>NC_073739.1:80838937-81142061 GCF_023634155.1 Falco peregrinus
TAAGCTGACAGTCCCTGTGGGAACACCCTGTTTCACTAAAAACATTGTGCCACAGAAGCCTGGCATGTCAATGGGTAGTGTTGCAAAATGAGGGTTTTTTGGAAGAAGAAATCCTTGAGAAAGGAGTTACCTGGAGGAAAGAATATGGGAGGCACAGATGTCACCAAGGCTTCAATGCTGGGTGAGAAAAGAAAGGATTTTCATGAGAGGTCAATTTTACCTCACTTTAGGGATCCACATTGAAAGGGACTACACATGAACTAGCAATCTAGGCTACTATTATCAACAAAAATCTAGTCAAAGCAGTAAATGGAAATTAGGAAGTGATTCATCAGACTGAAGGATGAGAGTCAACTCGAGGCTGAAATGGATTTTGCCCTAGTGTTCAGTTAATGAACTTTGCCTAAGTCTCCCTGAGCATAGTGGTATACTGGATATCTAGCTCACATATAGACATCTGCACTGTTGGCACTTACGGTTAACTTATGCTACTCATCTTTAGATCTTTCAATATCTAAATTTAACGTAGTCATCTCAGCAACCCTGTGTCCCAACAAACAGAAATATACTTTTCCAGACAGTGATCATCTGGCTGTGCCAAGCAGCCCTGTGAGGCTGGGATATGTCTGTGTCAGGACACCCTGTTTCTCCCCAGGAAGGTTGTGCTCTTACTTCCTCCTTTCGTAATTTACACTATACATTTGAGTTTCTCTATATACATAGATAGTTATTTCTACAAGAAGAAGTCACAGAACAGCAGTTCTAGATTAAAATAGCTGCAGTCAGCCCTGGAAGATAAATGATATGTTATATCATGTCAGCCTTACACTCTAGAAAACTTTGGGGAAGTCTTTTGCGTATTTATGTATCTTAAGTATAAATATGCATATTTAAGTATCTTCTGTCTTTACTGAAGCAGCTCTTTGCAAAAGGCCTGGCCATTGGAGCAGGCAGGTGATCCTGAAAAGTATGCCTTCTTGTTGTGCACCTGGGAACTTCTTGGTTTGGTTATGCCCAGGACCCTTGACTCATTAAAACTTATGCATCTGGAAGCAATAACAAATACGTGCATCCTCCAGAGGATAGTCCCAAATGTTCTGGAGGCATTTGGCACTCATCACACCCCATTACACACGTGTGTAGTTTGCAGCAGTGTAGGGGTAAATACAAGATGAAGTTGCTGTTGCTGCGTGACACCCATGTATTTCATGTGTAGGTTAGAGGGGCACGAGCAGCAGCAGGTTTCCACCAGGGCTCTCTTCAGGGCTGCTGGAGATGGTACAGAGCTCCTCACTTAGTCTCTGCAAGTGGATTCACTCTAAAATATCCATTCTTCCAGTCATTATTTCTTTCTGAAGGGGGTGATAAATTATTCCTGAGAATGGAAATAAGGCATCCCTGCTATACAGACAGGGAGACTGAGGCACATAATTTAAGCAACTTGGCCAAACAGAAGGTTTTGATGAGTTGGTTCCTAAAAAAGCCCTGGTCTCCTGCTTCATCATCTGCTGTCTTTATCATCTCCAGACCACCCTTTTTTACCCATCAGAAATGAGTGGTCTTTTTACCTTTCTCTTCATTTTTATCTTGGATTTGAATGAGACGGAACTGTAGAGAAAGATAAATGCTTCTTACGCTGGTGTCATTTTACAGAAAGGAGGGCATTTTGTCATGGCCTACTTGACAGGTGATTCAAGGTTTCATCTCATCATTTCTGGAAAACAAAAGCAAAATAAAAAAGAGGGTGTTTGGGGTTTTTTTTCACTTACAGTCAGCTGTTCACACAAGTAACAGAAAACAATCAATACACTTGAGCAGAGATTTTCAAGAGAACTCTTTTTTTCTTTCTCAGTATTAATGATGACCTGCACTTCCTATCATAATGATTATCTTAAAAGTCTTTTTGGCTTTGAAGAGGTTGTCTCAGCTCTTGTTGGAGTACTCTCCTTGTGAAGGAATATGTGAAGGAATATAATCCAAAGAAGTCTATTACCTTAGAATTCATTATTCCTCTTTTTTTTTTTTTTTTTTGAGACAGTCAATGCTGTAAATTAAAGTGCTTGAGTTGGCTTTGTGGTTTTTTGCATACGCAGCAAGGATAACTACACATCAGATTTATGGGCATCGTGTGCGGGTTGCTATGACAACCCATCCAGCCGCTGTACACCAAATAACCTTGTCATGTGAACGTTTATCACAAGCACATCAAGTATGGGATTGCCCAGTATGGTCTTTGGCTAAACAGCAGGATTTTTTTTCTGAATAATAATTGGTCGTGCCCTTTTATGCTATGAGTCAAAGTTAATAAACTTCTTGATTTGAAATTAACCATTGATACGACATAATCCAAGCACCATTCTTCATGGCTGCAGTGCTTGGCAAGGGGAAACTTTGCAAGGAGCACTGATCCCTTTTCAGCAAAACTGTGGGTTGTTTCTTTATTGCCATTGTAACCTCACAAAACCCATATGTAAAATGACAGGCTGTGTCTGTGTGTGCATATAACATGTTATTGTGCTCTAAATGAAATGTGAATTTTAACTATCAAATCATTTGTGGAAAATAAACCTGACCTTTTCTTTTCTTTTCTTTTCTTTTCTTTTCTTTTCTTTTCTTTTCTTTTCTTTTCCTTTTCTTTTCTTTTCTTTTCTTTTCTTTTCCTTTTCTTTTCTTTTCTTTTCTTTTCTTTTCTTTTCTTTTCTTTTCTTTTCTTTTCTTTTCTTTTCTTTTCTTTTCTTTTCTTTTCTTTTCTTTTCTTTTCTTTTCTTTTCTTTTCTTTTCTTTTCTTTTTTCTTTTCTTTTTTTCTTTTCTTTCCTTTTCTTTCCTTTCCTTTTCTTTTCTTTTCTTTTCTTTTCTTTTTTCTTTTTTCTTTTCTTTTTTCTTTTCTTTTCTCTTTTCTCTTTTTTTTCTTTTCTTTTTTCTTTTCTTTTTTCTTTTAAAAAAAAAACAACAAATAATAATAATTTAAAAAAGCCTTCTAAAGCCAGGGCCACATTCTAATTCTTCACACCCACTTTTAGCTATATTTTTAGGGGGAATTTGCAGGCTGCGCACCTGGTCCTTCAATAGACCAGTTGGAAAGGCTTTCTTATGCATTTAAACTCCTTCCTGTGCACTCACATTTTAAAGAAAATACAGGAATTTAACTATGTTTCCAATTCATGATTTCAGAGGGAAAGATTAGTATGTGTGAGAGATTAGTGATCTGTGTAAATTACTCCAGTAATTTTTATACAACAGTTACATCATAGGTAAACTCCAGCTCATACATATGAGTAGAAATATTATTTTTTTTCCAGAAGAAATAATATCTTAGGCTGTAGGTATAGGAATTTTCCGAAAGCTTCCATCTCTACTGTAGCCCTCATATTTAATGCTACTATAGGGCTTTTTTAACCACACTGACTTAAATACCCAAATCACCAAAGAGCTTTGTAAGTGGGTTTATAAAATAGCAACAGCAGCGTAAGCAAATACTGGCAATGTTCTCTCTTTCTCTCTCTAATAGATAGGATTAGTCAAAATAATGTATGGTCTTGCCCCTACCTGTTTTTTTTTAAATGATAGTTCACTGTACTTTAGGTTCTTGTAACCACCACACCCAAATGAAAACTTGCTGGACCTGTTAGAAAGACTCTGTTGGCTTGAAACGGGCACTGTTAGGAAATAGGCACCATTTCTTTAACCTGTTCCAAATGTCTGCTGTAGCATGAGATGCAGTTTTCATCATAAATACCTATTTTATCCTTAACATTCAAGGGAGAACAGGGGGCAGGCAGTAAACATACGCATGGCAGATGGCAATATTCAGTCAGAGGTGTTCTTGCTGGATGACTTCAAATCAAGATCAAGTGCTTTGCTGAAAATGCTTTGGTCAAGCACAAGTTATTTGTCTTAATCTAAGCATAATGAGGTGGTATTTTCCGCCTTTCATTATGCAAAATGTCAGAATAGATTATTTAATCTCACAGGTTTACTGCATAGACTCTGTATTTTACATCTCCTGAGATGTGGGTTTCTGGATATAATTTGTGAATGTGAAATGCTAACTTTGTGATTTCCTTATGAAGAGTGCCTTCCTCTTCACCACTACTCACAAACCACTCGCTGAATAAATAGACTGGCATTCATGCACAAAGACATGGATCTTTTGGAGTAGTTTCATTTTGTTTCTACAGCCTACATGAGTCTTTGCTAATTTCTGTTTCTGATTTGCACAGACCTTAGGGGAATTAGATACACAAACACAACTTATTTTCTTTTGGGACCTTCACCCTTCATGCATTCCTTCCTTTGCAATACTGAAAATTGCCTTAGTAACCAGATTTGGAGGAAGAACAAGTATCAGCTGATGTCACCAAAGATGAGCTTTATTTATTAAGCAAATCAATAAGTGTAGGGGGAAAATGACCATTTTTTCTCCCAAGTCTTAGGAATCCTTTCTCCCTGGAACAGAGCAGGCTGTTTACTGTCAGAAGCTTTCCTAGTGGAAAGCATTCACACTTTCTTCATCTAATTATTTGATTTCATAAGGATGCTGATTTCTGAGTTCCCACTCCTATTGTGTGGGTAGTAGTCATAAAGATACAATTAATGTACACAACACTCCGTGATGAAGATGAATCCACCTGGGGTCAGCTATGCATCAGACACCTTTGGTTTGTTGTAATGTCGTAGCTTCTGGTAGAAAAGATGATTCATCTGCAGTAGCTTCTTATTTTTTCTTTGCCTTTTCATCCCCCTTTGGTTCTAACAACAGGCAAAGGAGCTGTTGTAGGAGGTACACTGGAATGAAGTTCTTTTATCTTTGAACATATTCACCAGAGCTGATGGAGGAGTGTTTCTGGTGCAGCAGTCATTGCTCACACACCTTGTTTCTTGAGAAACTGTGTCTAAGAGGACTGTAAGGTATGGGTGGCTTAAACAGCTGGGAAAGAGGGTGTCTGCTGTGTGGAAAACTGAAGGGAAAACTACATTTGAGATGATTCAGCTATAAAATGTTCATATGGAACTTCAGGGTGTATCATATGGGAATGACAGCAGAACGCAGTTCTACTTCTCTGCCTCCCCAGCTATGCCTGTAGCAGTTACTGCAATTCCACAACCAGTAGTATTGTAAGTCATACAATAATATATTTTTCCTAAAGATTCGTTTTTTTTCTTTAAATATTAGGAAGCAACTCTAACAATTTTATCTGGCAACAGAATTCCTACCTATCCCCTCTAGTCAAGTGTATCTCAGAAAGAAATAAGGGAAGTGTACTTTTTGTGCACAAATGACAAGGCAAACTACCAGCAGCAACCTTGTCCCTGTGGCCCTTTGGACAAGAATAGCAATTAGGCTAATTCTGATGATATTTTTTTGATAGTGATGAGTCTTATCTGGATGCGAAAGATATCCGCTTTCTATTCCCAGTCCAAATGGAAAAAATGTCATAACACCGGGCAGCTGCAACACTTCCCTCTATCATCAGATTAAAAACTGCCAAAATGCATGTGGAAGTTCCAACACCACCAAATCTAAGCCCTAGTCTAAGTGTGGAAAGTCAGTTCTTCCTGGAGGAGATGGGTTGAGGTATTTTTTAGACTCAGATGACTCATTACTTTGCTGATATTACTAAGGTGATTTTCAGAGAGTGAAAAGACTCCTGGGTTAACTAGAGAATGATGCTGGTTTTATGACCGGTTGATGCACGTCAGGTACAGGTTTTTCTATGGTACTTCCACAAAGGCTTTGAAACTTCTTGAGCATCACGAGCCAAGATTGGACTCTGTAGGTCAACCTGTGAAACATACTCTTTAGGCCTCCTGTATGACCTACCTGTCATGACCCATCACCAGCCCAGAGGGTTACCAAGATGCCAGCAGTCTTCAGAGAGATGTGCAGAACTTCAGAGCTCAAAAACTCCCAGAATTTTCAAATTTTTCTACAGTTGTCACTGCAAAGATCGTTAAAAGTGCTGACCACAGGAGTGCGAATAGAGAGGAAATTATATCTATTTTCTTCTGTAATGGTAAAAGCACTGCTATTTTTCCAGGAAAAAATTTGCTGCAATTCTTAACTATGTTAAAAAATACCTGGATTTTTACAATGTCATTCTTTTCTGGATTATTTTACAGTTCATGTGTTCCCTTATCACATGACTCTTGAAAACCGGTTGCTTGCATTGGCGACTGAAACTCTAAAGGAAATGTATGAAAACTAGTTCTTTGCAGTTTCTGACAGTTTCTCTTTAGAAAATGGGTTTGAATAGATGCTACAACTGGAAGGAAAGCTAAAAATGCATAGTTAAAATTGTACAGATGACTCAAAATCAATAATGTTAATAAGTAGAATGCGTCATAAGAACTCCATCATATTGAAATGCCTAGACAGTGACTGAAATTTAAGGTTTATATATATATATATATATATATAAAATATATAATATATAAAATATAATATATAATATTATATATAATATAGATAATATATTATATAGTGTATATATATATAATATATATATATATATTATATATAGTATATATAGTATATTATTATATTAAGTTTTATACTGAGAAAGCAAGCTGAGATTTAGGAGCAAGAAGTATTTATCTTCAAAGTTATTCCTCTGCAATGAAGTAATTTATCCTATGCCTTATTTTCTAGAATTTTGATTTATGATAAGATTTATCAATAACTATGAATTTCTAGTTAAATTAACAAATTTCATTTAAAAACTTTAAGAAAGCATATTACTTGCCAATCTGAGCTAAAAGCTGGACTTACACTTTATCAAATGACCCCAAATCCTTGGAAGATAAAACCATTTTCTAGTTTATTACTAGACTTGCAAGATTCTTTCTCCACCTGCTCTTGTGGAGGAATAGCTTAGTTAGGAGCTATTTCAGATGGGAAAGATGTGGAGTAGAAGTGAGATAATGAAGAAGAAAGCACAGCTCTGACATGAGCCTATGCTGAGCTTGGAAAAAAAGCATTATGGTCATCTTGCGGTACCAGTTATATTAGTATAAATCTGGTGTTATCTCACTGACCTCCAGAGAATTTCACCAGCAAAAACTAGACAAGAACCTGGCTCTTTCATGACTAAGTGAAAGTACTGCAGAAACAGATAATCGCCTAGAAAAGCACGTAGAAAGGACTAACAGGAAGAAAAAAAAAAAAAGCAGCCAACAAAACAAAACAGGGCTGGGGGCTGGGGATAGAAGAGTAGAGAGAAAAGAAGGATGCTGAGCCTGAGCTGGTAACTTTATCTTCAGAGTTCAGTTGCTTGATGGAAGACTGATTTTACAGGAGGTCACGCTGTGCATATTCTCAATTTAAGCATGTAAAAGAATCATTAGTTCTTCTGCCAAAATTACCAAAGATCTATGTAAAGTATTGGAATTCTCCTTGTGTTAGATGCAAGACATTTTTTCAGTAAAAAGGACAAGGCTGGAAGCAAAAGCCTCCGGAAAAGTGCGTACTAGAGTCTGAACTGGCAGAATATCCATCTGGAAAGTCATCAGCAAGGGCAAAGCATAGCTGATGGGGAGATAACTGATATATTGCTGCTCTTCTGCTGAGCAGTAGCAGATGTGAGAGCCTTGCAGGTCAGCTTCCCAGCCATGGAGAAGTCAGTGCTGCAAACACTTGCTATATGGATGCATCATGTTGGGCAAGCTTGGTTGTTTATTTTCTGTTCAACTGCCTAGTACAGAGGTGGGTAAGCGGAACATGGGCAATCCTCTCTCTAAAGGTCCTCAATCCAAGCAACAAGATTTAGTTCTCAATTATGTCTCAAAACCAGCTATCATTAGAGTAATTAAGGCAGAAAACAAATTCTTCTGCTTCTTTCCCCATAAAGCACCATGTGATGATACTGAAACCAAACCAGTTCTTCAGCCCAAACTGTTTCTGCAGTGAAAGCTGTAGGACTAGCTAAGATCATAAGTGGTTAGGTCACTTTATATCTTAGCATTCACCATATCCCATGGCCACCAGGTCTACAATCTGTTGGCATGCTCTGTAAAATCTCCTTCCTTATGTTTCATTTTAGTATCTGACAGATTGTCATCTGCTATTTCCCACAGTGTGCAACACATATATGCATGGACACATCCGGGTTTTATAGCATAAACTATCCCTTTCCTCCCCTTAATGACTATAGTTTTCTCTCTTACATTCCTAACCTCATCAACAAATCAGCTTCCCAGTTTCCCTTCATAAACAAGAAATAATAATCATGTCCAGAAGTACCTCAAAGACCAGGAAAGATTTCAAAAGGATGAATAAAAATGAGTGTCTGGCTTCCATCAGATTTCAGTGGAAATTTGTCACTTCACCATCCTTTGAGCCTTTGTGAAACTCGGTAATTATTTCTGGGGTCCCACCTGTTAATCTTGACCATCATTAACTACATTACTGGAGCAGCCTGTCTCATCCTGTACCTACGTGGACACGCTGCATAGCACAAGAATGAGCCGATTTTGTCGTGGTCCTTACGAAAGAAACCAGGCTGATGGATGTGTTCACTGTGTGACTCACTTCCTTGCTAATTTCCTTGCATCCCTTTACAGATGCCTCTTGGGTGAAGATGGCCATTGAGCTTTTACTTCTGGCAGCCTCAGATCAGCTGCAAAATGTCTAACTCAGGCCAGGGGCTTTGTCTTCCAAGACCTTGGCCTCAGAGCAAGGGGAAGGAAGAGAAAGTCCAAAACTGATGAAAAGACCTCAGATCTCCTTCCCTCTTCAAACTCTCCCATAGCACCATGAGAAAGTTCTCGCCGTCTTTCCCAGCTCAGGCAGGTGTTTCCTTAGGGGAGGTTTTGATGTCAGCAGGCAGAAGAATGACTGAAAGGCAAGAATAGGCATCCAGAGATACCTCAGTGGAAGGGGAAATGCTTTAACAGAGAGCAAATTTTCATCATATTGTGACCTTTGCCAGTTCTTGTTAGAACCAGTTGGGAACTTGTCAAGTAACCAATTTATTTTCCATTGGAAGCACTGATTTATCAGGACTGAATCACGTGGACTGGAAGTCTGGTTTCCTTGAGGGTTTGTGGGTTGCGGGCGGAGGGAGAGAGAATATAATTTCTTTTTTACACCACCTTGAAAATGAAAGACTTTCTCAGAGGAGCTATACCAGAAGAATGTGAAAAGGGCTGACATTAAGGAGGGCAAATAAGAGTGTTACCATAAAGCTTCAAGCTGTAGGTTGGTTTCACTCCTGGATAAGAAGATCTACTGTCATCTGAGGATGGTTTAGGTTTATATGCCTCTATCCTACCAACCTTGCAGAGGGCAGAGTAGGAGACTTATCACATCTCAGAACCAGAGGATACCTCCAGAGTCTACAGGTCACCCATAACTCTGTTGGCCAACTGTAGTTTTGTGACTGTGAGTTACTCAAATTAGGATGATTACCCCTTCTAGGAAGATCCAGTGTGGATTATTTGCTCTCAGTTGCCCAATGGGGATCAAGAACATGTCACAGTTTTTTTGAAGACCTCAAGGGAATCCCCTTTCGATAAACTCGGGGGCAAAAAAAGTTGCCTTCACCCCAAGTACAGTGACAAGCAGACTTTTGGGTACCGAGCCATTTAGCCACACAAGCCCCAAAAGATTTTGCATGTTGATTTTGTGGCACATGGACTCTGTTTCAGACAGAAGTTCAACCCACTGCAGGAGATCAAAAGCACAAGTACAAACAGCTCAGAGACAAAGGTTTGTAAAGCTGCCTGGGGAGGGGAGGGGGGGGGGGATGTAAAGAATGCCTGCTTATTATTTTAGAGATCAAACTACCTAAAGCAAATCTCCTAATCCAAGGGAAATTATAAACTACATGAATCTGAAGGCTCCAGATTGTTTCCACTGTGGTGTAGAGAGACGTTCTCCCTCCCTAAGGCTTGTCTTTATGAAACACAAACTTTGTAAGTGTATTTCACCTTCTAAAGCAAAAACCACATTGAACATATCAGCTTTCCTTTCATCATTGTTTTCTTCATTTGTCTGCTTCCCATCCCACTTCTTAACTGCTCACACTTGGAGCATGCAGGTATTTTAAAATATTGCTGACCCAAACAGTTTCACTTTTGGTACGAGGAATCTGTATTTGGATCCGTATAACCTTTTGAAAGTCTGTACATTTCTGTATATCCTTCATTTTGTTGAAACACAGCATTTCACTTTAATTCAATATTTTTTTAATAGCTCCAAATAATTTCAGCAGGTTTGAAAGCAGCTTGTCACACTTGTCTTTTCACACAGACCTTTCAGGTCTTTTGGTACTGCAGTAAGACCCCCCACTGTTCTGCTATTGCAGGAGTTGTTTGCAAGACCTTAAAGCTTCTTCATTCATTTTCTACACTCCACTTCTCTTGGGACAGTAATAAGGGAAGGAGTATTTGTAGGGAGGTGTCTGAGAGTGACAGAAACACCTTAGGATTTTCCCTAGATTCCATTACTCTTGCATGGAAAAAACCTACATAAGTGCTGAATGCTGAAAATTTAGCATAGATTTGGTGGTGGGTCGACTTGATAGCGAGGAGTGTATTCCTCGGTGTGGGAAACAATAACCCCACAACCTCTTTCATGCCTCATTCCAATATTCCTTGAATGACAGCAGGCTTCTCAAGCTGTCAATGATGTGAGTAATTCCTTTAGCAAGTACAGGTTTATATTTCTGAGGTACAAGTCCCTATGTCTACTTCCTTCTGCTGATCTCAGTGGCTTGTTGTGCCTGTTCAGGGTTTGAGGATGAGCATCTCCACCACCAATGGATGTGCACTGATTTGTAATCTTGTGACTTGCTTTTCCTCAGCTCTGTACAATCACAGTAGTGACAAAAATCTCGCATACCAAACCTCTGTTTCTTCCTCATAACACTAATGATCTGGCAACAACATGCACTTCAATTTTTTAATTTCTCCTATAACAAAATGAGGGGTTTGTGCATAGATTTTATCAGTTAGATGACTAGCATCCTTATGGACAAGTTGGCATGAAAGATAGCAATGTTGCTATTTCTGTATGTTACTCCTGAGATTCTTTAAAAGGCTGCTTTAAAACAAGAAAACAAACAAACAAACCAACCCAGAGCATGCCCTAATTACCTTGCCTTGCTTTCCAACACTCCTTTTGTCCCCTCAGGTCGGAGGGGATGGGGGTTGATCACAGAGCACAGCAAAGGAAGAGAAGGACCATTTCCGTGCTATTGCTCCTGAAGGGGAAGTTCTGTACTAAGGCTAGATGGCTGATGATGGCTGAAAACTGGGAGGATCAATCTGTGAACATTAACTATTCAGGGTAGGAACAGCAAGCCCTGAGAAGTGCAGAGTACTTTATTTCTTAAAGCCTTTTAAATTTTATAGCTCATTGATGTTCCAATGGAATTAAATATGTGATAATGCAGTGTTCTTAATTGCAGTCTTCAGAGTAAATCCCACCCTTTCTAAAGAAGTATCCCTTTGATGCAGAAATAATTAATGAAGAATTATAATTTAGAAGAGACCATCATAGACATCTCATCTTACGTGTATAATACCAGACCACAAAACTTTGCTATCTATGTCTGCACCAAGCACTTAATTGAGTTTAAGTAAGTTTATCTTTAGCTCATTTTCCAGTGACGGAGAATCTTCCATACACCCAGTTAAACCGCTTCAATGGTTAATTATCTTCACAGTCAAAAAATGTACACCACATTCATACTCTGAGTTCACAATAGCTTTGTTTCAAACTACCAAATCTCTTTAAGCTTTGCTCTACTCAATTAAAAAAACCTGGCTGTTTTCTAAAATACCTTCCCAGCACAGATATTTGTAGACTATGATCAATTCACCTCTTAATCTACTCCTGGATAAACTGAATAGATTGAACTTCTTAAAACTCACAGTGAGACAAGTTTTTCCTACTCTGAATCATGACTGCAACTTTTCTGTGAATACTTTCTGATTCACCCACGTGCCCTTTTGAAGTGGTGGATACCATCTTCCACTAATGGTTTCATAGCACGCCAAGAAACGTTGCTTCCCTGCTGTATTTGATAGTTCTCCTGCTTCAGGATTGCACCGGCCCTCTTAGTGCCCATGTGCACCTGCATATCTACATGACCACAATGGTTTTTTTCAGGACTCTTGCTTCTTTTGTAGTGTCCCCATATCCTTACCATCCAGGATACAGTCATCCTAGTACAAATGTCACAGAAAATTTGCAGAAACGTGCAATCAAATGCACCCTGAGGAATTCTCTATCCTTTCTCCGTGCTGGGGGCTCTCTACCAGGGAAGCCAGCAACGCCCTGAGCCACATCATCCCGACACATTTCTCAGCCAGTGGCTCCAGAGTCTCAGCCAGGCTCCAGGGCAGGCTCGAGGATTTGCAAATCCTGATCACCCATCCTTTGAGGCCACCTCTCATCTCCAGCACTGCAACAAGGAGTGTGCCTACAGAGCACACCGCAGTGCTGTGATACCCTACCGAGCTTTCAAAACCTTCCAATTCACTGCGGACACAGATTGTAAAGCAGCAGTAGGAGGTTCATTCAGTAACATAAAGTTAGCTTCTGATTTCTTCTTTCTCTCTCTGAAGAGATTATTCTTGCCGAGAAAAGTACTTTGTGAGAGCTAAGTATTTACTGCTCTTTCAAGATCCAATTCTACTTCAGCTGACCCTGTTTACATGTCCCTCCTCATCTCCAGTTATCTGGCAAATTTCCCAAATTCTGTTGCAGGAGAATAAAAGCACCTGTTCCTCTTGAATGAGCATTTGTTGAAATTCTGCAAAAAAAAAAAAATACACGGAGCAGTGAAAGAAAGAAAGGGTGAGAAGAGAACTGAGGTTCAGAACATTTCATGAAAGTCCTCCACTATTTAGTGTCATTACTAACTCTACAACCTGATTTATTAAGAGTTTGAAAAAGCAGCTTAAAGAGGAGGATGTGAAGATTTCCATTGGAAATAGATGACTACTTTAAAGATTGCAATTGATTTTGAAAGAACAGGCGAGATGAAAATTGTGAGAGGTGAACAGCTTCTGAAATCTGTGGGCTGGGGGAGGGGAAGAAAATTGCCACCTACTTGAAATAAATAGCTCTTCTAAAATAATGGGGTTTAAACTTTAAAATTGTTTTGTTCTGCGACATATAGGATGTATTTAGAGTTGTTTTCGACTTCTCCAACAGGAGACATTTGCCTGGAAAATCATTTCCATATAAAAATATGATAATGTAATTATTCTAACTGGTATTTTCTATCATTTTGTTGCCCTATTCTTAATAATCTCTCCTATTTTGCAGCAACATTTGCTACCCATACGAACTCCATCTGTGCTACAAGACAAAGAGGACTTTAATAGATACTAAGCCACTGCTTTACTTTTCCACTAACTTTTGCTTTAAATTGATACAATGAACTCTTGCCAGAAACACCAGAAATCAAAAAGTTTATGGTTGCTAATATTATTAATAGTAGCTCAGTTGATATTGATTCATCCCAACAGCAGGATTTTTGAGTGTCATATCTGGAGATGGCAGAGTGGTTTTTGCTGTCTTGTACACCATCCTATGGTATTTAGTCCTGTTGGGAGTAGAGGACATTTTTGCTGTACACCCATGTTTACTCCTTATACCTGGGAATCACAGACCTTGGTTGCTTGCAGGGTCAGTGACTTAGTAATTCCCTGGAGCCCACATTTCTGCTTCAGTCCCCTCTGATGCAAGTGAAAATGCCCAGTGAAATCAAAACCTTGTCAAGGCCCATTTCATGATCTTGAATCAACATCTTCCAGTAGAGAACTACTCTTCTGAAAAATACTTGACAGCTTAAGTACACAGCTTGTCCTTCTGTTTCATATCCTACCCCCTCCAGGTTGGCAAAATCTCCCCAGGTTACTGAGCAGTTCCCAGTCTGCCCCCTTTCCAAGTGGCATAAATCCTATCAGCCCAGACCTATGGTCTCAGCAGTTGAAGTATTAATATCCTAATTAATCAAAGTACGCAGGTCTGTGTCAAAGTGGCTGAACACGAGATTTTGGGCTGTGAGATACGAGTGCAGGAGACAGTCTCCCCCTGGGAGGCAGATAATTACTTAGAAAGAATAAAGGATGGGCTAAAGGAAGGGGGTTTGATATGGGCCAATTTTTATTTTTATTTTTCACATCTCTGAGCAAAACCTCACCCTCAATACCAATTTCCAGTCAGTTTGCAGGCTGAGAACATGGTGGTATAATTACCCATGCTTTATCTATTGGAGTTCCCAATGACAATGATGCTCGACAGGACTCTTACTATGTCCCTGTTACACCTTATTTTCAGCACATTTAAGTCATTCGTGCTCCTGCTTGCACAGTTGCAGGAGCCATGTTCATATAAGTACAAATGGAAGAAAATGGAAAAGAGAACGTAATCTGGGATGACTTCCAGGCAGCTTTAGCCACTAAGCTGAGGTGCCAAAACTAGGCATGTAGCCACTGTAGGCTCCTCTTAGTCAATGGAGACAGGGAGAGAACAGGCCCTTCAGCTCTGATGATGATTCAGAAATTAGATGGGCTGCCTCACTCTTTTTACTTCTCCCACTCAGAAAGTGAATTCTGGCTAAACACCTTCAAATAGCTGCTACTCAAAACAAAGAAATACCAGAGAGAGCAGCTGGTGGCATGCACTTGGATGTATTCTCTCATGCAAAATATGGTTCCTGACTTTTCTCTGGTCCTTCCTCATACCCCAACAATTCCTCCAAAACAGTTTAATCCACACTTTTTTTTTTTTTCACCTTCCCTGTCCTGCCATCACCCTAGAACAGACCCATCAAACATAAGGCACAATTTTAACAGCAAAACAAATAAAAATATCATGCAAAGCCAGACATTCTGGTGGACGCGCTATTAATTTAGCTAAATCAATAGACAAAGAGGCCAAAAAAAGCACTGCTCAGAAGGATACATCCAGCTGAAGACAGAGACAGGCAGTGAAGAAGTCAAAGGAAGCCAAAATATCATTGATTGGTGACAACAGAGCCTTATACCTCCATAAAGCATTCTTGTTTTTCTGAGGTTTTTTTTTCCTGGAAGGCTTAGCAAAATATAAACCTCCACCCTAAGCATACGAACAGTGCCATGCAATCATTGTTGCCTTTCTTTTTCCACTCAGCCCTTCTACCAAAATAGACTGAACGTAACGAGTGGAAAGTACAATTTTTAAGCCTTTTTTTTTTTCTTTTTTAACATGCTCAGCAATACAAGGATGCTGGGGAGCTAATCTGTGTGTCTGAAGTTACAAAAAGCTGAAATAACATCTATAGCAGCACTTGCATCATCCGGATATTGCAGAAGGAAAAGGATAAAGCTGTAGAGCTGCAGTGGGAGAAGGAGAAAGAACAAACCCTACCTCTGCCACCATGTGCCCTTCACAATGTGGACAGCCTTGTGTCTGAGCTAAATAGTTGATCCCCATTTTAACCACCCATCTTCTTAGTCATGATTTTCATCAAACTTTCTTTTCCTAACTGAAGCTATAAAGAGAATCGTTGTTGGCTGACATATGAAAGCCACAGCTTTGGAGTTTGCTGTCTGAAAACCCAAACTCTTGGTCTGCTTTTGCAACTCTTCCTCTAGAGAGAAGGAAGGAACAGTGAGTACCATGCTTGCAGTGCCAGGCTTAGCTCCTGCTGGCCCTGGCAGCCTGAGTGTATAATGAGAACTGGTTGGGTATTTTGTGACTTTCAAAGAAAAAGGGTACTTTCTTAAACTAAGGCTATTCAGTTTTCAAAATTTCTTCAGCCCTCAAATGGATTTTCTGTTGTGAAAGGAAAATCCCGATCAAGACCACTGGACAGGAACAATGTGATCAACTGGAAGAAGCCACTGCTTCAACATCTTGAGTCCATTTTTGGTCCACAAAATAAGTATTGAATCAAAAGTGAAGCAAGGGAAGCAAAAAATATTCGGTAACTGGGGAGTGATGGAGAACTGGGAGTAAACACTGCATCTCTCCAGCTGTGTCTCTCTGAAAGCTGCTGACCTCTTGACGGGGCTGTTCCCAGCCTCTGCTGCTCCATTTCCAGAATGGAAGGGTCTGTCCTCCATCAAAAGCTGGAGAGCTGGAGAGGACAGTGACGTTACCCAGGTGCCATCTCCAAAATCACTCGGCAAAGCAGAGATTCTAATTTACTGCAGGCATGCACCTCTCCTGCAGTGGTCTTAAGCATAGCTTTTGGGTTTGTCTTCCTTAAAAACCTTGGAAGGTCCCTGTATGAAAACAAACAGGAAGTATCTGATTTCTAGTGAAATAAATGATTTATTATTTTTTTCAGTTTGGTCTGTTTGAAAACTGATTATAACCCATGAGGTGTTACTCACCACATCTGAACTTAGCCCAGAGTAGGAGGTTCATCTCCCCAGACGCTATGTAAACTTCAAGGGAAAAGTGAGAGAAGGGAATTCCTCAGAAGGGTATCCAGAGCATAAGTCTATAACCAGACCAGGTAAATGTCCATTAGAGGTGTGTTCCCTTCAGAGCCTACAAACCAGGAGGAAAAGTAAGAAGGGGAGAAGCTAAGTGGGTAGGTGGCAAGTTCTGGTTTTGCCATACAGATTTAATACTGATGTTGGCGTATCACAGAGGAAGGTGTAAGTAGGACTTCCCACCAGGGAATGAACAGGGTTGAAAAGGCCAGAGGACAAGGATTAATCCTAGGAGTTCAACTCTCCATGGCAATTGAGGCCCTTAAGATCACAAAGGGTAATGAGATAGGCCAAGGAAAAGAAAGCCAAAGTAGGCGTGGAGAGGCAACAAGCAGGAAAATAAATCTTGCTGATTTCTGCAGTGCGCAATTCACAGCCTGATGTAAACACATGCTAACAACCCCTGCCCCTCAGAGAATGTTAAGCAGACAGTAAAGAAAAAAATATGTGGTCAGCAGTATTTTAAAGATAGAAAGTCCTTACTCAGAAGTACACAATAAATCTGTGGAAGAACAAGAATTTGAATCCACAGCCTTGAACAGAAGCACGTCAACGGTGTGTAACATCTCTAAAAAGCACATTTCAGTCAGGCTTAAAGTCAGGCATTAGGAGGATCCTTTTACCAGTGCTCAAGACCCACTGTTAAAGACCACATTTATTACAAATCTGCAAAACCAAGCTGGTTAGCTATTAAAATTTGATAATTCAAGAAACTAGGATGCAGAGAAAAGGATCACTCTCCTTAAAACAAAAGAGATTATTGTGGCTCTTGAAGAGACATCAAAGTTTACCTGGATGATATGACAAATACTGTAAGTTTTTTTCAAGACAGAAAAATTGACTACAGATTCCTGTATGAAGCTGTTACTGTCAGCCACATAACCTGCCATCCAATTCTTAAACCAACACTACTCCAAACCTGATTCGTTTCTCTTTAATAGTAAAACCACTGTTGTAGAAAAGGAATCCACTGTGGGGCAATTTGTTCTCTTGCCACACGTATTTCGGCTACAAAATAGTCAGCAGCACTTAGACATTAGAAGGACTCCAGAGAAAGTTAACACAGATGATTAGCCCTAAAGGAGCTGTAAGATGATGAGAAGCTGAATGAATTAAATTTATTTCCCGTAGTGTGAATCGGTGGAGTTATGTTGAGGTTTACAATATTTGTGTTCAGAGATCTCACCACATCTGTATAATGGGGGGAATGTAGGGGGATTAGTTTGGATGGACAGCAAATTGCGGGGGGGGGGGGGGGGGGGGGGCGGACAAGAGAATATTTGAGGTCTTTTTATTCCTTTTTTTTTTTTTCACTGCCAGCTGATTAAGGAAAGCAAGGGCATCTAGGATTCTGCATTTGAAAGGCTGCTAGATGACTGCAAGAAACATTAGGCTGCTTGAAAATGTCAGCACTTTACACTTTATGTAGGACTGAGCTGATTGCTATGGTGAAGAGAACATAAGTGATTCAAAGGTGAACCAGAGGTCTCCGTGTTAGAGATGTGAATACGAGCAGAATGGGGGAAGGGAGCCTGGCTCCATAAAATGCTGAATTCATTCTTATCTCAAAGCAGGGTCTATAGAGATTTGATATATATTGCTTTTTTTGTACAAATTAGCGAATAACTTGTCAATGAAATGCCTTTAACTTGGAATGAGATCTGGAAAGGGAGATAACACAGTCCAGTAGCTTCTTTCTGCAGCCTCCAAATCTGGGACAAAAAAAAATAAATCTGACTAAAGAGCAAAACAGGTCTTGCTTCTTGAGAAGGGAAGGGGAGCTGCATCTTAGCTAACTCATGGCAACTAACACAGGGTAAAATGCTAAAGTAAGACAAGCTAGTTTTCTGTCCTGGGCATTAACAGGTTAATAATCATCCCGATGCTTTTCCGTCATTTGCCTTGATCTGGTAAAGCACAATAAGCTACAGGTTTGTTTGGGTTTTTTAATTGCTTGGATTTTACAATGGACAGGACTTATCCTGGTGATCTTCAGTACTTTCAGATGCTCCGCTATAAAGCGCTGGGTTCCCTCTACAGACCTTGGCCACTGCAATGGGAAAACTATCCTCCTTGTCCCAGCTATACACCTTAGGATACACTGAACTGCCTTTTGGAGGTGCTATTCTTTACTGACCACAGACAAACAAACAACAATACTTTTCCACTTGATATTTGGTGGGAAAAAAATCCCACCTGACCTCTTAGTTAGCCTACGGGAAACAGTACATGCTTTCCTTGTGTGGATTTATTAAATACAGAGTAACATCTTTAAAATAACATGGTTCCGATCAGGATGCATTAGGTGACTTTATTTTTCAGAAATCTTACCTCCGAACACCTGGCAGTTGAAACAACCTGTACTTAGCCTGTACTGGCAGCTAGAAAAAGAAAAGGCAAGAGACATACTCTGAAGAAAAAAAGTTTTTTCACCTGGCACATTGCTAAAAGGTGCCTGTGGTCAATTTAATATTTTACTTCTGTTTTTCTGGAGACTATCGGGTTTTTAAACACCTTAAAAGCAGAGGGCTAAAGCAAAGTACTGTGCTGAGACTATCCATTAAAAAACACTACACTTGAGACTGTAGACTTGTAGGAGAGGAAACATGGTTATAATTTAGTATTTGTGATTATTATTTTGGGTTTGGATCATTGGCTCTCCCAGGACTCAAAGCTTTTTGATGACCTGTATGTAGCCTAGATTTCCATCATCCAGAGCAGCAGACCACTTAATGAAAACTCTAGCTTCAGGTGTTGGAAGGGGTGCTCAATGCCTCTGTTTATCCCAGGGATGGATTGTGCTCTCAAGTCTTGCGTACGTTCCTCGTTGCTCACCACGTGCTTGGGTGGTGTTACCTGCACTGATTACATGTCTGGCTGACATCTAAGCACTGGTCATGGCATTACGCTATGAAGTGGCATCTCTGAAAAAATACATCTCTGTGGGGGATCAGGCCAGGGTTTTCCTGCAAAATGGGCCAGTCCCAGATCCAGCAGTCAGGCCTTAGAAGGGTCCATGGGTGAAGGACTGATGGGTCAAGACCTGCAGAATTCAGCCTGTGAATCAGTGGTGAATATTGCTCAGCTACCACCAGATTGCCAGCTCTGCTCCAGGACCATACTGCAGGAAAAGGGCTTATCCATAGGATAGGTCTTCCCAGTTGTGAGCTGGTAATCTTCACAGCACTCAACCAGGTTCTCTGGACTCACTAATCTGGATCATTTCTGCTTTAAGGATTTCTGTGAAGAAAAAAAAAGACAGACAGAGAGGAGGGGAGGGAGAAAAAAAGAGAATCTGGTCTAGTTTCTCTCAATGAAAGTCAGTGGGATGTCCCTCCCTACCAAGTCCCTCCCCACCTTGCCAGGGAGGTTAGGGCAGGTGCATGACGATGGTGTTGAAAACGCTTTATGTTAGTGTTGAGCGTTGTTCAAGACAGAAAAGAAATCTACCACCTGGGGAACTGAGCCTTGCCAAAGAGCATGGCTAAATCCCAGAGGCTCTGCTGTGTAGCAGGCAAGGATAGCAGTGAGTACAGGGTAGCTCAGCGCATGGGAGACCATCAAAGAGAGGGCTTTTAAAAAATCTTTTTGAGATGAATTTACTGCTCAGACCTCTAGGGCATTAATCGGTTCCACTTTTACTG
The DNA here is from genome assembly GCF_023634155.1 of Falco peregrinus. Classification (NCBI taxonomy): domain Eukaryota; kingdom Metazoa; phylum Chordata; class Aves; order Falconiformes; family Falconidae; genus Falco; species Falco peregrinus. The sequence continues at coordinate 80,859,023 of NC_073739.1, forward strand.
TTTCCCATCAACTAACCATCTGCAGGCAACACCTTTTAACAACATGCTGTAATACATTTACTGGACATTTTGTCATTGTAGTATATTTGAGATATCAAAAAACAGCTGGTAGAAGGTCATAAACAAAGACTTTATTACATATTGTTTATTGTTGCTTTAGTTTTGGAAGGCTAACCAAGACCGTTAATGCACAGCAACACTGAGATGCATCTTTATTGTTGCCAGGAAGGCTAAAGGTTACTTCACTAATAATATGCAAATGGAGCCTTTACTGCACATAATGAATAATCACTTTAGATTAAAGGCAGAAATTTCCTTTAGTAGAACTTGCAATAAAACCTTTTGCATGAATTTAATAATTAATTTAAAGAATTATGAGTTCACCGAGCCTGAATACATTATTTATTAAATGTAATTGAAGTATTTATTAGGCAAGTAATAAATGATGGACAATAGCAATGGGTGGTTTCACTGTTTTATAAAATAACCTCAGCCTGTGTTTATAAGCAGAGATGGTAGCCTTCCTGTATTATTGTAACACATTAATTATCTTCAGAAAAATAGATACAATTGCTTGCATTACTTGCTGGATTTTCCTTACAGTTTCATTCTTCCCCTTGGCTGTAAGAAAAGGAGAGTTGGAATATTGTTACCAGAGATGACACTACACTGACAGTCTAAGCCTGTTTAGGTATGATCATTTTTTCACTCTGGACTAGATAAAACTTAGGTTGCGAGTGTGTCTGTCCAGCATTTGACAATCTCAACCTATACGTAAAGTCAGAGCACTGGTAGCATGTAAATTAGACATCAGACTCTTCAGATGAGAATAGCACTGACTTGCATTGACAGTAACAACAGTAGAGCTACTGAACAATTCCAGCTTCAAATGAATTCACTAGAATATAATTATTTTAATAGCAGGAGGATAAACAAGCAGATCAGCAATACCAGCTGCCCTTTTATGTTTCTGGAAGAGTATAAAACATTACCACTGGTTAAAATGTTTAAAGACGGCAAGCCTGAAGTTGGTCTAAGAGTCTCTAAGCAACGATCATGGGACTGAGGAAGCCAAGGGAGCTCTCTAGATGGCAACGACTTCATTTACTGTATGCCGTTGGGTCTAGAAGGCCAAGCTGACAATTTTGATATTCGTTGTCACTAAACAGATTCATTAATAAAGTTATTTTGTTTTCCACCTCGTTCTACAGTCTACAGTGAAGTTATAGCAGGATTGTATAATTAATAGTAATGATATTAGGAGATTTTCTTTCTCTATTGATTAATAAATAAGCAAATACTAACTTTCCTTTCAGCAAGGTCATCCAAATGCTCTAAATTTAATGTGGAAAGTTATTTTACTTTCTGGGCTAGGTTTTTTTGTTCTACAAAATGCTGCAGTTCTTCAGTTTTAATAAAACATCCGGTTTCCATCCTAGTGTTGGTGAAAAAATATTGACTCCTTGATACTGTGAGGACAATATTTGCCATATAAAAGACAACTGCAAGTGTGTTCTGCTTTGAATATATTGCACTTATCTGTCCCACTGCATGTTTCCACATGATCAAGAAACAGGTGAAAAGGCAATCTTAAGCTGAAATGCATTTCTTTCTAGATCCACTCAACATCCTCTCTCCAGTCTAGAAGCAAAACCGAGGCATGAAGAACTGGGAGGATCACATAAATGCTTAAAATCAGGTGGGGTGAATTTAGGCCTGTGCCCCAAGAGTTCTGGGAAGAAACTCCAGAGTTTACTAGGAAGAATAAAGGCTTTCCAAATGTATCAAACATTTGTGCTTTCTTCCTATATCAGAAAATTATAGCACAACAAAAGAGATTGGAAAAATATTTCTTTAATGTAAGAAGATCTCTGACCGTATAAGGCGTGGAGCATTATTCTTACCTTCAAAACTATACGGCTTTAAAATAGTACAATTAAACATATTTTAACCTATTTTCCTTTAGCAAGTATGAAGTAAAAAATAGGCTGGCATACCATATTACCAAACCAGAATTTCAGCAATGCCCTGCATCACTCCTGGATCACTTTGTTGTAAGTTAAATGAAAGTCACTACATTGTCGCCATAAAACTTCCCTGTCGTAACTTGCCCACCTGTATTTTAAATATTCTGTCCCAGATAACTATAAGCTATAAATATTGATGTGTGTATCGAGACAGTGCAGTGCAGAGGTTTAGGAACTCAGTCTGCTCCTCTTAACAGTGTGAAGGTTCTTTGATCACTTTATAGGTGATGAGACGTGGAAAAGATATACGCTGCAAGAAGCCTTCCAGTGTTGTGGACATGTACATGCCAAGACCAAGTTTTAGAAGTTAAAACTGGATACTGGAAGTGACCACTAGGGAAAGTGGCAGAGTTGCTGACTCTTGGTGTTTTTGCGATAAAGCTGGACATCTTTATATCAGACATCAGGCTGTCTGCATGCTTGAAGGACTTCTGTGGTGTCTATACGGTTGCATCCCAGAAGAAATTCTGTGGTGTCTATATGGAGATCTGCTGAACATCTTAGTTTTTGGTGTTGCAGTCTATGATTTTTCTTTCATTTCCTCTGATGATTCTTAAGGAATAATTAGAATACTTGTAAATAATTAGAAATGGGGACTGGGTTTCAGTAGTGGGAGAAAAGGACAATGAAGATGTGGCAATGGATGGCAATCGCTCTGATTGCCCTTAGAAAATAAGTCTTTTATTACCCCGTATGAGTAATCCCTAAGGCGGCTAGGGTCAGCTCTCTAAAGAGCTCAGTTTTTTTCTGCTGGAGTTTTTCCATGGCACTTCTTCTTTTCTTGATATTATTTCAGTGTAATAGATTGAGATATATTATTACAAAAGGGTTACATAGCTCCTTCAAAGTTAATTGCCTTTACCTCAAAAAGCTTGTTAGATGTTGGGTGTGAAGATGTTGCTCTTCCTCAGCTCTCTGAACAGCTGGAAAAGGCAGGGCAGTGTGCTGGGTAAACTTTTCCCTCAATTCTCACTGTGAACCCTCTCAACCAGATTAATTGATTCTCCCACTTGACTGTATAGTATCAGTGTTTGATGTGATAAGTTTATACTTGTCTATAAAAGTGAAAAAGTGATATACAAGAGACACTTGTGACTTGTGGTCCATTATCATGATTATTAACTTCTCTGAAGTCCCGTAATGAATAATCTGTCATTTACAAGCTAGTAGTACATCACTGCTTAATGCACTGAATACTTCTGTATTGCTAGAAAGCTAAGTAATAATCCATTAAGTAGCCTGTCCCACCATAACAGATCTTTACCGGTCTTGGAGGGAGGGTTAACAGGAATCTCTTGAGCTTTCTGTATGTCTTTTGGATTCTGTTTCTTGTAATAAAGTGTCTCACACACTGAAAGTCTTGGCACAATAGGTTGTGTCCAGCTCACTTTTGCATTTATGTGTTACAGATGTCTGTTGTGCCTATCTGCTGTCATACTTTGGCACATTATTGCAATTTATTCTCTGGCAAATACATTCCTGCTTACATGTCTGAACTTGTGTTCTCAGATGTATGTTTGAGGATTACTTTTAAGGTTTTTCACAGTTGGCTTTGCATTTTATGCATGACTTTTCTAGTGACATTCAGTTGTGGAAATGTTTAGTACCCAAGTCAAATTACCTTTAAACGCTTCCTGTTGCACCTTCTTACACTGGGTATCTGTAAGTGCTTCTGAAAACACTCCTGCTGTTAGAAACTTCCTACCAGCCCTGTTTTTTTCTATTCCATGCCCATTTTCAGAAGCCTAGTTGATCTTTTCATATTGGTGCCTACAAAGCGGTTTCCCCTGGTTTAAATTTGTCACCCTCAGCCAGACTTCAAAGACATTTCATTACTAGAAGAAAATTGCCCAGTGAATACTTTGGGCACTTTATGTATCAGAGAGAACTTTTCCTATGCAAATCACATGAACAAAAACTTTTTATTAAAGGCACATTCATAAATAATTTACCAAGGCCTACAAAATCATTAATAGTCAATAATCTGATCGCTACCAATTAAAAAAAAAATACATAGATGGTAGTGTAGATAACATCTTTTACTGATATGTTTATCCCCATCTTTATTGGATGTCACTTCTGTCAGCTACAAGCTTAAAATACCTACTGATCTTTTCTGAATCTTTTAGTAGTGTTTAATACGAGCACTGTTAAAAAAATATTGACCTATTCAATAATGTTCCCTTTCTACAGTCCAAAAAATGCTTCTAAAATCATCCACACTTGCTTCCTCTGGGATATTTATACAGAAACGTATATCAGTATGTGAAATTCCATGACACACTTTCTCTTAAAGCAGACATAACAATGTGGGTTTGTCCTGTAAACTCACGTAAGAATTTTGGTTATCAATTTCAACTTCAAGCTGCCATTAATTCTTTCATGCACATTCAAAGTGATTAAAATGCATCAATAATCCTAGCTACAGAAGGTGTATCTATTGTCTTCTGGTTTTGTGTCTGGAAAAGTAATAATTGGTTGCTTCAGGTAATGGAACGATTCTCATTTGGTTGGATTTTTAAGAAGTTTTTATGCCATATGCATACATATATAAGAATCATGTACAAATTTGGGGAACATATATGGGTGGGCTTATGCACCCATGACACACATATTTACTTATTGATAATTTTGACTGACTATATGTGTGTGTAGTTGTGTTAAATAACCATAAGCAAAATACACTTGGGGATAACTCAGTAAAGTTATGAAGAAAGCTTTAACAATTGTGATTTTGAAATTAAAGTACTAGGATACAATGCACAGTCAACAGTAATGGAGGTGATCAAAAATATCACCCCACAAACACAAGGTACAGTGTAAACAAAATGATTAGCAACCTCCAAGCCTCAAAATAAAAAATAACAAGAACCTTGATACATAAAACAGGCAGGCCTCCTTTGGCTCCAAAATAAATACCAGCTTGTCAGACTGTTTGACTATATGAAGCACATGGCATGCTCTTGATACTATCCAGGTTGTAAATCATAATGAGAAAATATCACAGACCTGGGCTCAGTGACCCATGTGGTTCTCTTCATCTCTGTGTTCCTGTGATTAACTATTCAAACAAGATCTACAGAACCTGGCCTAACTGATCTGCTTATCTTCAGATGCTCAGGAATACCACTCCATCTGTTTTCTATGTATCCATCCCTGTGGCACCTGGGATAATTAAGCATTAAAAGTGCAGGCAGGACTTCAGTCAGCCTGCTTTAGCTATTGCAGCCTGAGCTTCGATTCATACTCAGATCTTTAGATGTACTTTAGGAGTGGGATTCTGCCTTTAATAAAGCTCCTAGCTTTGCCTGGGTTTCAGATGCTGAACTACTTTAAGGTGTCTGAATTTCGGTGGAGAAGATCTATATCCAGAAAGTTTCAAAGAGGTCACCAACTAGGTCTTGAGAGGGTTTCTTTATTAGGAGCCTATGATTTAGGCAGCAGTTAGGTGTTCAGACATCCTTTATCCCTAAAGCAAGGGAAAGGCAGATGTCTAAACACCATAGTGGATCAAAATCCCAGGTTCCTAAATTCATACAAAAAGCATTACTTTCATTATTGTAGAAGTCATTGCTTCTACAAAATTTCCACTGTCTTCCATTTTTCTTTGCAAAGCTGGCAGACAGAAAACACCTGAGCCAAAAGGCTAGGCAATGCAGGAGGTAGGCTGCCACATGGGAAGCAGTCGGTTAAGAAGAACTGCACACTTTGCTTTTTGCTTTTCTTCCTTACACTTCAGAAAAGACATTTGTATAAGAGCATTTATTGTGTCTATTGAATAAATGTTTATAGTATTTTTCACCTGCTTTATTAAAAATGCTCTTCCTATCCTACCTCCTTGTGTTCACATTCCACTTCTCTGCCTGGTTTTCCTCACTTCTCTAAATATTTGTCATTAGGTTATTTGAAAAAGACAAAAAGAAAAAAAAAAAAAAAAAGAGGGATCCATACGGCTTTCAGGAATAAAAGACTTAAGCAGGCTGAGAATTAGCTTATACATTGATTTGTCTTCTATGTTGTTTAGAAAGCCTTAACTGTGAGACAGAATTTTTTGTCATATATCATGCACACTCTCACACTGAAGCAGCCTTTATTTGACCTCTTAATCAATCTGAGTGCCAGGACAGGAAAAAAAAAAGAGGGAGATACAAGATAGCTTATATAAACGCCAAGTTGGCTCTGTTCCTCTGAACCATCTGCACTTCTAGCCATGGTCAGACTAAATGTCTGCTAATGGCCCCCTTCTTCTATGATCCATTTATATGTCCCTCTTTCTCTTTTTTCTTTTTTTTTTTTTTAAGTGGAAAACAAATGGCATTATTGGACCTGCTCCGCTTCAATGCAGCTGTGAATTGCAAGCCTAGAAAGGCAGCCAAGGAGAAGTCAGACAGCAAAGCCTTTCTGCTTAGAGAAGCAAGGCCAAAACTGCTGATTTGGCTTCATTTTGATACATGATATATTTTTTTAATCTATAAATTTTAATGTGGTCCTTAGAGGACATATTTTGAGCTGATGCTTTTTCCATGTCTTTTCTTCTTCCCTCACTCTTTAGAATCAAAGAGGTTTCTTGGACTTTTTCCGGGTTATAATTACTGGACCTTGCAACTTGTTAATATATCTGCAGACAGGATGAAACTTGAAATCAAGGCAAATGATATGTGGCTGATAAAACAGTGGCCAGGATCGGTTTCCTGAAGGATTAGGCTTTGGCCATTAAACAATGTATTCTCAGTAATGCTTTGATACCAGTGGACAGTGTATTTTGTGAGAAGCAAGAGAGGGAAGTGGAGAGGAGCCAGCAAAACAAGGCCCTGAGTCCAGCTGGGATCTCCAGGTATGCTATATTATAAATAACAATTAATCATTGTTCTCTAAGGATGCATATGAATCTTCAGTGCTTCCTTTTAGGGCCTGGATTTTTGCAACAGCCCACCTCTGTGATGTTAATTTTCCCTGTGGTCAAAAGACTTAAGTAGTCAGGCATTGACTCATTGTCAACAGCATTGACCCATTGTCAACAGCTTCCACATACATCTGTAAGGATATGGACTCAGTTCAGTCTTGCTTTTCCCAATCTGTGTGAGCAAGGCTCTGGTCTGATCCGGAAATCCCATAGTTGGGTTAGCATAGCATGGGGCCAAGGTCCTGTACTAGGAGGTGTATATAATCCCGGGAACAGCTCTTCATTCACAGCACCATGAGGTTTTGGACCCAAACCTGGCTCACACTCTGTGAAGTCGCTTGCTACACTGAACCCTTCCTTGTAATTCTTCCTTTTTCTCATGGTATAAAAGCAGCCAGGTACAGCACCCCAGCAACGAGCGACAGGAAAATACTAACAGCAGAGCTAACAGCTGAAGTGTCAGGATCTGTGTGAGCCTCCTGAGGGTGTACGGTGCAGGTCTCACCTACTGAAGGGCTGCTCGTCCTGCACGCAGCAGTCCACCCCTCTTTCCACCATTCTCTATTGCTTTGTCAAGAAAAGGAAAAAAACTCAGGGAAAGCAAGTGGCTGTTTAAACGAAATTGGTGCACTGATGTGTCATATTTCAAACAAAAAAGGATACTCAGGTCCATCAAAAAGGCATTACGGAATGATAAGCTTTCAGAGTTCTTGGTGTCTTTAAACTATAAACCGACATGTACATGTGAACCACCTCCCCTAAAATCTGCCTAGGGCCCATGACTCATTTAATATGGTGATATAATCACGCCATCATAATTCTCACCCCGTTACAGTTGAGGGCTGGGATCTTCAAGGGCACCAAGGTTTTCGCTGAAAGTCAGTGGCAGTTGAATTTGTAAATACCTTGGATGATCTCGATTGCAAGTCTCGAATGAGAGCCCCCAGGTCCTTATTTCACCACCTACACATGGATACTCATTTTCAAAGGTGCCCAACACTTAATAGTCCTTGTTGATGTCAGCAGAGGGTGTGATGTGCCCAGTGCTCCTGAAAAGGAAAGCTGCAGTGGATACTGAGCCCTGCCTGCTGTTTGTTAGAGCCAGATTATAAAAATCAGTTCTCCCACGTGTTGCTCTCCTTCCTGCTGCATGGTTATTTTGAGTGCATAATCTATTCCCCTCCAACCAAATCACAAACAGAGGCATTCAGCACAAGGGGCTGTCCTCACATGAAGTTCACCTTATAGTCAATTAACCTTGCAGAAAAGAATATATTTTTCCTCCATCTCCTTTTCCCACAAGACATCTCTGCAAGTGCATGTGTGTGCATGCGTGACCTTTCAGAGGGTCTTATTTTCTGGGCAAAAAGCCAAATGCTACACTTTCTTCCCAGCCCTAGGCTGCTTCAAGCCTTGGTGAAGACAGCGGGTTAGATCCATTCTTTGTGTAAGGAATGACTCTGCCAGTCTCAGCACCAGGGAGAGTTTGTATTTGGAGTTTCTCAATTTTATTTTTTTTTTTTTAAAAAAAACACCACCACAATGAGGAATGCACGGAGTGGAGGCTGCTTTCACCTCTGCACAAGTTCAGCTCTGATTATAGCGCAAGAGGAAGGGTTCCCAGACATGTTGCAAATGAGGCTTGTTGAGCCAGCGCTAATCGTGTTTTCCTGTGGCAGGTGTGCCTTTCCCGGCAGACCCCCGCCTGCAGTCTATTCATGAGCTGCTCTCACCACAACCTTGCCTTTGAGGCCCCCAAGGCCAGGTTTCAAAATTGCTTCCTTCAATTTAATCCTGAGTTCAATAGAACTAAAACAACAATGGAAATCTCAGTGGTGGAGAGTGCGAAAGTAAATTGTCGGTATAGCACAGAGTTAAAGATGAGCTGTGCCTCCTCTTCCTCTGTTCTCCTGAAATGTGGACGCTGATTTATATGTATAGGCAGATCTCTACTTGTGAGCAAAATCACGCAAGCTCACATAGCCAGGAATAACACCATTACTTTTAATGGAAATAAGCCATTCATGACCCAAAGCGCTGAAATAGTTCCACACTATGTGTTGAATATATAAAGTCTAAGGTTACCTTCTAAAAAAATATGCTGGACATTTTTGTCCCAATTAAAAAAAAAAAAAAAAAAAAAAAAGCAGTATTACAGTGTTAGGCTTTCTCTTCCCTGTGAAAATCTTCCTCTTGGAGGCAGCAGGTACTGGTTATAAAAGTCAGAAAAGTTAGCTGTAAATAAGACCAGGAATTACACAGGAAGGGTAAGTCTTCTCAACAGATAATAGTAATTATTGCAAAATTAAGTTCATAAACAAGTAAAGTCAGTGTAGAAATAATCAAGATTCTCAGCCAATCACTGGTTTTAGTTATTGCAAATAATTAATTACAATGGCTTTCCTATTTCATTTGAAATAATCTCCCCAACTGCCAGTGTTATATAGGTCATGTGTTCATAGAAGAGCAAACTGCCAAAACCATGAGTGTCCTGTTTCATGAAGAAATCTTTGAACAGGATCCCTTACAAAAACATGGCAATAGAACTAAAACCATGAGCCCTCTCTTTATGTATTAGATATACTCTGGCCCTGATCTTATACCACTGGTGTCAATAAGAATATGGTTAAGCCACTTTTGTGGAATAGGTTCTTGGCTGCATTTTATATATTTCCTTTTACTTTCTAATATTCCTTTCCAACGGTTTATGCTAAGAGATTTGTAATTGCAACAAAGAGGATTAGTTTAATATCGATTTTGCCTCTATGTCAATATATGTCTCTCAAAATATAAGAATAACCTACTTGGACCAAATTCTGAGGTACACATAAATCAGTGTGGAGCAGCCCAGAGAACACTGAAGATGCTACAATATGAAGTGTAATGAAGAGTAATGGAGGAGCAGAGCTAAAACAAAAAAGTATTTTTTATTAGCCAAAAAAATAAATGGAAGTATTCGTCAATTTTAAATGACATCTCCTTGCTCCCTACAGTGCAATATATGCAGCCCTATTATTACATGCCCAGTTGTATGAATAAACAGATGTCAATAGGACTGACTTTTGGAACTGGGCTCTGTAGGACAACATCTCAATGATTATTTTTTTTTTTTTAGAATCTCCCCCAAAGTATCACAAACTCCATATATTGGTGTCAAATGAGGACTGCATCTTATGTCAAAACACAAGAAAGGGAAACAAAGATAAATGTTTCCTCATCTGATCACACTGAATACCCAGGGCACCTTGGCAAGGATGTGAGTAACTGAAACACAGGTGTCTCTACAGGGCTTAATGTAGGTGCCTGAAATGTGGTTCCTTATTCTGTGAATGGCCAGTCCCATAGTTTAGAATAAAATAAATGTTATAGCTTTGTGGCCAGTTTCTAAACTTATAATCCTTTTTGATGCAGAAAAGCATCAAAAAGTAACATTTCAAAACTTCTAAGCACTTATTTATATAAATTAGATTGTCTGTTGCTGATTATCATGCTGCTATTACTGTACTTGTAGATACAAGTCAAGATGGAAAACATCATCAGAGCAGCTGATTTTTCTCTTTTAGTTGCTTCTTTCAATTTTTTCAAATTTCTTTTTATACCAAAGCTAACTTATGTTTTAAGGTTTCATCTCTTTTTCATAGAATGAAAGAAGGTGAACAAATGAGAGACACAAAAAGGCAGGAGAATTTAGCCCTTCTTTCTAAAGTCCAAAGCCTGCTGATATGCTTACATCAGTGATCCTCAGCCTCTCACACAGGAAGCATGGTATGAATTGTGTATGAATATTACAGTAATTCCCAGAAACCCAGCTGTATTGACTGTGCTCAGTACACACTTAGACATGTTCATTCTCTCAGGAGCCCACAGCCTAAATGGAGACGCTAACGAGTAAGGAGGGAAACTCTCCACAGGTCATTTGTTTTAGAAATTAAACACGGATCTTCCAGTCCAACACAGACTGATCCATTAGCCCTGCTTTCACTTGTGTGCTGAAGATGTTTGGAGGCCTTACAGATATGATTGTGTCCTCAGCTTGTTACTAAGATCACTACCAAATTCTGCTCAGCCTATTAAGTGTTCAGGTACTATGGTAATTAGCTCAGTCTAAAATCCTCACCAGATAAAAAAGACCAGCAGAATGACCTTTAAATCCCCTTGCCTTCATTTTGGCATCTTATCAGCATTTACAGCTCCTTCTTAATATGTGACAGTGTGAATAGTTTCATAATTCATTTCAGCTATTGAATCAAAATATGAAATTACTGGAGAAATACTCACAGCCACTTCGTCCAGAGAAATTTGTAAGAAAGGCCTGAAATGGGTTCATCCATGGCAACCATTTATAATGGTTCAGATGGTATCAAGATTACAATGAGCAGAGTGCTTCATTCCCAGCAGAATATAGTGCACAGTGTAGCTAAACCATTCTTAAAATTACTGTCTGCAATTTAAGATGAGTCAGAGACAAGCTCTTCTCCTGCTGTCAAAATCAACATCCGAATCCTTTTCAAATAGTCTTCGTGTTCCTTGGAGTGACTCCTCTCCTCCCACAGGATTTGCTGGCAACTCAGCGAGAGTTGAAAGTACTTTGGGTAAGGGCCCCCCTGCAGTGCTCTTACTCACAGGGCTGTGGGCAGGGATATGATCTGTCCTCAGGAACACTCTCCACAGAGTGAAGAGGTGAGCAGAAGACATGTCATGGTGGTGGGAGTAAAACAAAGTAGTACTGACAGCTCTTCTTTGGAAGTTTAATTTATGCTTCACACACCAGGGAGTCTCATGCTGTCCAGCCTTGAAGGGGATGAAGAGTAGAGCTATTTCACTGAGGCTGTTAGATTTGAGCCATTAACTTGGATTGCAATTTGTAAATGTTGAGGTTTTGATTATACGTCAGCATTTGTGCAGTGGTAGAACCAAGAGATGATGCCTTTGCTCTTTAAGGGGAATTCTTGTAGCTTTTCACAATGTATTTTTTCCACGTAAGACCAGTTACCTCATTTAAGGTGAACAGTAGTCAGTTCAGGAAAGATTTTCATCAGTAACGATAAACAACAGCCACCTGCAATGCTGCTGATTAAACCTGATTAAACCTGGTCTGAATCAGTAGAGACTGATCACCTCTCTTTTGAGAAATCCTTTGACTTGAACTACACCCACTGACTGGTGGAAGTACTATCCTACTGTAGCACCAACAGTATCTGAAGGAATAAGGTTGTTTAAAATCTCACGCTACCTAAAAGTCTCAAACTTTAGATGCACCATCCTCCTGAAAGTAATCACCGTCTAGTAGAGCTGATGGCGAAGAGTCAACACAGTTGTATAGTTCTGGCATGGAGTTAGCCCCTATCAGCCAGAGAGGGATACAGTCAGAGCTAGTATTGCAGGATGTCTTCAAAAGCAAAACATAAGTATTTTTTCAGTTCTGAACAAATTATTGTGTGGTGTAATATTGCCATTGCAATTAAACTGTTGGGCCTGAAACCTCTGGGTATAAGTGTTGTGGATTTCACCTGCTTGTAGATAGATTCCATTTTCCTTTTCCTGGAACCTAGTTATAGCAATGACAGATAGTGATACTCCTGTGATTTATATCACAGCTGCCACCACAGTATGTGATCACTTGTGGTAGGAGACATGGATGCCAGTAACCTAAGAGTTACTTAGATTCCGAATCCTATAATGTGTTGGCAGAAATCTTATGACTCCATTAACTTGTGTTATACTGTATGGAAAATAGACATATCAATCATCTTCAGTTACATATTTAGAACTCATGTGATATTTAAAAGAACAATGATATTCAAGATATAAAAATAGTGTACTCAATTAATCTATTCTGCTCTCTAACAGACTTAGTTCGAGTTACATGGCAAGTGAAATTGTCCCAGTGATTTAAATCCACAGCAGGGAGTACTAAAATTAACATAGAACTGAAGGTTGGGTGAGAATAATGTACATGCACAACGGAGTTGTGATCTATCCCAGAGCATTGTGCAGCCTACCAGAAACAAAGACAGTCAGGGAGTGCTGGGCCATGCAGTATGAAAAGGAATGATGTTATGGGTGCTCATGTCTTGCACTCCAAGCAGGCATCCACAACTGGAGGTTTGAAACCTGTGAGCCGAACTTCCCATTGCAGTTAGGGAAATCAAGGCGGTCAGGCAAGCAAATGGGGACAGACTGCAGGGGGCTGCACAGAGAATGGTGGCAAATGCATTATTTTGGAATACATGGCTACATAGCGAGCAGAATGGATGATACAGCAGAAGAAAATGGCAATGGCCACTTCTGGAGGATAGTAGCTCCAGAGATATCACACTGCAGGACAGTTTTACTTTCTGTTCAACTCCCCCACCATTCTGCACATAAAAGCAGGTGTTCGGGGACAAGGGGAACACTGCAGCAAAAGCAACTTTCTTTTTTCTGGTATTGCTTTACCTCTGGTAAAAAGGGGGCAGGCAAGACTGGATCAGACACATGGACTAGCCAGTATGCATCCAGCCTCCAGCAGCAATCTGGGCCAGATGCCTCCGAGGAATGTGTACTAAGCCTGCAGAACGCAGATGTTGGGTAATCTGTTCTCAGTGAATGTTTCGTCTTAAATCACAACAGTTACACATTGGTCTAAACCCTGAAACATGAAGTCTTACATCCTCTTCACAAAGACTTTGTTAGCATTATCTATGATCGTTCTGGATATTCCCATTACTTCTGCAGATCTTACTATGTCCTTGGCCCCAATGACATCTTGTGGTGAGGAGTTCCATAGCCTAGTGCCAGAATTTAAGCTTTTCCTTGGTTTCGAATTTCTTGCCTTTCCACTTATCTGAGTCTTTCTGTTTCTAGTTGTTTTGCATAAATGTACATAGGTCATGTTTTATTCTTGGTTTTCACCTTTGTATGTGCCCCAGAACTAGATGCTGAACCTCTTTAATATTGAAAGGTTTCATAGGATGGACTAAACGTCTCTACCCATCTACAAAGTCATAAGGTCATACAATTACATGTCTGCCTGTGCAGTTGATGATTGCCATTGCAAACTTCATCTATTTCTGACAACCAGAAGTGAAAGGCATGAGTTCAACTCCTTCTTTGTACAAGAAACAAGAATTTCACTTTTTCCTATGTCACTTACCTGGACTGTCATACATCTAGGGGTGGACACAGTTCCCAGGTACAGTAATCCCAGACCTTCCCATTTCACTTTGCAGAAAAGAATGAATAATTCAGATGGTTCAGAAGAGGAAATTTTAAGTTGGTTACTTCAATGTATTGCCCAAAGGCATTTTAATAGTAGGGGTAAAAAACCAAAACCAAAATGAACAGGTATATCTCAGGAGCCCAACTTTTTCCTCCTCTTTCTGGAGACCTTGTAGTTTTCATTAAAAGATGCAAACAGAAGTGCTTAGCGAGGGAAAGACTAAGGTGGGATCCAATCTGGTAGTCTTTGACTGCCAAAGAGGATTTACAGGTATGACAGACCCAGGGTTTTCTCAGAAGGGATCATCAGAAGTAGCAAAGGAAATACCCACTGGGTATAAGGAAATTTTTTCCCCTTGCAGAGTGGTTATACATGGAAACAGGTTGTGCAGATCTCCTTCCTCAGAGATTTTCACAAATCAGCTGAACAAGTCCCTGAGTAACTAGTTCTAACTTTGAAGCATAACTTGCTCTGAGCAGGAGGCTGGACTAACCTAAAAAATAAAACCTAAATAACCAACCTAAATATTCTATAAATCTGTGATACTGTATGATGCCTACCTGAGATTAAGCTACTTGAAATTTGCCCAAGGTCCAAAATGCTGTTTAGGATTCAACTCTTTAGAGCCTCAATTAGGCCTTTAAAATCAAACTTCCTCGAGTTAACATGTTTCAGATGAAAAAAAAAAATATTTTAGGAAGATTTTTCCCTCCCACAAACATTGTCCAATGCTAATTAAATTCTCGTTTTGATCTTCAGTCTCTTCTCAAGAATGAACGTGTTGCTGTGATAGCCTGACAGTTATTTCGATTTATGACTGTAAGGAAATATAAAGCTGAGGAGAGATCAAAACAAACTAAGTAAAACAACAAACACCAACATTTTATTTTGACTATAAATTTAAAGCATCATATGAAAGAGCTTGGATTTGATGAGTTCAGTTACTCCGGCAAGTGCTGATCTGAGGCAATAGAGTATTTTCATAATTATACCTATACCTCCTCTAGTTTTCATCAGAAAACAGTGGTTTGGCACTGATTAAAACCTCCTTTTTGATAACTAGAGGGAAATAAAAGGTTTGGGTTTGGGGTTTTTTTTGCATAAAACCAAGTTAAGAATCCCATAAATTGTCTACTACCAGATACTGTAGCATAGTTCAAAGATCTTAAGAGTCAGTGCCCAGTGAAATTGGTGCACCCATATAATGCAGCTCAGAGATGCTAAGGGTGTGTTAGATCTACATATAAAGAATATATCCGCAGCGCAGGTCTGCTTCAAGTCATCTCAGCAGGGATTGTTAATGGTGATGCTGGTTATGCAGCAGGCTTGGGCAAGGGCATCCCCAGCATCTCTGCTTTATGCACCTTTGTGGTCTCTGACCTTACACCTCAGTTTTAGTGTGGTCACTAATCTCCAAATCATGATGGCATGGGGATACCTAAACCTGTTGTTCACTGGCGAAACTAGCTCAGGTCACTATGTCCCTTGGAGATCTGGTGAAGAGCGTTGCAGAAAGCAACACTGGTGATGAATGGATAGAGTGATGGTGTAATTAAATCTGACATATGTTGCTATAAATCACAACTGACAGAAGTCCCAGAATTATTTTAGAAAGCTCTGAGCAGGCTGGAACATCCAGGCCTTTCAAGAAAAATATAAAACAAAAAATCCTAACCCTTCTTGTCTTTAGTGAGCCTACAACTATATTTTAAATAACAAAGCTAAGCATGTGAGGACAGAGGGCAAAGCATTTCCTAATCAAGGGCAGCAAGATATACATGAAAAAAGAGTCGGCAGATCAAGATTTTCCCTCTCCAAAGGATGAAATATACAGCTTTCATCAATAGCTATATAACTGGCACCTGGACTTACTTCTTTGCTCCCATCAACAAGATAAGAGGTTGCTGATAAGAGCTTTCAAAAATATATTTAAAAAAAAAAAAAAAAAAAAAAGAGGAAAAATATCCTCATCCCTTCCAGAACTCTCTAGATGGAAAATCTGGAGACTCTGTGAAATCTGTTAGGGACTTTGCTGATGTTGCTGGTTCTCCACAGAAGCTGATCAAATCCTGTGCTGAAAACTGGGAGAATAAAATTCATAGGCAGGCAGGCTGTCTGCAAGTCAGAATCACAGAATCACAGAATCATTTAGGTTGGAAAAGAGCTTTGAGATCATCAGGCCCAACCATCACCCCAGCACTGCCAGTCCCACCACTGAATCACGTCCCTAAGCACCTTCAAAGATGATGACTCCACCGCCTCCCTGGGCAGCCTGTTCCAATGCTTGACAACCCCTTCCATGAAGAAATTTTTCTTATTATCCTATCTAAACCTCCCCTGGCAAAACTTGAGGCTATTTCCTCTTGTTCCCTGGGAGAAGAGACCAAACCCCACTCTGCTGCAACCTCCTCTCGGGGGTTGCAGGGAGCCAGAAGGTCTCCCCTCAGCCCCCCCTCTCCAGGCTGACCCCCCAGCTCCCCCAGCCGCTCCCCACAGCACTTGTGCCCCAGCCCCTTCCCCAGCCCCCTGCCCGGCTCTGGGCACGCTCCAGCCCCTCAGGGTCTGTCTGGGAGCGAGGGGCCCAGAGCCCACCGCGCCATTCCAGGGGCGGCCTCCCCAGTGCCGAGGGCAGGGGGACGGGCACTGCCCTGCTCCCGCTGGCCACACCACTGCTGGCACCAGCCAGGATGCTGCTGGCCTCCTTGGCCACCTGGGCACACGGGGGGCTCATGCCCAGCCGGCTGCCGACCAGCCCCCCCAGGCCCTTTCCCCCCAGGCAGTTCCCAGCCCCCTGCCCCAGCCCGCAGCGCTGCGGGGGGCTGTGTGACCCACGGGCAGGGCCCGGCACTGAGCCTGGTTGAACCTCACACAACTGGCCTGGGCCCATCGCTCCAGCCTGCCCAGATCCCCCTGCAGAGCCTCCTGCCATCCAGCAGATCAACACTTCCCCCCAACTTGGTGTCATCTGCAGACTTACTAAGGGTGCACTCAGTCTCCTTGTCCAGATCGTTGATAACAACAAACCGGACTGGCCCCACCAATCAGCCCTGGGGAAGACCACCTGTGACCGGCCACCAGCTGGATGTGACTCCATTCCCCACCACTCTTTGGGCTTGGCCATCCAGCTAGCTTTTAACCCAGTGAAGAGTACACAGGTTCAAGGCATGAGCAGCCAGTTTCTCCAGGAGAATGCTGTGGGAGATGGTGTCAAAGGCTTCACTAAGGTCTAGGTAGGCAACTTCCACACCTATCTGCCCCACAGACTTGAGTATGTCTAAGTGCTGTAGCAGGCTGACCATTTCCCTTTGGATTATGGGGCTTTCATTCTGCACCCAGTCCGTCTTCCAGCTCAGGGGGCTCAGTACTCAGCAGAAAACTGGTCTTACTATTAAAGGCTGAGGCAAAGAAGACATTAAGTACCTCAGTCTTTCCCTCATCCTTTGTCCCTATGCTTTCTCCCCTACCCAATAAAAGGATGGAGATTCTCCTCAGCTCTCCTCTTGTTGCTAATGTATTTATAGAAACATTTTTTTATTGTCTTTCACAGCAGTAGTCAGAATAAGTTCTCGTTAGGCTTTGGTCCTTCTAATTTTCTCCCTGCATAACCTCACATCCTTGTAGTCCTCCTGAGTTGCCTGCCCCTTCTTCCAAAGGTTGTACACGCTTCTTTTTTTCCTGAGTTCCATCCAAAGCTCTCTGTTCAGCCAGGTTGGCCTTCCCCGCCAGCTCACATTTTGGCACACAGGGACAGCCTGCTCCTGCGCCTTTAAGATTTCTTTGCTGAAGACTGTCCAGCCTTCCTGGACTCCTTTGACCTTCAGGACTGCCTCCCCAGGGACTCTGTCAACCACGATCCTATAAAGGCCAAAGTCTGCCCTTCAGAAGTCCAAGGTAGCAGTTCTACTGACCCCCCTCCTTACTTCTCCAAGAATTGACAACTCTTATCAATCGCTGTGCCCAGGACAGCCTCCAACCACCACACCACCCACATGTCCTTCTCTGTTCAAGAAGAACAGGTCCAGCAGGTGCCTTCCCTGGCTGGCTCACTGACCAGCTGTGTCAGGAATTTCTCCCTCACACCATCCAGGAACCTCCCAGACTGTTTCCTCTCTGTTGTATTGTATTTCTAGCAGACATCTGTTAAGTTGAAGTCCCCCAGGAGAACAAGGGTTAGCGATGGTGACACTTCTCCCAGCTGCTTATAGAATATTTTTCCTGCCTCTTCATCTTGGTTGGGTGGTCTGTAACAGACTCCTACCATCATATCTGCCTTGCTGACCCTTCCCCTGATTCTCACCCATTAACACTCAATCCTATCATCACCACCATTATGTTCTGGACAATCAAAACACTCCATAACATAAAGGGCTACCCTACTACCTCTCCTTCCTTGCCTATCCCTTCTGAAGAGTTTACAGCCGTCCATGCAGCACTCCAGTGGTGAAAGTCATCCCACCACCTTTCCATGATGTCATAGTTTCCACGGTGTCATAGTTTTCCTGCTGCACAGTGGCTTCCAGCTCCTCCTGGTTGTTGCCCACGCTGTGTGCATTGAAGTAGATGCACTTCAGCTGGGCTATTGATCCCTGCCTGCTTTTGGGGGGAGAAGCCCTAATTCCTATGTGACCACTCTCAGGCACCTCTGTGGTTTCTAAAACATCAATAACCCTTGCGTCTTTGCTGCTGCATGGATCTCCACCCCCTACTTGCACCCAGGTGGCAGACCAAAGGACCTCGCTAGCACTCTGTCCCTCAAACACTGGCGTGCTGCCCCCAGTCCCACCTCTAGTGAGCCTGGGTTTATCCCTTTCCCCCTTCAAATCTAGTTCAAAGCTCTTTCACTGAGCCCTGCTAACTCCTCCGCAAAGGCACTTTTCCCTTTTTGAGACAGGTGTACCCTGTACGTTGCCAACAGACGTGGGGTTGTGTAAACCAAACCATGATCAAAACCCCCAAAATTCTACGTGTGACACCAGACTCAGAGTCAGGGATTGACCTGCTGGCCCTCCCTGCCCCTTCCCTCAGCATCCCCTGCACCGGCTGCTCAGAGGGGAGCGCCGCTTGTGCTCCTGATCCCTTAGCCCGTCGTCCCGAGGCCCTGAAGTCTCTCCTGATGGCCCTCGGACATCTTGCTGCCGCTTCATCGCTGCCTCCCTCAAAAATCGGTGACGGCTACACGCGAGGGCCGTGCCAGGGCGGGCAGCTTTCTCCTCACAGCTCCAGTCCCGGCCCCGGGGGGACAGCGGGCTGCCCTAACGGGTGGGCCCGGCCGTGCTGGGCCTCCTGTCCCCTCCAGAAGGGGTCTCCCTGAAGCCACCCGTCCGTCTTCCCTTGCGGCAGCAGCTCTGGCGCGGGGCCGGCCTCGCCCGGCGGCTCCGCCGTGCCAGTGACCCACCGCCCCGTTACTGCTGGGCGGCACCGGCAGAGCCTCACCCCCGCCGTGCGGCACCGGGGCAGCCGGGCAGCCCCAGCGGAGCCGCGCAGCAGCGCCGGGCAGCGCCCGCCCCCACGGCCCCCACCCCGTCGGCCGCGGCCTTCAGCCGGGCGGGGAGCGGGGCCGCGACGCGCCCTGCCAGGCCCCTGCCCGCCCGCCGGGCCTGGCTCGGGGGGCGGCTGGGGCCGCACCGGCGTCTCTCCCGCACCGCCGGCGCCCCTGGGGCTCCCCGCGGGGCTCTGGCCCCGGGCGGCGCGGCCCCGGCCCCCCCGGCCGCGCTCACGGCTGCCGGCCCGTGCTGGCCTGAGCGCCGGGCCCGGCCGGCAGCCCGGCACCGGGGCGGCGGCGCCTTCCCGCCCGAGCGCCGGGGGGCCGCTGCCTCAGGCCCGCGGGGCAGGGCCTGGCCGGGCCGTGGCTGCCGGCCGCCTCTGCCCCTGGCCGAGCCGGCGGCGCTTCAGCGCCCTCCGGCACCTCCCTCCCGCGGCCGGGCCGCACACAGGCCCCTGTGGGTGCGGGGGGCTCGGCCGCCATCGCTCCCGGCCCGGCCCGGCCGCCGCCGTGCGTGTCTGCGGGCCCCGGCGGGTCTGCCCGCTCCCCTGAGGCTCCGGGCGGGGGGACCCCCGGGGGGCCATGCTGCGGCCTGCTGCTCCACGCCATCAGCAAAGATGTTATAAATACATGAAGATATTAAAACCAAGATGATTAACGACCAGCTTTTCTGGTCATCGTGGTGAAATAGGTGAAATGGCTGAAGGAAGGCATCCACATCCTGATGAAATTACTTTGATTTATTTACAACTAATTTTCTGCTAGTCAATGTCGGGTTGATTTTACAAATCTTGCCATTGAGCTTTCCTGTTTTCATCTCTTGTAATCTTGTGCTTTCCACGCAATAGTAAGTACTTGGAAAATTTAGTAGATTAAAACTTCAGTAAACACATAAAATCTCACTTTGAAGCCACTCCTTTCTTCTCGTGGAATATTTAGAACTAGAATAACAAAAAACTTCTAAGAATAAATCCCTGCGGTGTATTAGTGTGAAATATTGTCAGTGGGAACTCAGAGATTCTGTAGTCTCAGGAGAAAGGAGAGAACACAATTTAATTAAAGCTTCTTATTTTAATTGCAAAGTTGTATCAGTCTTTGGTTTAATCTTTGCTAGGGAAAAATAAAGCATAAACTGAATTATGGCCAAGTATGATGGATGCTTCTTACTAATAACATACAACCGCTTAAGAGGGAATCATGAAATCTTGCAGTAATTTTGTGGAAGGGACCTCTGGAGGTCATCTCATCCAACCCTGCCCTCACAGCGGGAAAAACAGAATAACCTGATTTCCAAGCAAAACTGTGGGGAAACCAAGGCCATGGTTTACAAACATTGTCTCTCTCCACTTAAGTAATGAAGACCCATCCTGTCACTTTCCTCTTAACGAACCCGTCATCTTCCAGGGTTGGCAAGAGCCAAGTATTTTTCACCAGGCCTGCATGTGCAACTGCCCTACAAAGTACTCAGGATTGGGTATCAGTCAAAATAAGCATATGTGAAAATTTACCATTTTAGCAGATGGAGTCAGAACAGCTCACTTGCATACAGTAAAAGCCTTAATATTTCCACAGCTGGCAGGTTTCCTGTGGTCTAAAGGATTGGAGCTTTTGCTCTGTGAGACAGCAATTCAGAAAACATTTTGTGTTTAAAATCTCAAGACGCTTTAGAGGTCTTCCCCCGACACACCTCCCCAGAAGACAAACCCAAAAGCTTAGGCTCTTTGGGGGGAAAGGTTTAGCTTTCCTCCGCTGTCCTGTCCATCCTGGAATGAAAACAGTGATATGGTAAAAGCTCCATTTTGGCATCTGTGCTTTTTTTTTTTTTTTTACAGTCAGGCTTTTCTTGATGTGGCTCTTTGGCCAGAGATCTCACCTCTTGCCACTCCTGACCAATATAATTGTGTCGACAGAAGTCTGCAGTACAGAGGAGATCAACTTCTGAATTTTATTGTGTTGCTTCTGTGAAGGCCAGTGTAACAGGAGAGTGTGTTATGAAACCAGCCATTAATATTACACAGTTATGAGTCACTTAATATACACTGATCTTTGACAAGAGCAAAAAGCCTTTCTTGGAAACACGTTCTGTTGGAAAGTTAACTATTGCTGATAGCAGGTTCCTACACTAGAATTGCCTTGTGCATGAGTAAGTCAAAATCTTTTTGTACCAGCATGTAAATTGAAGTGTATTTGTTCACACATTCCTTGGCAGTCAGAACATTTTGAACCAAAAGAAACTTTGTCAGAGCTGAAAACTGTTACGGGGCTGCGCTAGTTTCAAAGGACATTTCAAAGGAAGAGCTAATGCTTCTCCCTCTCTGCACGGCTTGGCGTAGGCACTGACGTGAAGTTTACATCTGGGGGCTTTGAGCTTTTGCCCTGGCACAGAGGTAGGTGAAGGATGGACACATCCTGTTCAGAATCAGAAAGAATAAAGTCCTGAAAATTTGCCCCACATCTGTGTTTTAGCTACAGGGTACCACCTTTCCTTAAATGACAAGGCTCAGCTTTCCTTCAGATAGTGGATGTTGCCACCTCCATGCTGAAGAAGTCAAATGTCAAGTATTCTTCTCAATGGGATCTTCCTTTGAAGCAGACAAATACCAAAATTGAGAAAGTTGCCTTTAAATGGATCTGTCACTAGCCAGTCCCCTCTGTTTGAGTATGACCTGCTCTTTAAGCACAGGGGTGGAGTGGGAGTCTTGGGTTCTTGTCTGAACAGTTATCACAATGATGTTTTGCCTGCTACAAAAAAAAGTCAAATCACATTTCCCCACCTTTTATGGCTGGTAGAGCTAGGTGTTGCTCAGAGGGTACTTCGACACTTCCAGCTTTATTATTCAAAAGCAGTGCTTCAAAGCAAAATTACTTTCAGTGTTCTAGCTTCCCTATTTTCTACAGGCTGCTGTTGTGCTGCTGTTGCGCCCTGTAAAATCTCTAGCCAAATAAAAAAGATTTGTCTCACTGATTGTATGTTGAAATTACAGTTGTAAGGTTGCTTGACTAAAGTTTATCCATATTCAGGCAAGTAAGGGAAGGGGTTTCACAGATGCTATTCATGTATACACTCACTGTCTAGGTATGGTGCTTAATTCTTCTTAAATATAGTAACCAGAGAAATCCTCACATGGATCTTTGTGTTTGCGTTATACAGCCATGAAGTGTTTAGTCTAACTCACTGAGTACTTTACACCATCTATGCAAGTGGACAGTTTTGGCCCTTCATATAAATAGCAGCTTATGAAAGCTTTGGAAATATCAACCACTTGTACTCTACAGCAGTCCAGCTGACAACTTACTGGGACTGACGTGAAGATTCAAAGTTCCTAGTGGACGCAAACCTTGCTTTTTTACTATCCCAACCATCTAAATCATGGTGATTGCATGGTCCCAGCTATATAAGGAAGATGGTGACTTTCATCCCAAATGGCGTAGATGTAGGTGGACCAAGCATTCAGATCTGTTGTGTCACATCTGCTTCCCCTTCAGTACTCATACTATATGGGTTTTTTTGGGGGGTTGCCAGTGTTTTCTGTTTAATTGGAGGATATTAAAAACAAAAGCAGAAACGCAAATTTCTTTTAAATTTGTTCTTAGCAAAAGGAGGCTGAAATAAAAAACCTGTAGAGCTGACTCCTTGCTGAGTACAGTCCCTGCTGAACCAGGACCACCTGCCTTCATCCTAGATTCACTCTGGCCACTCCTGCTTTCCTACCACCTCTTGCTAATACCGTTAGCTATCAGACACCTCCTTAAATTTCCACAGACCTCCTGTTTCTTTAAAGAAAAAAACCATTGATGCAGACAGTATTTTTCCCTCTGGCTAGATAACACGGGACACAACAGTGAGCCTCCAGAGAGCACTGGGCTTGACAGGGAGCTGGTTCCTCATACAATATTTTAACAGACAAACATGCAAGGAAAAAAAAAAAAAAAAAAAAAGGACAGTTAGCCTGTGTAATGAAAGCTCAATGATTTAAAAAGCAGCAGTTGTGTGCATGAAGGAAGGAAGGGAGGCTGGGGGATGGGGATGGCAGATTTCACCTGCCAGACCAGGGGTAACAAAAAAATTATCCTGATCCAATAGATAGGATATTACCAGGGTATGAAAAAATTCTTTTGGGGGGACAATGTATTTTTCTGCCCTTTCTCTAAAGCCCTGTTATTTTGCCATTCTTCGCTTGCATCTGTTAAATGCTGGAATGTCTGCAGGGACATTTTGAAAAGCTGCACAATGTCAATTAAATTTGCCGAGCAGTATATCTTTTTGGAGTACGTGTGACCTTTTCTGTTTGTCATTTCCTGGGCGTCACACCAAGTGATCCTCTTAGGATGCTGGCTTTGTGGAGCAGGCCCACAGCAGCAGGACTGCAGGAACTGCAGGTTTCTGGGACCGCTGCCAACCTCCGGATAATTGCCATCAGCAGGAAAGAGCTAGAAAAGCTTGGCTGAGTCCATCTTTTACAGATAGATTGACCCCTTTCTGCCACTGCAGAATCACAGTCAGAGAGAAACACATATCCAAAAAGAGAGAGAAGGGAGGGGAGGAGGGGGAGAGAGAGGAATGATTACAGCAGGAAAGCTACATCTGATCTGAACAGGGGAGATTTGGAGGTTACACTTGCTGCTGCTTCACCATCGACAGTATTTTTAACATCTTCTGTTTTAAGACAGACAAATCTGAGAATGCGGCTTAAATGCTGAGCTCTGTTATAATAAAACTGGTGCTTCTGTGAGAGCAGAGTCGGTGCTCTGAGAGAGGGGTCAGAAGGTTGGGAATTCAATACCTTCATGTGATACATCTGCTGGGAAATAACAATTTGAATATATATGCAGCAAGCAAAAGAGAGAGAATGAATGCATGCTGAAAGCCACTGCAGGTGCTTGGAAGGGAGGTGGGGGACAGCAAAAGGAAGGAGAAAGGAGGCTGTGTGGCCACAGTTCGGTAGCTAAGCTGAGATGCTTTTTAAAACGGTGAGAGCCACAATTGCACTTTATGAAAGCTGGGAGTGGAAAGTGGTGCTTTTAATATCCCTATGTCCAGCAAGTGGCTGACTGGGGTAAGTGGTGGTGACATGGCCAGGCAGTGATTTCAGGAAGCAAGACTTCAGATGCATCACCTCCTCCGCACGCTTGCGTACCTCAGAGCTATGTGCATGGTTCAGCTTCAGTGCTGCCAGCAAATACCCACAGCAACCATAGCGCAGGAGCCCACAGGCTCAGCATGGGATTTTCCAGACAAGCGCTGGGATACCCACCGCGAGCCCAAGCCGCCTGCCCTAGCATGTCTCAGTTGAGCTGGGACAGGTGATGGTTAAAGTCTGGCTGAAATATCAAGCCTGCCCTAAGCAATCCCAAACCGTGAGGTCCAAGTCCAGTTCTAACTCCACTTGGGAATGGAAAGAGGTGAGTGGGTAAGCAGTTGTCCCTTCACTGCAGTTGTGTGCCCTGCTAGGCAGGGGCACTGCAGTCCTGCCACCTCCCTCCTGCAGGCAAATCACACAAAAAAGTAGAAAAATATGCATGAGCTCTGAAAATCAAGATCTCTATGGAAAATAAAGCTGCTGGGACAGAGTATCTTTCCTGGGGGTTTATGCCTCTATTAATATTAAGATGTTTGATGCTATAAAGGACACAACACCCAAATTCATTCACTAGCCGTGCTTCTTTTTCTCTTTCCTCACCCATCAGGAAAGATGATCTCTCAGTTGCCAACATAAATAATACTTGGGTTACAGTAATGTCCTGTGGCTCCAGACTGGGGGAGCTTCAATGCGTAGGGTGCTGAGCAAACATATACGGAGGCATAATCCTGTCAAATGTTATACAGATCATATAATCTGTAGCTATATTCCTCCCTCTAGAGAACACACTCTGCTCGGCAATGCTTGGCCTGCTTCTGTATGTGACACTCAATGTCAGTGAGTGACATCTCGCAGATGATACTTTATTGGTAGAGCAGGTGCTGGTGGCAAGGACTATATTTATAAAGCAGAGGTCTAAAAATGGCTTTGCAAGGCTCTGCACTTAACAGGTCTCAGTCATTTCCACATCAAATTCGATTCTTTCACAGGACCTTGCTCCCCTTCCTCCACTGTTCACAAACTCTCACCAGAATGAGAAAGCCAAGGGGTTCTTCCCCAGATCACCAGCAGAAAAGCTACACAATCTGGAATATGAAATCCGTATCACTCATGTGAAAGAAGATGCGTGTGTCAGAGGAATCTCCAGACTCACATATATTACAGGACATTTTTTTTATGGAAAGGAAGGCAAACTCCCTGTAAAGTTAGCATGGCCACAACTTCTATTTGTCATAGCCCCAAAGTTACTGTAGACAAGGGCAGATCAACATGTAACCATGAACTAAGCAACAGTGCGCATTTTTGGCATGTTACCCACTCTGTGGCAACTCTGCCGATACGTACCCAGTCCTGAGGAAAATGTGAGATAACGTGCTCCTGAACTGGCATGAGTAAGAGCATGTGTATGGTGCTCTCCAGAGGATAACTGTACTATCCTTGTCTCGTCTGTTTGCCCTTGTCCTGCCACATTTTGAATCATAAGCCCCATAAGCTACCGATGCGGTCTGCCACTCCAGGCAATAGGGATGTTTCTGAGAGCCAGAGGGTAATTCAGGGTTGTTCAAATTATGTCCAACCAGCAGTCACACCATCTGCAATGTTTGAGAATTGATGGCTGCCCTTAAAACTGCATTTCTATACAAAGGTCTTTCCAACTATTAAGACCCAACACCATGTTCAGAGGTTAAGGGTTTACACAGAAGACATCCTGGACAAGACAGAAAATCGGTTTAGGCATTTTCTTTTGTGCCCAGGATGCAAGTTTTAATTTTTTCTGGAGGTAACTTCTATTTGCTCCACCTGTGGATATGTGCTAGCTGCAAGAAAAGGTGATGAGATACTGGTATGCTGGCCACAAAAATGGTGGTCTCTGCTCAAGTTAACTTGAAAAACATTGCCAGACCTCAGCTTGTAATATGGCATTCGATTGCACTTTCCACATGCTGCTTAGACTAATCCTGATCTGAGTGTGGTCCCTGGTAAATACGAGGGAACAAACTTTCAATGTAAGATGTCTGGAAACCCATTTGTTTATTCCTTAGAAATTAAACAAGGTGTGGGGGGTTAATGAATATATGTTAGGAAACTATATATTGTCAGCATTAACAAAGTCATTGACATAACAAACATTGACCAGTCAGCATTAACAAAGTCATTCACTCCTGTGGGAAACAAGTAAAAAGGAAAACAAAAACACCTATATTTCATTTTGTTTCCATTTGCCACCTCCATTTACAGCTGAGGCACGTAAGTTATTTGAATAGCCTCACTGAAATCAGAAGGAGGACTCATGGGCTTACAGGGAGACATGTGATGGAGGACTTTACCAAATCACCCTCCAACGCCAGATGCTGGAAGACGCAGTGTTGGTAACTGGTGGCAGCTGACCTGAAGAAGTTAAGCTTAGCAGTGAATGGAGCCCCCAGGCTCTGCAGCTCAGCTTCATTTCCTCTCTTTAGTACAAAGTATTTTAAAAGAAAATGAGACCAACAGCTTTTCCCAAGCCAACAAAAATAAAAATGCTTGCAGCAGGTGAGGTGCAGCATGCTTGCCTAACTCCAGGCTGCTCTGCCAGGGAATCGGGGGTGGCTGGTGGATCAACAGCAATTGAAAGGTGGGCACAGAGGCAATAGCACCGTGGCTGAGGTTCAGACCCAGAGCAATGAGGCATCTATGGCAATGATTGCAATTGTCAACAGCAGAGAAATGTAGTTCATTGCAAATGCAATCTAGCTTATTAAAATAAAATAAAAAAGTCATGTACAAGCAAATACCTCATCTCTGTTAGCTACCTGGCCAGTGAATGACTGCCCATGAGACAGCTATATAATGTTGATCTAAACCCCTCAGCTCAGGCAAGATCCCCTGGATGGGTTTGATCAAGAACCAGTGTGTCTTTATGAAAGTTAGTCAACTGGACACAGATGTTTTCATTCTCTGGTGTTGTAGAAGCAAAAGTCTCTCCCCTCCCTGCTCTTTCTGCCTCCTCCAATCTTCAGCTACATTTTAAATACTTTTTTTCATCTCATTTTATTTGTGCATGTTGAAGGAGGCCTGCTGTAGATTCCTAAAGTGGGGGAAGAAGAAAGAGAGGAAATGACAACACGTGAGTCCACAAATAGCCAAGTGGCTTACAAACTTGCCCATAAACTCCTCTCAGAAAACTTCCCACCTCAGCAGAAATCCCAGGCTCACCCATTTGAGTCCATCACAAAAGCAATGCAGTTTGCACTGTGTCCTGCGTGTGTTAACAAATTTAGTCTGTTCCAGGCCAAGAAAAGGGGGGGAAAAACCCCACCTTTACAGCCCTTCAAAAAAAGTGCCCCTCTTTGAATTCCCTTACTGTCCAAAAAGGGGGGCTCAGTCTAGAGACACTTGAGTTACACTGCTGCAGCAGGCAAGTCTGGCATAAAGTCCACCCCTGAGACAGTGAAAATTCACCTGGTGCTATTTTTTTTTTTTTTTAATTATTTAGGAGAAAAGGTCACCCCCTCCCCTTGCAATTCTCTGGCATATTCCTCCCTGCAGAACCATCCAGACAAGCACCACCAGCCTACCCTGCAGCCCCTCCTGCTCTGGTCTCTTTGTGGGTTTGGTATCACATAGGGCATTCTCCCAAGCCAGTTTCTGCCGGCACACTGTCTACCTGAGATACTGAACCACCCCCAGTGATTCTGCTTTTAGTGCCCTTTTCGCATCAAATTCCCCATAGTCACTTGTGCAGATCTACCAGTACTATCACCTGCTCACATAAGACCCTCCAGAATTTTGGATGACAAGTCACTCACCCTTTTTCATCCAAGTTCGTCCTTACTGCCCACACTGTCATTATTGTTTCACCAAAGGAAATTAAGGACCATCCTATTTTTTCACTGTCCTACATCCTTCCACCTCTGTCTTTTCTTAACATTTCTCATATGCTCGAGTCTAAAATGAGAAAGCTCTGCATTTCTCACACACAATAAAAAAGACACTCCCAAAATCCACACAGAAAAATCAGTCTACAGTAGTACTGACTTCTGCTCCGTCGATTTTCTGGTGCTTCTGCAGCACCTTTGGGCAGCCCAGCTACTCAAAACAGCAAATACCCTGTATTCTGCACACTGAGCTCCTTGCAGACCAGGCGTGTTTGTAGTCCCAGAGCACCCAACATCACCAGTCACTTTGCAAGAGCTACACCAGTAGCAATGATACCCACATACAGGCTCCTTCTTTGTGCAAATAGTTGGTTCAATTTTTAGCTCAAAGAGCTGTAAGTGTGAGCAGAGAATCATTTGGATTCTGCATGGGTTTTTTGAGGCAGAGCTGCATGGACGTCCAGGAATATAGGATGCTATGATGGGTTGTATCTGGTATATTTTTGTATTGTAAGTTATGGCCATGCAAGAGTTGCTCTTGAACAGCAAAAAAAGAAAACTCCTTGTTTGCATTTTCCCAGTTGCTGCAGGAAGAGAAACCTGAGAGGTAGGAGAGGCTGTGCTCTCCCTAAGGAGCTCAGACCATGTTCATCTGTGAGATGTGCAGTGCAGAAAGGGATGAGAAACAGCCAGAAGGAAGGTCGCAGAAAAAGCCAGCTCTAGGCAGAATATCAGGCTTCAGATGTGAAGAATAGGAAAGGGCTTGTCCTAGGGTCTGGCAGGGATGATGCACAATTTGTCACCACTCAGGAGGCCACTAACATTGGCTGAATTGAGAAAACATCCATGTGTGACAATTTGTTAAAGACCTCTTCTGTTAGGGAGAAAAATTATTATGAAGAAGAGTTACGTGTGACTGATTCCCATGACTATTTCCATCCTGCTCCCTGTGCCACTACTTGTGCCTGATACTGGGGTCAAAATATTGTCACAGCTTTGAGCACACAGAAGTTATCTGTAACTCAGTCAGCGAGTCGCTGTTAGCTCCCTGGAAACCAGTGAGAAGAGACCTGTGGGTGCTCAGTAAACTTTTACATCAAGCTTCAAGGTTACAAGAAAACCAGAAATCAAGCAAGTCACTTGTGATTTTGCAGCATAAGTGTCAGACATTAAATCTTTTATTTTGTTCTCTGGTTTGGGGTCTGGATTTTTTCTTTTTTAAAGAAGACACATACAAATAAGTTATTTCATTCCTTCTCAGGGGAGCTTGCCTGATGGAGAACTGAATTAATTTACAAGGTAGTGAGATGTTTCTTTCTCACTCATCCTGGGCTAGGTGTGAGGATCTTACCTCCTTGTTCTTAGCCACCCCGGTACCTCCTTTCTCACACAATAAACAAACAAACAGAAAACCTACCTGTTACCTCTCTCCCCTTTGGATTTCTCTGCAGTTTAGGAGAGGCAAATAATGACCTGCTGCAAAAACAGAAAATAAAATGTAGCCAAAATGGCAAAAGGAAAATATTTCTCTTCTATAAACATGTTGTTTTTTACTTTGTATGTCTTGGCAGCCTAACCCTCTGAAAACACCCGCCTGAATTCACTGCAGTCAACAGAGGAGCCCAAGGATAAACCCTCCAGTAAATCCTATGTGACTGAAGCTATAGGAGCCTGACTGTGAGTAAAAACATTTAAAATATGATTGCTATACCTGTTAGTAACCAAAGAACCCTTTCGGAGCAAATAATTTCCTTGGAAACATCTGAATCCAATCATCTAAGCCTGGGAGCCCACGTCTATGTAATACCACTGTTCTCCTCTCCACATTGTCCATCCCCTGTCTCAAAAGAAAAGAGTTTACCCTGTCCATCCCTCATTTAAATGGTAATGAGCTAAACGAATTCCACCTCACTTCTGAGCTTCAGAGTAAGCTTGGGTTTATTTATTCATTTAAAGGCACAGGAACAAGTTTGACATTGCTGAACATGTCCCAGATTTATGGAAAATAAAACTGTACTAATCTAGGGCATTTATTAGCTTTTCTGTCGGATGTGTCCAGAGATGTGAGTTTGCCCTGCAGTTCTGTTCTGACTGGAACAGCATCTCCTGAAATATAAATGTTATCTTAAGGTCATATGCTGATGAAAACCACTGTTTTGCCAAACTCTAATTTCTTGGTCATTTGACAAAGCAGCTGCTGTGCAGTTGTATGGCACCAAGAAAGCTATTAAAGATGGATGAGTTACATGTTTGATTTGGCATATATTATACTGCTTCTAAAGATAAAAATGAAGATAGATTATTTTTTCTGATTTAACTAACTAAATAGAAGACCTCTCACAAATATATATACAAGAATGATACTTTTAAATGAGGTTGTTCATCCACACCTTACGTAGTCCTCTGGGTGAGGACTCTGTGAACTAAAATCCCTCTGTCAACGCATTTTAAAGGGACACAGCAACTATCCTAATGTCTGTTGTGATTAATTTGTAGTGTCATAGCTTGGTATTGAGAAAAATTTCTGATTTGGAGAAGAATATGAAGATTAGACAATTGTATATGTCATGTGACAGTAAGCGCTGCAGCTGATGTACATTACAAAAATAAAAATGAAAAGGTTTAGGTAATCAGCAGCTGGTGTCAGCTGGTATGGTAACACATCAGTGCCTCCAAGGTCTGTGACGATCATTTTTTACCAGTTGGGGGATAGCTAGCATTGGCCAATGTCAGAAGTGCAATACTGGAAGCTTCTGCTGCTGCTTTGGCAAACCAGTACAAATGCTCACTTGTACAAGTGGGGAACATGCAGTGTGGAGTCAAGAAAGATGATAATATGATGTGTTTTAGGAGGTGGTGCTGTCGTAGATAGTCATTCAAGGTATTTTAGTGTGTGAGAAAGAGCTGACAGGGAAATCATGCTGCAGGGATGTAAGTTTCTGGTTACACAGAGCTCCGTATCCAGGAAGAGCTGGAGTGCTGGAGTCGTAGCAGGGTTTGGCCTCCACATTTGAGCTCTGAAAAGTCAGTTCTGGAAGCAGAGATGTTCCTGGGAGCTCAACATCTGGTAGTGGATGGAGAAAGAAGTGTGGCCCTGCACATTGTTTGACCTTCATCTTGCGAGGAAGGTCAATTATTCTCAAAAAAAATATCAGCAGTATTTTCTCTGACTAAAAATTATTCTAGTTCAGGAATACCTTTGGTACTTTGCAGTAAAGAATTGAAAAAAACCTAGTGGGATTTCTGTGGCCTCTTCTGTTTTCTTTTCCTCCTTTTTTAGTTACGAATTTCAGAGACGTTCCAAGTGAGGAAGATAATTTAGCATTTAGGATAAGACTTTACATCTGCAGTACATCTAGCATGCATTTATACGTTAACCCTCACATAGCCAGGGAGGTAGGAAGGTTGTCCCAGTGAGAAATAAGCATGAGTAAATAACGAAGCACTCAATTTCAGATCAGAAATCTGACTCAGAAGGACTAAGATTCATCAATGATTGAGCAAATGAAAGATATGTTTCTCTAAAAATGTATTTAGTAGACTGGCAAGGCATCTCCCTCTCCTGCTTGCTGACAACTTTGGTAAGTCATATCTCAAAATCCAATTTTCAGATGAAAATCTGGGATCAAAAAAGCCACCTGGATACATTTTATATAGGAAGGAAATGTGAATATGAAGCATCTTGTCTTTAGTGATTACACCATACATTTCAAGGGTGTGTGGTCCACCCAACCAGCTGCAGACAAGGAGGGATTTCCCTGCTTTGGGACAAAAGAGACTTTTTCTTCTAGGGATTGTGTGGGACTTTATTTTTTTCTCAAGGCACTCTGACCTGTTTAGTAACCACTGCCATTAGTCTACTACAGAGATCACAGGAATAGCAACACACCTTGCTGTGTGCCTTAGTTTCCTAAACCAAAATTGTTTGCCTTCCTTATAAACCACTTTTTTGTTTACCACTGAAAGCTATTTATTAATGTCTTGCAGCTCCTACTATCAGCCCAGACAGCTGACCTGCTGAAGTCTCCATGGGGTGGGAACAGTCTTGCACGGACAGCATTGCCTGTGCACTTTGCCTGGTGCAGCAGTTCTTTATCTCAGTAGAGACCTCTACCATGACAAGAACATATTGCACTTTGTATGTCTCACAAAACTCAATTCACATGCTGAGGTTTCCCACTCTTGCAATTTACTTCTTTGAATTAGCTAAGATACCTCCCTCTGATGCATAATTCTTGTGAAACTTGTTAGCTTGCCTTAAAATAAGAAAGTAAATAAATAAGCAGGCTGGAATTCATTACTGAAATCAAGTAACAGCCCAGCAGAAAATTCAACAATAAAACATCCATGTCGTGAAACATCAATATTTGCAATGAGCTGAGAGAAGACATGGTGAAATACCTTCTACCACCCATGAAATACAATATCCTCATGACAAAAACACAGCAAGACACAAACTGACTTAAAAGGGAATTACTAGTGCTGCAAGGTACCCGCACAGCACCTTGTCCTTCCTTAATGTAATTCCTCTTTAGGCAGAGCACATTCCTTCCCCAGAGCGCAAAGTATGGAAAGGAGAGGTCATGAAAGGAGCCCAGTAATGCAGTAAGGCTGGTGAGCATCTACTTTGTGTACAAAAGCTTTATGCCACCCTTGTTGTCCCAAATCATGCATGTAACATGCGGCTGACATTTAGGTGTGAAAAACAGATGATATGCCACTCCTCATCCTAGCTGCTCAGAACTAATTGCTCTGCCCCTCAATATTTACACTCTGGTTATGTTTCCATTGCTATATAGGGCTCTGCTCTTCACCATCCCCAAGATGCAGGGATTTTAAGGCCAGAGGATCATCTTGCTTAGATCACCTATGTCACAGGTTATTAAGTTTCACCCAGCTGCTCCAAAGATTGATCCAAGTAATTGATGTTTGGCAAAAATTCTCTTCCAGAGAGACACCTAGCCTTGATTTGCAGGAAGGGTGAAACAGAGAACCCACCGCTTTCCTTAGCAGTTTGTTCTGGCTTGTAATCCTCCTCAGCAAAACATTAAGCTCACTCTAAATCACACCAGTCCCTCTCACACCTTCCTCTATCTGATCAAAGAGCCCTTTTCTAAACAGGTTCTTCTCTCCACACTAATGTTTCTCCAGTAGTCAAACTACATCTCCATCTTCTCCTTGTCCAAGTAGCAGGATGAGTTTGAAAAGTCTCTTCTTGTCATGAATTTTCTCCTGCCCTTGTCTGGCTCCTTTCTGAGATTTATCTCTTTTTTTTTTTTTTTTTTTTTTTTTTTACATTCTTGAAAGCAAGCAAACTGGGATGCATGCAGCATTACCATTTCACTCACCCAGATTTTGTACGCAGGTGCAGGGCTGCAATCAGATTCTATTGAAGAGGGAATATAAGTACCGTGACTTTTAACATTAAGGCCCTAAAGTACAGTATATGGAGTATTTATACAGTACATACAGCATGCATACATATAGATACCTATAAATTTAGATGCATCTTGGCTCTGCAGACTGTCAGCCATAAAAATAATTATTCTGTAGTAGTGTGGGTTGTATCTTCAGGTAAGTTTAGCTGACTAATGCTAGTAAGGGAAAAACGGGTAGAAAGAAGTCAGAAATGGGATGTGTCAGAAACAAGAAATGAATCAGGGTCTTGCATGAGCAAGGAGAGTGCAATAAGCATGGCCACTAATAACAAGTTAGGTGGATTTGCTTGCCTTACTGAGATCTAAATATTATGCTCGTAGTGGAGACCTCCTGCCCTGAACTCATGGTCAGACAGAAGTTCCTGTCTGCTCCAAGATCTTTGCTGAAAATCTGGTCTCTGGATCACAGGCACTTAAGTAAAACTCAGTTCCAGGCAGTTTGGGCTCCTTAGTATTACCTATAGCATAGACTAATTCTTTGTAAATTGTGTCATCTGTATCTCCTAGGAATACTGTTCGTGCTCACTCATTTAGGAATTCATCATGTCATATTTATATCATGTTCCTTGTTTGCTGACTATATCATTTAGTCAAGATTTTAATTAAAATCCTTTCAGGTGTATTGCTATGAAAGCATAGCTTCTTTGGCTTGAGCTCCTTGGTTCTCGTTTCCCAGCTCTTGTGAGGGGGCCAACAGGCTTTACAGAACACAGCACTACTCCTGATAGTGGGAGCTGGGACCTCCCTCCTGTCATTCACAGCAGTCATCTCTATCTGTTCAGGGATCTCTACATGTCCTGGAACAACCAGGAATGCTAAGTGTCTCAGCAGGGAGGCATGGAGCTCAGGTTGAGTTACTCACCCATCGTGACCTCTCCCGTATAAACATCCCTCACATTCCTTGCCTGCAGGAAGGTTGTCCCTTT
The DNA here is from genome assembly GCF_023634155.1 of Falco peregrinus. Lineage (NCBI taxonomy): Eukaryota > Metazoa > Chordata > Aves > Falconiformes > Falconidae > Falco > Falco peregrinus. The sequence continues at coordinate 80,893,938 of NC_073739.1, forward strand.
CCTACATATGAAATTTCATAACTATGTGGTAGGAGCAAAGTATGCATTCTGTGTTCCTGCATGGACTGCATTGCATTTGGTTGTATTAAAACATGGTTTGCCTGAATAAGCCAAGCTTCACCAGTGATCTTACACTGTCCCTGCAGTTATTTATACTTCTACCGATCTTCATCAGCTGCAAATTCTATCAGCAGTGACTTTATATCTAATTCTGGATTAGTGATGAAAACATCTGGTAGCCCCAAGCACAGGTCTGATTCTGTGGAGACGCTGCTCGGAATGCCCCTAGTTGATGATGATTTATCCGAATTTTCGGATCTGTCATTTATCCTTTTGTCAGGTGACATCATCCTATGTGGCTCTCCCCTCCCCCCCCCCCCCTCACCCCCTGCCTTGCCTTCCCTTGCCTTTTCCTTGATAACTAAACTTGTGACATTCAGTGATGTTCTTTTTCTACATCAGAGCTTGCTGGCAGCTCTGTTAGGAGTAGCAGGTTCTTATTCAATGGAAAGCATGTGATTATGTTGCGCTATAATATAAATTGAAAGGTAGAGGCCATTTCCTATGTTCTGACAGAAATATAATCCATGAGAATAAAAAGTGAATACACGTACATACAAGCTAGCTCATAAAAACTTGTTGGTTTCTTTTACAAGTTTTGGATATAACATTGCAGATAGATTTGAGGGTTTATGTTTGTTTTATTTTTTAGTACTGTTCTTAAATAAATGGGTTGGTTCTGTCTATGTGTTTTGCTTTAGCAGTGTGGTGTTAAACACATCCAAAATGTTTCAGTCAAGTAAAAAGATTTAACTTTGTCCAAAAAAACCCCCAACCCGCAAAACTGTAGAAGCATCCAGGCATTGTAGCCATTCCCCAAACAGGGTGTTAGGATTTGGTTATAAACCTAATCTGTTTAATATGGTTTAGGTTTATGCAGTAGGTTATGGTGGTTAATGTTTAGTGAGCTGAAGCAAAAATGGAAGAAAACGATAATGGAAAAGCTTGGTTTTAAAAAACAGCTCTTCATAGATGGCTGTAAGGGGGATGACTGGACTCATGGCGTGTATCACATATTTTGGCTAAGCTGGGCTTTGAAAACCTTTCAGCTGAGATAAGCATGATCATCTGAGCTGGGCTTTTTAGCTCCAAACACTCCTAATGTTGAACTATTGGCATGAGGTGGTGACAGCTGCAGAAGACAGAGGGGGAGAAAGCTGTAGCATTATGGAGAACAGCAGTGCAGGAGAGGCAATATTGCCTCAATTAGTCTTGTGTGATTTGGGGAGGGGGGCCATGAGAACATGGTCCAATCCTGATCATGAGTCCTCAGCACTGGCACCCCCTCCCTCTCCTCACCTGTCTGCATCCATGCAGCTCTTACCTGCTGCCCTCCAGCATTTTTTTCCCTGTCCACCTTCCAGAGCCAGGACAGCCAGGGTCATGTGTCTGCCATGCCAAGACACCAGCTTTAGGCCATGAAACATCAAAACATTCAAGGCAATATGGTGATCAGTGCAAAATAATTAACCTCAGGGCTCTAATTATCTGAGAGACAGCTGCTGGTGCTAAAGCCAGTTTGGTTACTCCCTGTACCGACCACCAAAGGGTCCATAGATAGACAGATTCTAGAAAACAGTGCACCAGGTTTTGCTTGTTCATAAAAGCCCTAAGAGCATTCGGCCTTATTAGTCCTCCTCTAGGCAGCCTGTGGAAGCCTTCTCTCTATTCTCTCTACAGAAATAATGGTGTTGTATAGGTAACCCCAAGGGCTCGGTCATGGGGGAGAACCCAAAACATCCTCCCTGTATAAAATACAGAGAAGATGTGACCCATATGGTGATAAACATGCCTGCAAACCGATCTGGGATGGTTCTCCTAAACTTGCATGTGCCCACCTGTCACTACATCAGCCACTGGTCCCATGTGCCATTGAATGACCCAGCGTTCGTGTGTGGTAGCCAGGAAGCAATCTGCTTCCAAATACTGCCGTCAGCTTTGCTGTTGGCTACATGGGGCCCTCCAGGAGGTGGGAAAGGGGCTGAATGGCAGCCATGGGACCAACCTCACCAGAGGGCTCAAGGGCTGGGTTTGAGCTGGGATATACTCCAGCCAGCTCTCAGATTTGGTGGTGAGTTGGGAGGGGTTGAAAAAAAGTGAACTCAATGCATAAAACCTGGGAGGAACAACAAATGTGAAATCCCATTTTAAATGACTTTCAGAGCAAACTGGCAACCAAAGAAATAATGTTCTTATATTCCAATGCCACCTCCATGCAAAGGCTTTCTCACAGACTCTTTTCTGCTGGGGGGGGAGGACCTCAGGGGAAAACACCTGAGAAAGTGGAAAAATCACCTCCTCTGACTCCACCTTCTGCCCTGGCACTTGTGTGCTAAATTCCCTCTGAGCACAGCAGAATTGGTTTCAAGGCTCTGGAAAAAAAAGCGTTATTTTTAACAGTCAGTGTCTGCTCATCACAGCCCATTCAAATATGCTTTTCATATGACACCTGGGTGATTTTGAATAATGTCCTTAGTTAATGGTCTAACAAAGACCTGATGTGCTAGACCTGAGATAACACCACAGGACCTGACTTTTTCGAGGTGCAGATGCACGTTGAGTCCTGCAAATGTCTAGGCTTTCATTTTTTTTAACAAACCTTGTCATCCCCTTGACATTATGCAAGTATGAACCAGTTTCCCTTCTCTGATTTGTCATGAGGCTTCCTTCCATTTTATGATCACTTGGAGAGCTATTATTAAAGAGCAGCACCCTAGCCTGTGGTGAAGACAGCTCCCACCTCCTTCAGATCCCCTTTCTACCTTCCCTTCCTTATTTGCTCTGACAGCATTTGACTATGTCAAAATCCCAAGTCTTAGCTCCACAATTTCATTTCCCCTTGAATATTTCGGTTCAAGAACAGCTTTTTTTTTATAAAGACATGTGGTTCAGTCTTCAGGCCATTGAGGAACATCATCAGCATCTCAGCTGTGGCATCCCCCCTCCAAGCCAGCAGCAACGTGTTGGAGAGGCCTTTAACCCATCATATGCTCCTTGATGTTCTGGACTCGCACTCTCAGGGGACCCCATTAGCATTTACACTTTCAGGCTGTTCTCTCCTCCCCCATTAATAATTATCCAGGGAGGGGATAATTAAAATAGGTTCTGAGGCTATGAAGGACCTCTGTCCGCTTTCACTACTTACAGAGCCAAATGAGAACTTTAATGTAGAGTTGGAGACAACTCCTGAAGGGTTTTACACCTTTGTCATGTTCTTGTTGTCATTAAGCACCATCTAATCCTCGATTTCATTTCATTAACCTGAACAGGGGCAAATTTTGAAATGTGACTGCAACACAGCACCAGCGAAATTTCCTGAGACACCTGGGAACTTTCCATCAGTATAAAATGGATAACTTCATGAGGATAGACAAGAATGCAGGGATTAGGGACTGGTTAGCAGAGATATCCTACAGGATTCTGTCCATATCACTGAGTCTCTGTATCTTGATTTTATCACACAAAATTAAAAGGTCCCTTTCATCCAGTCATCAGTTAGGGAGGTTTTCAGAAGGGATGTGACCTTTTCCAATGCATTTGTCCTGTGCTGCAAACAGCTGACAATAGCACCAAGAAAACCAGCTCTGTAACCTTGCCAAGCAGAAACACATGCAGGCTAATGAGCTGGGTGAGATGTATTTCAGCAAGACTCACCGATGGCTCAAGAGCCACCATAGCACTGCTCATTGTTGCATGGTGTGAGTACTCCCACAGCGATCTCTGCTGATGGCCTCTTGACACCCTTGCAAAATAATGTTAGTTGTCAGTGTTAGTAGCCCATGAGCCTTGCTGCAGAAGTGGTAGGGGAAGTCTTGTGACATTTTAAGGAAGAGCTTATTTAAATGCGTGCACCAAGACCTTCACAGTCTGTCCTCTTCTGAATCTGAACCGAGACGATTTGCACTGGCTTTGTTTTACCAATTGCACTCTCACAGGGCACCTGGGATCTGTAATGGGAATGAGGGGGCACATACCATGCTCTGTGCACAGCCTGGCCCCTGCATTGGAAAACTTTGGCCTGTCTCCCTCAACAGCTGTCATTCAATTTGCCTTAAAGCAAAAAAAAGAGCAGATGAAGCACTGGAAAATAAATATGCCTCCCATTTTTCAAAACTTGCTGTTTTTTAACTAAACCTGTATTATTCATATGCTGTATATTTTATTACTGTTAGTTTCAAAGCTGTTGGAAATCACAGATCAGTTCCTCAACCACAATGTCTTTATTATGCATACATAAATCATGCATGGAAGGGCCTTGACAGTTGATGACATAAACTCTCAGGAAGCAAAGCCCCTAAGCCATGTAAAAAATGTATGTCACAGACAAAGAAGTATGTCATCTCTATTTCCTTTTTATGGATATTCTTGTCTTGTCATTATCAAGGAAGATTTTTTTTCCCCTTTATTTCCTATTTAAATGTAGTTAGCACAGAGGTAATTTGCAATAGTATTTCAGTGACACAAATGGAGTATACTTCCCCACGTGTGCCTGCATCTTCAAGGATGAGCGTGTTGTAATTATACTGTTCCAGTTTCATTAACAGCTCTGCTGTGCCCAATACGGCTCATAAGTATTCTGGTGAAATGCGGGACAGAGTTTGTTGAATTGTCAGGAGCATTTGGGTGATCTAGGACTCATGCAAATTACTTTAGAATTGGGTTATTTTGAAGCCATAGGTCAGTTGCAAGAGTTAATGGGAAATTTTTTTTGAGCAGAAAAACCTAAAAGCCAAGGATTCTGCATTGATCTGCAGCTGAAAATCAGGAAAAAAAAAAAAAAAAAAAAAGGAATGCTAAGAAGTGGCAATACTCAGCTAAGAATAAAAAAAATAAAAAGCAGTTTAATTTCCTGTTGACATTTTCAGTTTCTCAATTAAAGGTGTTTTTCTTCTCATTTGCTTGATTCTTTGTTGAGGTGGGGGCAGTTCAGTGAATTTGCCTTTTTAATAAAAAACAATATTTTGATGAAAAGTTTTGGATAGTCATAAGTAGCAAATTGTAGCAGATAAAAACTGAAGTGAACCTTTTGGTCAGAAAGCAAAGAAGAATCATCCAAAGAGGAAATAGGAGAAAGCATGCCTGATGGAGCACTGGACAGTGAATGCTTGCCTGTATATCCTGGGCTAAGGGACAGCTCTGTGACAGACCAAAAAGTAACTGACTCCTTCGTGCTGCAAGCATGCGTACACTAAGCTTTCAAAAGCAGGCCACTGCAGAGAGACTGGTGAACCCACATTTCATCACCTGAAGGGCAGTGAGCACCTAACAACTACCCACCCATGTTGCTATATTTACTGAAGCTAGACATGCGGATCAGCCTAGATGTCCTGCATGTTGTCACTGCCTGATGAAAAGATACCTCCTAACTGACTGTGAAAGAAAATGCACTTTTTCCTCAAGCAGCACATCCACTTTGAGCTGATCTTCTTGCGTGTCCTCCTCTGTTCACATCCATCTTCCAGATTTACTGCTGTGTGATGCCTCCTATTTATTGAGCAACTAAGACTAATTTACTGTAGCTGCAGGATAAGACAGGCATGTACATACACATCAAGAGGAAAAAAAAGCTCGTCCTTCCTTCTTTCTTCCCTCTGAACTGCTTGTGACATTGCTGATGTTTCCTCCATGGCTTCTTCTCATTGCTGCAGTGCCCAGTGGTCACCATGGGGGCTTCATCAGAGCAAGCATCAGCTGAGCTAAGTAGCTCTTGTTAAGCCAGAATCCATCTGGTTTCAGCCTTTACTTCTGATTAAGTCCTTTTTTCTCTGCACTACCTCAACTCTAGATGCTTTTACTCAGAGAAATCCTACCTACCATGTCTCAGCTCATTGAGGAACCTTCTTTTTGCTGGGGACAACTTGGGATGCCACTAAAAAGAGCCAAGGGCAGAGAGCAAACTGTCCGCTTCCTGAGAGAAACAGGCAGAAAGGAACAGCAGATACATAATTCTGTCTGGAGAGGACATTCAGAACCAGCTGAAATGTTTGTTCCTGCTTTTATCCTCTTGCCTATGCAAATTAGTGGGGTTCAGAGCTAAATGTAAATGCGATAAAAGGGAACCTGACAGTGGTATCTGTTTCGTACGCTAGTTCTGCTCTCTTCCTTTGGAAAGACACCTGTGGATACATTTTCATTAATAATTTTGCCCTATCTCTTCTCTGATGTAAATTTACAAGCAAGGAGCAGGAAAAATGCCAAATCAAATGTTGCAGGCTGACTGGTAAGATGATTAGCATATGATGCATAAGAAAGAAGAATCCCAAGAAGCAAAGCTAGAAGTACATGTATCTATTTGTGACAGTATTTGGGGGAAGTTTCAATTCACTGAGGATCGGCTGTGTTTGCATTTTGCTCTTTCCTTCTCTCACTTAGTGAATCTCTCCTAGGAATGCCCTTTTTCCATGAGCTTTCTAACTGATGAAGTAGCTGCAGGAAAGAAAAGCAACTTAAAAATAGATAAGCTGCTTATCTCTTTAGCTGACTTGAATTTGCTGCTGTGTGGAGGAGAATGCTATCAAAACCAGAAGTTTAGAAGTTCATAATGCTGGAAAAGTTTCTAGATGTTCATCACCAGCACATAACTTGTGCTGTATGTTATTCTGTCAGTTGCTTATAAATCAATGCTAGAGATAAGATTAATCCAGGTACACTGAATTTTGTTTTTCAAAAGCTAATCATGGTCCTTAGCCTGAGAAAACAGGGCTTGTGTGATCATGCTTTGTGCCTCTCCAGCCATCTGTCAGTCTCTTTCAATAACCTGTAAACCCAATGATCAACTTTGACAGAAGGTGGAGGTCTCAGAGATATTGAATTCCAGTGTTTTTCATGAAAACCAGTGGCTCTTTTGTTCAGTTTTAGCTGCCAGCTGGCCCTTAAGCGTGAAACTACTGGTCAGTAATCAGCATATTAATTTCTAAGAGCCACAAGCGCTGCTTCTTGTTAAATGAGTCTTAAAGGAAGGATCAGAGAGTGTCCACGAGCCCAGGAATCGGGGATGTACACAGGGATTGCATCCTCTCGGCAGCACCTGGGGGACCGGAACAGCTCAGAAAGCTGAGGTCATCCCAACAGGGTGGAAGGAATTTAGGGCACAAATCCAGAAGAAACTGCACTTTTTTCAATTCTTCAGTTCATCCAGCATCTCCTTTTTTTCCTGAGGCATTTGATTGAAGACCTGTGAAGATTAAAGGAAAAATTCCCGTTGACTTCTGGGGGAATTTCTGGGGTCTGATCAGGGCTGGCGAAAGATTTATGAAAACAGCAACCATTCATAAAATAAGAATATTGAGGGATGCTCAGTGCTGACATTGTCATTTGGTTTGTTGTACAAAATAGATGGTTATTTGAAAAAGAAGGCCGTCTTCGGACTTCAACAGGAAAAAAAAATGCTATATTTGGAGCAGACAAGATAGGTAGCAGCTTACAGTCACAGCCAAACTTAAATACCAAATGTTGCATTTTAATGATTTGAAACTTTAAATAGGGTCTTTGATTTGTTGTCTTTCTTTATTTTTCTATGGTTTTAAAAAAGAAAATCTGTTTTAGAAGACAAAAGGCCACTTACTGTAATTTGAATAGAGATGGGATCCAACACCAACCTATTGCCTTCCAAGAGCGACTATACTGTTTGTGTGAACAGTAACAGAATATCTGCCTAAATCTTCCACTCCTGCTCAGGCATTCTCAGTGGTTTTCTTTTAAAACTCCAATTTCTTCTACCCTTGATGGCAGATCCAGCTCCTCTCACATGCCGCTGGAAGTGAGCTGAACCAGCCTCCCCTCTTCTGACCATGAATCTCGAATTCTTTCCTACACCACTTTACAGACTAGCGGTTCCAGCAGTTTCCTGAGAGGCCAGAAACAGAGATTTGACACCCTCATGGAGGGAACGGGTTGGGTGCAGATATCCTCTCTGTGCATGAGCGCTGTTGTGTGAGCAAAGGTGTTTTAAAATACTTTGGTTTTAAATAAAAAAATAAATTAGAAATAAATTAAATATTTATTTAAATAAATAAATAAATAAACTCCCATCTGGTGTTTTAAATAATGGCAAAAGTCAAAAACCCCAGCCTTGGAGGTAATCTGAGAAAAGCCATTGGCTCATGCTCCTCGGGGGAGAAAACCAAAGTCATTGTTGATTTCTGGAATTTATTGGGAGTGAGAAAAAACTTCAGGCATCTGGAAAAATTAGAGCATAAAAACCTGAGGTGCCCTTGAAATGTAACTGCCTGTGGGGCTAAATAACAGCTGAATCAGCATCAGGATTTTGGGTTTAGGCACTTAGAAATCATATTTGAAGCACCTCCAACTTTTCCCAGGCTCTGGCCTTTCTGCTCTGTGACAGCAGAGGTAGCTAAAGCCCATTTGGTGTGCACCAACCACCCACACCACAGCAGCACACAGGATCTCATGGGCTGTAAATCCTGTTTCTGGGCTTGCCACATGCTACCTTCCATATGAAAAGCGTTTTGAAAGGAGATAAGTTGGGATCCCATACAGCCTCCCAGATCTCATTCTGCTCCATAGCTGTCTTCCTTCTGCTTCTGGACTGTGTTTTCTATGCCGGAATTGTTCATTGCTGTGCTATGATTCATGGGTTTTAAGGTCAGAAGAGACCAACAGGATCACCTAAGTCTGACCTGCTGCACAATGCAGACCACACATCTCACCCAGTGATTCTTGCATCTAGCCAACAAATCAGGGCTATGAATCTGTGGTATATTTATTGCGTGGGAAGGGTGTCAGGGTGGTAGTGTTGGCTATTGTAAATCCCTGCTCAGCCACTCAGCAGGTACACCACCATGGAGAAAGCCCTCTCCCAGCACTACCCGCTGTCCCAGTTATCTCTGATAATAAGATTTGGTTGCTGTCAATTTGATATGTCTTTAAAAAGAAAGAAGGTTTTGTCATCCTTCATTAATCATCTAAGCCATAATCTAGTCTTTATTTTATTTTTACATTTTGTGCTCTCTGTGTCATGCTGGAGGCTATTGCGTGCACAAAGTCAGGCTCTAAAATAGTATCAGTATTACTTCTTTCATGCCAACTTTACTCTGCTTCAAATTTCTTACACTGAAATTTTGGAAATAGCAGGGTACCTTAAAATATGATCCATCTTTTGAGACAGTTAATTTTTCAAGGTGCTTTCAGTCATGTGCTTTCCTCTTTCTACAGTGTAAATACTCCAGTTGTCTCCTAAAATATTTTACTGTTGCTATGTTGAAATTTTGTCCTTAAAAAATCCTTGTGCTCGCTGCTCAGTAGAGGGACTTGACATTGGGCAAGAGGAATGTTTCAAACCTGTCAGTTCAGACTCAGTGGTGTGCTCTTTTGGTGATACCTGAAGTTGGTACACCCCAGTGAGTTTATGTCTGCTTCACATCACTCTAACAGGCACATCTCAGAATACACATCCTTGAACAATGCAGGTAACTCTTTGCATGACTGCACTGCAAATGAGCTGTAATTGAAGCTCATGTAAATGCACCCACCGCTTCAGATTAGCTCTTTTGACTAGCAGGAGCAGAGCAGACAGCGAGCTCAGCCTTTGCCCAAAATGTTAGGTGAACCCCTAAACAGTTCCAAGGGTGGTGGTAGCAACGTTTTCAACATCAAGCCAATCCCATTATTCCCACACAGGGTACCATCCCACCTTTGACCACAGTGCAGACATATCTTTTGAACCTCTGAGGATTCCCTGTTTATTTTTTTAACAATAACTGTATGGTTCCAAGCATTCCCTTTAGGTTTAGGTTTTGCTATCATCAGCCAGAGAGACCTTTGCTGATCCTTCAGAAAGGTCTCCTGCCTGTAACTGATGTTTTCCTAGTCTGTGCAAGTCATTTGTGACTTAGACAAGATAACCAAAACACACAAATGGAAACATACAGGTCTCAAAACTGCCACCTTCATTAGACTTTCAGCCTATCCAGGATCCTGAAAGCAGAATCAGAAAGCACAATTCCCATACCTTTTATACCAGGCAATAGGCACTGCAGTTCCATCTGTGCTTGCTGCAAGAAAACATTTTTGTCTACTCTGAACACTCCGTGCTATTCCGTAAACCCTGTGCCACGGGAAACGTCAGTACCATGTAGCCCAAAAAGACCCTGCCCGCTTCCATACATTACTGAGAACAGTAGCCAGTGGACCAAGAAGGAAACAATTTGTTGAAATTTAGCCACTTCAGAGGCACTGCAAGAAAAACATCAAAAGCAACTGCTTCGTCCTCACACCTTCCTCCCCAGCCCAGCTGCCAAGTTTTGCAGGCAGCTGGGGGCCCATAAGACAGCTTTTCCGTGGAAAACACTTCAATTCAGGAACAGTCAATGAAAGTGGACTGTGAAAGAAAGACATAAACTACAGTCTCACCCAAAGATGGATGTTCTCCATGAGCTGGCTCCACCCAGCCTGTGGCAATGATTCCAGCTCTACACACACACACACACACATACACAAAACCCCCAGTAAATAAAAGAAAGCTCTGGAGATCTGTCCTTGGATGGCCCATGTCTAAAACATGATTTTCCTGCACTTTGCATTTAACCTTGACCGGCGCATTGCAAAAAGGAATAACAGAAGCGCTGTGCTGGAGGCTCAGCTCACCATCCTCACCATGCTCCCCATCCCTCCACTCAGCGTCCCTGACGCTTTGCCCCCCACCCCAATCAAAAAGCCTCTTTGCACTGCACCTCCAGGCATGATCAACACCTAATTGTCCCCGTGGCACCCTAACACTAATGTAGCAAACCTTGGGATGGCCACATGTATCTGTCCATGGGTCCATAAGACCACTCACAGGCTTTCTGGAGACCTTTGCCCTATACAGCAAACACCGTACACCCACGTTACAAACCAACCAGCAGTGAGTATCTTCCTGCAAGGAGGAGCAGAAGCCTGTACGTGGGAAGGATTTTTTACAGCAAGTTCACGGTTCATCTGGCAGTTGGATATTTGCCAGCAAGCCACATTCCCCAAGACCTTTTGCTGCTCCTTTTGCTGCTCCTCTGGTCTTCTATGCCTTTTCCCAGGGAGCATCCTTTACATCAGTAGTGTTGGTTGGCTTGATGATGCTTACAGGGTGGTGAGCAGAAACTGGGAGGGGGAGAATGAAAGGGCAAGAAAAAGCAGCGGGAGAGGAAAGAAGGGGAAAAAAGGTCAAAAGAAAGCAGAACTGCCTTGTACACATAAACGAAACAGAAGGATACATGCAATGGAAGAAAAAAAGAAGAGGTGGCAAATACAAGGAAAAAACTGGAGGAAAGGAAACATGGAAAAAAGGAAAGATAAAAACAGCTGTGTGGGGTTTTTTATAGTTTAATACCAAAAATGTGCAAACAAAGCAACGTAAAGGCTGCTGTGTTATTTGAATACGTAACAGCAGCAGCTATTGGAAGGAATCAGGTTCTCACCTGCAGCGGGTACATGCAGCCCACACCCCCCAGGAGCCAATTCAGTCAAAAACTGGTACAAGATATCAAAGGCTTTTAAGCTTGAGCAGGTGAGGGATTTTCCAAATCCAAGCTGACATTTCTGCCTAGTTGAGCACCAGTCAAAACAGCTCAAAAAAAAAAAAAAAAAACACCAAAAAAACCCCCACAAAAAAACCCAACAACCCACCTTGATCTGAAAAAAGCATTCCGGCTGAGGAAAACATTTGGTTGCAGAGCGTGGATGGATAGATCCTGTGTGTAGAAAGCAGCCCCCTGCCTTTGTGCATGCTGGGAACAGCATCAAGATGGTTTTGAGTTTGATGAAATGAGGGAAAATTGGAGGGAGGGCAGGGGGAAAATCCAGAGCTTTACATTTCCAGAAAAATGTTGTTAATTATTGCTTTTTTAGTGGGAAAAGGTGATCTGGGTTGGATACATATGGATCTGCTTGAGCATGTCTTCATGTTTTTTGTAAATTAATTTATACTCACTAATACACACACACACACACACACACACATGTGCATTAGTGGATTTCACTTTTTTTTTAAACAAGTTCCTCTTTCCTTACACCATCTGTCTCTTCTTGTATCCTTCAGAAATAGCTTAGCTGGGAAAATAGATGCAGCTTTTCATGTGAAATCAGAATTCTTTAGATGAGATTTCTTCTACTTTTATAGCCAATTTTTTCCATCTGAACTCTGAAACTGCCATCTCCTGACATCACCATTAAAACCAACCAAACTCTGCAGAGCTTTTAGATATTCCAGTTCAACATATCTGTCTTCATCAACTTTTGACTTTTCAGTGCAAATCTGTTGTCATTTATTGAAATGAATGCCTGAGAGTGCAGCACAGAGCTACTGTTTCAGACTCCCAGCAAACTCAAGCAGACTTGGTTGAACTGATGACATCTCTCTGATTTTTTGAATTTTATTTTTTTTTTCTGGACCAGGACACTCACAGGACTGAGGCTCTGCCAATTTAATAGAGATTTGGAAAGTCATGTGGGGCTTCCACTGTCACATAACCAGGACAACATGAGCTGCATCAGGCACTGATAAATGGGGAGTGAAAAGCAGCCTGTACATAGACTCCTTTCCCCACAACAAACTCATTCTGAACCGTGGAACAGAGAATTGCCCTTACTTCTTACACCAACCCAGCTCTGAACCTTGCGAAGACAAGCAGTATATGGCAAGTCAGCAGCAGAATTTCAAACTTACATTTGCACCAAGGGCAGGCACAATTTAGGTCTGTGGTAGCTGTTGGTGACTGACACTACCCCTATCTCTGGGGCCTGATTTAATGGCTATTGAGCAAAGCTCTTACAAAAATACATGGTCGTTTGCTGTGCTAAGCTGTTACAGCTTTGTTGCAGGCAATGCCTCTCCAGCTTCAGCGGGCCTTTCTTGGCACAAGGAGGCATACAAGTGCTGCCAAAATATAGAACACCTCTGCCATTTCTTAAAGTAAAAGCCAATGTATTTGGAGGACTGCCACTCATTTAACTAGACTCCCCAACTGCATCATTAATTGCAATTTATGGAATTAATTTATTGCTGGGAGATAAGGACAATAAGCTTTCACAGTTGGTTTGTAGTGCAGTATCTCTCCACAATCTATACCTCTTAAGTAAAAGCGTCTCCAGAGAAGAATATAATACTCCATCCCGTGTTTAACAAACAAACAAAAGCTTAAAGGGCTTAATTCTCAGCAGTGCATGAGAACTGGAGGAAACTACTGTTTCTGGAGCATATTGAGGGTTTCAACCATCATTCCAGTCTTTTTTTCTAATCGTTTTTATAGTTTAATACCGAAAATGTGCAAACTAAAAAAAAAATGTTAGTCTTGAGAGTTATTTTCCTGGGGGTGAGGGGATGAGCTCCAAGTGTGCTCTGACAGGTCTGTCATGCTGGGGGAGGTACCCAGCAGATCTCCCCAGCTAATCCTGGATAAACTTTGTGAGGAGGTAGATGGCAGATGCTGGCGCTGGCGATTCGGTTGCTGGATCTCTTCCATCTGACTCAGTATTGAACCAGTGCCCACATGCACACTGCTGGAGTGGCCATGTCTCAGAAGAGCAGAAAGCCCAGACTACTAAACTCTCAGAAAAGAGGTTTCCTGAGTATTTTTTTAACATCATCGGAGGAGTTTATAGGTGTCTGTGCAAAGTAAAGCCTAGGTCAGTACATGTTTTATTTGAACTGCATCAAGAGTTAACAGGACTGTGGTGGTTCCCAGTACAAGACAGAGTGCTGAAGCCAGGACAAGGAACTTACCTCTGATTGTACACAAAAGATGCATAGCATGGAGGAGGAAAATTATTCTAGGTGTTTTTTCCAAGCTTTGTTACCCTCATCGGGAGTGAGTCCTGGCTCCATGATACACACTCTCCCTAGTAAGTAGGTTTCAAACCTGCTGAATAGCTGATGGCAACTAGTACGGTGGAGATTCATTAGCAAAATGGTGGTAAAATCCCATGCCACTGTCTCAGCTTCCCTGTTTCAAGGTTATTTCTTTTTTAGCTGCTCTCGGCAGTTAGCAGCGTTTTTATTGCTAGGGTCATGTAGTAAGTACAGAGGCATGGAGTGATTGCCATGCTACATGGCAGCTTGGCCATGCATTAAAGCTGGTTGTTAATCAAGCTCCTAACAAGACCATTAGTTCTGTTCTCTCCAATAGGCCAAACATCCGTCGAACGAAGGCAGTGTCAAATGAAGACACTGTCTCAAGTGTCAAGTCTCCAATTTCGACTGTCATATTTATGAGATGTATTCAAAAAGGCAGCACTCGAGTGCGCTTAGGCTAAAATTTACCTGGGATCTGTTTTTTCTGTGAAGCTGATGCTCATGATGCAGGAAAGGAATGAGCTTTAAATGGGTGCTCCTCACTGAAATATCATTGCATTTTTCCCCAAAATCTGTCTCCAAAGATTTTAGGAAAAACCTCAGATGACAGGTGTGTCTGTGACTTCACCATGATTTTAGGTGAATGATCCTCCTCTGCAACCAGAACGCAAAGAAAGACCCAAAGGAACATTTTGCCCGTGAGCACACACAGCAAAGGGACCCTGTGACCACCTGAGCCAGGAGAGTCAAGACCCCAGCTAAAGCCCTAATGCAGTTTCCCCATTTAACTGGAACTTCAGATGCATTTAAAATAGGTTTGATGGCTCAAGCTTAGCTATGGCCTGATGCAACTGGATGGTCCCCAGACGCAAGCAAGCTCCTGCCCCGAAAGCCTGCACTTCTCTGAGCCAAAACATGCTTCAGGTCTGGGGCTGCTCATGAAGGGAGCTTCAGTCTCTCTGTATCCATCAACATGAACATGTCATGACAGTCTCCATAGAAATTTTTCCTCTAGGAGTACAATTCTTCCTCTCTTTTATTCCTTGTCATGTACCTTCCTTTCCTCCACTGTGTGGCTATCACTTGGGCTGGACAAAGAATTAATTCTTCAGCTTGGCTGGAAAAGCAGAAAACACAAAATAAAAGTAGCAGAGCTATAAACAAAACAAAGCTGCTCACTTTTTCTCAAGAAAACAGAGAAATCCCCCAAAGATGCTGTTTCAGCCAGGCTCTGTTTTCAGACGGTTTTACCAGAAGCCTGGAGAACAAAGAGCCAAACTCACAAAACGGCATCAACATCTGTTCCTGGTCCCCTTTCTCCCAGCAACCTACTCAGGAGTGATCAGTGTGGTGATCTTCTTTCCTCAGGGATCAGCAGGCATTACCTGGAGATATCTTATTTCAGATCCATTCTAACTGACAGGAAAGAGAAGTGAGAAGGTTTCTCCCTTTCAGAACAGGCGGCTCACCAGCAACTGTGCAGCACACAGGGGGGTGAGCGTGCAAGTCAGGCAAGGCTGAGGTCAAAGGTGTTGCAGTCCTTATGAAATGTCCCCAGAAAGAGACCTTCTGGGATACTAATTAGAGCATGAACTTCCTTAGTCCTTGATGGAAACCAGCTGAAATTATTACATTGGTGAAAAGGCATTTCAGCAACAGAGAAACACCACATTACGCAGTGCATGTTGCATTCCCCTTTTAGGTTCAAGATGCCACAATCGTATCACTAACTTCTTTATATCTTTTTATAAATCTCCTCACTTTCTCCATCACTCTCACCCTCTTTTATTGTGGGCAAAAATTTTTTTTCAGAAATACATTTGGAGGTGGCGACAACTGATTGCAATAGAAAGTAACAATTAATACACAAAGAGACAAAAAGATGTTTTTAGGGAAATGAAGACAAAGATGAGTCTATGTCACGTGCCAGCTCCAGAAAATAAAGGGAAAACCCCAAACTTACCACAGACCTAGAGCTCTTCTTTGGCTGTGGTCCTTCATCCCTAGGAACGCCTTCTTGACAACTGGATGCTTTCACTGTCTTTATCTTCCTTACTGGATTTTTGTATGCAAGTGGTCACTATTCGTGTATTAATATGTCTTCCTAATAAGCACTGTCCTGCTTCTCTCCAAGTTAATCCAAGGTGAGTAACATTAATTTTCTGGGAAAACAAAACCCACTACTTACAAAAAAATAAGTGGACTGCTTTTCACAGTCTTCTTGAGGCAGTGCTTAAGATAGGGACATGGCAGAAGCTGTGGGACAAATTCCAAATTTGACTACAACATGTTTATCCATCTCTAATTGTTACTGTTAAACTAATAATAATCTTTGACAGGTTAATAAAACATACTAATAGTGTGTCAAGGCCGTTATTCACCATATTTTGCGGATTAGCAGTCTGATGGCCAACAAAGACAGCCCATCTCAGGAGCATCTTGAGATGTCAAAGCTTTCGTTAATTTGATAATGAAGCCTTCAGGGTTCCTGGCTGCATTTTGAGCTGTCTGGAAGGAGTCAGCTGATCCCACAGGTTGCAGAGCTATCTTAATAGCTGAGCTGAGACTGTTTGTCTGCATTGCCTTTGACCACTGCCTTTGTGTATTGTTACTTTTATCTAACAGTCATGTGGCTGAGGGCAGCGTGGGCTCAGACTCACAGTATCATATCTTAAATTCCATTGGGATGGACTAATCCTGCCTAACTTTAGACATCAGCAATATAGATGCCTACATCTGAGCTAGTTCTCTAGACTCCAAAAAAAAGGCGTTGGAAAGAAATGGCATTTCTGGGGCATCATTCATCTTGTCTGCAGTAGGCACCTAAAGCAGGTCATCTGAATTCTGCCTTACAAGTGTTGCATGTACTAACTATAAAAGGCATTGGGAGCTACAGAGCCACCTATGCCTTTGGTACAGGGATGTGTTGCAAATGACTGCAGTAGGTGACTTCCTTTGCCTCACCCGAGATGGGCTTCCTCACCCAGATGTACGCACCGAGCCTGTGCTGTAAGTGAAGGGAACGTTAAGCCTCAGCAAAAGGGCACTCCCACAGGCATTTGTGGCAGCACACACTTGCAGTGGGCTGTCGGGCCATTACGACTTGAAGGTGAGTTTGGTTCCTCTGGCCAGTGCAGCGTGAAGACTAAAACATGCACCACTTTCTACTCCAAAGAGCTGTCAGAGAACAGCAGCTGTCTTTCAAGACCAGTGTAGACTAGACCAGCAAAATGAGCATTCACTAGAGATGAAGGTGTGAAACTGTGGCTAAACAACACCCTCCTGTTCCTCTTGATTTCATCTGAAAATCATACACATTTAACACTTCTAAAAATCACAGCTGAGGCTGCTACATTTCCTTCTGAGCGTTCTATATCAGGATGTCGTTTCCTCATTGATTAATTCTTTCTGGATTTTTTTAAGAAGTTTAGATAAATTTGAGGATGAGATTTTATTGCCACCTATTTAAACAACCTAAGAAAAATAAGCTTGGGTGACCACAGTTAAGATAATTCACACCTACAAGGCTTAAAACCTGAATCTTAAATATTGTCTTGTTATATCTGTTTGCAGGGGAGTACTTCTAGGAAATAGGTGAAAAATAACCATCGCAGTTTCATGGCTAGAGATGCTCAATTGACTTTTCCAATGAAAGGGTTTCAACGACTAAAGTATCCACTCAGCAGAAAGGATTTTATCTCTGGGATGTCTAAGAGCATGCCAGGCCATGCCAGCTCTTCCATACATCTTCATGATGTAGAGCCATCTCTCTCTCCTTGAGAGAACAGCGAGAAGTCTGCTCCCAAAAAATCCCAATTAAAACCTCGTACTTTGAGTAGCCCTGCCTTATATTATTTGCAAAGGCATTTAAAATCAAGCCTGTTTAAGGTTTTTAGGTACTCACTATAGACAGAACTTGCACAACTGAATCTGTGCTACCCCAGCTCAGCAGGTTTTTACCTCTTTTTCCAGTGCTCCCCAGTACACCACACTGCGTTATTACCAGCTGACGTTTCACAAAAGCCATTCTTCACACTCTGGATTCAGCACTTCCTTGGTGATCAGCTACTGCTCAGAGATAGTCATCTGTGGCTCGACAATGTTGTACAATATTCAAAATTTTCCATGATCTTTCCTTGTGCCTTATACCAATTTAACCTTTCTTTTAGAAAGGCTAGGGAGGGGGTTATTCGTATGTAATCGGGAGTGCTTTTTTATTTTTCTAATAGGATTCCAGCTGAATTGCATTGTCATACAAATAAAAGAGAGAATTTTGCATTTTCTCAACTTAAGGTTAAAATCTTTAGCAAAGTTTTGAAATTTCAAGGAAGGGCACACATTCCCCTTTTTGAGGAGAGACTGTAGTAGCAGAGAGCTAGATAGTGTCTGTGGGGCCATCATACCCACTCCTAAGGTTTGTGATCAAAAGGCAATCGCTTCTAAGAGGTGCGTGAAAAGGCCACCAGAACTCCGAGCTGCAGCTGAGGGTATGTCCAAGGGTATATCACCTGGATGGAGAGGAGGATGGAGAGGATCTGATCTGTGTGCTCATACACAAGGTGGATACTGGAGGATCTTTTGTCAACCAGTCATGTATCCTCCTGAAATACTGCTAAGCACAGATATCTACTGAATGGACTGGCAGAGGTATCTATTGAGTAGACTGGCAGATCATCAAGCATTTTGTGCACCATGGCACTAGTTGAAATTTCCAGGAAAGGATGCCCGTTACCTGCGAGCAGACTTCAATAGTGATTATCAGATTTCCTTTTACTTAATTCTGCTTTGTTTTAAGTGTTCAAGCTGCTGGGTTTTTCCTTCACTGCTACAAAATAAGTTGTTAGGAACTCCATTGACATACCATGTCACGTTGCATCAACATCACCATGTAATCATGGGATTACACAGTCTGAGAGAAAAGCCTGGTGAGACCAGTGAGGAAATTTGGAAGTGCTTTTCCATGTAGAGCTCAGCCATACTAATTACAGAGGGAAAGGCATCATGCTCTTTAAGCATGTGGATTTCAACTGCTTTCAAGCCATGGTTTTTCAGACAAGGGCTCCGAAAAGGTTAGGAAAACTTTACTTACCAAATACTTATCATCAGAGGAATTTTTGAAACAAAATGTCTTGTCATCAACAAATGTTAGTTTAATAGAAACAAAACTGTCCAGAGAAGCACATATGGTTTAAATTTTTTTCTTGAAAGGAGTTTGCAATCAACGTGACAGCTACAGAGAAGGAGGCTCCTCCCAAGTACCTAAAAACATGGGCTTTGAAATGCTGTGAAGTCCCACATTTTAACCTAAGAGTGAGGTAACCGGCTGCTTTGAGGATAGGTCTCTCTTATTTCCCATGAACTTTTGCAAAGACCTCAATTTGGAATGTAATGGTATTTTTTTTTTAATATCAGTTTCTTAGTTTAGGAAAAAAAATGCTTCCCATGCAACTGTAGTTATATCATCCCAATAGACGTGATTCCCCCATGCCAAAGAAAGACACTTTAGTCATGGGAGGTTTACACAGTTCAGAGGAAGTGACAAAAATAGAAGCCGCAACCAAAATGCCCTCTGTGCTCTGTCTGTCTGCCTGTCTGCTGTCTAATCTGAAAAGCCAAAGGGGATGAGAGATCCCATTTCAGTAGCAGGTCCCAGTCCAGAACATCTGGAAAAATCTGGGGCAAAAGAACTAATTTCTCTTTTTTCAGTAAAGCATTTAAAACAGAACTTGATCTTCGGCTGGCACAAATCAGTTCAGCCACATTAACCTCATCGGACCTCTACTAATCTATACTGATTGAAGGCCATACGAATATCCCAAATATTTCATGATGAATTATAATCCTCTGTCTTTAGGAGTTTTGGTTAACCCTGTATTATGCATGCATTCTCCATTTAGCAAACATTCAACAAAGTTTAGAGAAAAAACAAAGGTGGAGCAAATCCCATGTATGAGCTACGGCTTCCCAGCTTGCTGGGAAATTCAGCATGGCTCTTCCAAGCTGTCATTCAAGCAAGGCTGCAGGTGTATTATTTTTGGTCCAATTCCCAGCTGACTTTTGCTAATTGTCCATCAACTCAGCCTCTCTGAGGGTGCTTGTTCTTCACTGACAAATTCTTCTTCTGACGTTTGAATTTCACATGGCTCCCATGAGTAGTTTCCAGGCCATGAGGTAGCTTGCTTCCAGCTAGGCTGGCTTTGTGCTGAGCTGTGGAGACGAGCAGCAGTTCCCTTTTCTTCTCACAGACATTTCCGTGATAGCACACAAATGAAAATCATGTGATTGACTCTTTTCCCAATCTGCATAGTTTTTCCCCCACCATACAAGATCACCATAAAGCTTATTATAGAGAGATTATCTCTGTGAGAAACAACATTTTCCAGCCGTAGTATCTTTGAAACAGGCTGTTCTTTGCTGGGTTTGGCCCATTCTCTTCTAGACTTTAAGTAAACAGAATAAGTATATTACACCCTGTCAATCCCCCACAGTTTATGCAGAACTGTCCAAGTCAGTACAATCTCGCACATCATATCTTTGGGAAGAGCCATCTGTCATAAACAAAACGTGGCCATGTGTGGCTCACTACCATGCACTACAATGTGGAATCCCAGAGCAGGATTTCTAATGACTCTGGTGCTCCTACCACCAGGGTTTGGGGTAAGCAAGTAGTGCAGGATGAGGAGCAGCTGGTCTCCAGCCAGGAGCTTCAGGTAGATGGATTATCCTTTGCCTGTAGCTTGCTATGATTATTTATATCGATGTGTAAAATGTAATCTTGCTGACTTAGCATATTTTTTTTCTAAAATTCATTTAGTTTTCATAAAGTTTAACTCATGATTAAAATCGCAGATTCAGAGTCAGTCATGAGGATACACATGGCCAAGGAAGTCATTGGGTCAGATTGCAACTGGGCATGGCTGAGATTCTAGACCTAGTGTACACAAATGTGGCTCTAGTGGGCTTTATCTGTGGTGGTTTCAAACAGTAAATACTTAAAAGTGAGTTGGTACTACAAGTGTCCAGAATGTCAAACTTTTGTGAGTGCTGTGAACATGCTGAAATCACGTTTGCAGGTTGAACTGGAGTAAAAGTTTGAAGCTTTTAAGGAAAAACTTTCGGACAACAGAAATTTTGAAAATCCTCATGGAGAAATATTGATGTTCTATTTTGGAAAAGCAGAAATGCCCCATTGTTATAATGTTGAAAACCCCTTTAATGAAATATTGAATATAGTACACAATGAAATCAGAGGTTGCTATAAGTCAAGACAAAACAATATGGTAAACTCAAAAATGCATTCTTTGTTTTGTCAAAACAAATAATTTCTACATTAGTGGCGCAAATAAGAAAATCAAAGCAATTTGCTAAGACATTTGTCCCATAGCAAATGTCACTGAAATAGTTACGTTCCTACAAAATATTCCAGTTTCAATGAGCCTTCATTTTAAACATAAAATTGGTCTATCAAAACTGTTTTCACTGGATTTACTCCACATATATCATAGATTATTAAGTTTATATTTCTATTTGATTTTGCTTTCATATGACATTCTGAGACAGGTTAGTGAAAGAAACGTTACCAGCAAGCTGTTTTAAAGTCAAGGGACAGATTTTTGAGCAGTATAAATACACGAGACCATACCAGCAGAGCTTTGTGTTTTGAATTATTGTCATATAAAATTTAGCTTCAACACATCTGATACAGATAAAATCCGTAGTATTAAAAATATGACATTTGGCATTCTGTATTAAGCAGGAAGAATCAGCAGGGTGGTTAAGCACATTCTTGTTTAGTGTATGAAAAATGTCACCAAAGGCCCTGAGATAACTCCAGCACTGAAGGCAGTTGTGTGCTGAAGCGTCTCGCTGAATCATGGCCACATGCTTTGGGAAGACACAATTGCTGCCCGTAAGGGGTTGACCCCAAGCTTATTGAAGTCAGTGAAGGTTCCATTTAGTTCAGAGGTCTTTGGATGAGACCCAAAGAAGACAAGTAATGTATGAAAAAGGCAGAAGAGAAAGTTGATATGTATTGCACTTGTTTATTTTATCCTCAGCAATATCAACAGCTGGGAACTACAGATACAATCTCCCCATATTTCTTCATCTCTAATATTTGTTGCTGATTTCTTGTAAGATTTGCTGTAGGCAAACACTGTTGACTATTGGGAATGCAACCATTCCATTGAACATACCCATCAAGCACCAGTAGGTTAAATAAAGTTGATAGTAACTTAAATCAGCCTTGACGACGAGCACGTGGATTCAAGTAGCAAAGTCAGTAAACTGGGAGCCTAACACTCAGTTCAAAGGTGTATGAACACAGGGCAGATTTATCACAGGATAAAGGGCAAGGGTTTTAAGGCAGTAGTTCCCAAGACAGAGTAACTCTCTAGCAACATGAAAAGTAAAATTTAGTTTGGAACTCAGTCCCTTACACTGAGATCTATTGGGTAATAAAATCATCTCTCAAGGGAAATGACTGGAACCTCGCTGTTTGAGACATTAAATGCTTGACTGGACAGAGCCTCAGAAACTATGTTGGAAGGAACAATTCGACACTTATAAAGAGAAGCCAGGGTTTCCTAATAGATCTCTTCTACCTCTTGTATCTGTGATTTAGTGATAAACCTATGCCTGACCTTACCAAAAGCACAGGGGGAAGGCAGCAGTGTCACTGTTATCTATCACAATTAATCAGATTCCTAATCTTTTCTTTTCTTTTGCTTTTTTTTTTTTTTAACTGCACAGCTTTGTGACAAAATGAGATTACAATTAAAAAATCTTTTGAATAATTTCTAGTTAGCCATTCCTTTTACTTTGTTTCCTTGGCATAATTCTTTATATCCTATAAAAGGGTGCCTTGATCATTTCTGTCTGATTGGGAGCTTTGACCATGTCGTGTTTTAACAAGCAGACTTCTAGCATTTGAATATGTATGTGTAATATCATGGAGGAGGTTTATGGGAAATCGGTAAGTGAGAAGCACATGTTCCATTTTGAAACTTAATAATTGATTAGAGAGATAAGTTTTCTTAAGTGCAGTAACTCTCAGAGCTCTGAGTGGTAACATAAAATTTACATATATCTGACTCACCTTCCAGCCAAAACTGGTCCTTTAACTTTCCAGGTTTTCCTTAGAGAATAAAAATGTTCACACGTAATTTCTTTTCCCCAACCAGTTTTTGGTAAGAGTTAAATCATGTCTTCCTTCTGGGCATTAGAGGACAACATGTAGAGGAGAAATTTAGGGTCCTGCAGTTATGATTGATTGTATGGTGAGTCATTTATGGTTTTGAAGGCACCCCATTTGAATATATTTACTGAAAGCAAATTACACTGTGAATTTTAATGCAATGTAGAGGAGCCCAGAGCTTTGGATGAACGCCTGTTATTGTTAAAAATTCAGTTAGAGAAAGGAAATAAATGAGTAGCCAAGACCAATGTGACCCTTACTAGTATTCAAAAGGAAAAGGGTACACAAAGTCTGACTACAAAAATGCCCCTGAAACTGGCACGTAGCAAATGCTTATGTATGCCAACTACACCGCTGTGGTTTTGCACCAGGTTACTTCCTGTGGTGTCAGATGTGGACACTACAGTAAATCCTGGGGGATTTCCTAAGGTTTCCCCTGAAGATTAGCTGCCAGCCACTGCAGGCAGTTACACCTCATCCCACCGGCACTGGTGGGACACGAACTAGCTTTGGAGCAGGGGCTATTTTGTCACATTGGACCTGGTTCACGGCAGTCAGGAGCAAGTACAGAGTAGCAGGACGACTGCCTGAACCCGCCTGTATGAATATGGCTAGAAAACGCCAAAGTCACTGCAAAATGCTAGACCCACCCACCTGCAGGACTACAACAGTGAACCCAAATCACCCAAGCACGTAAGTGCGGAAATAGTCCCAGGGAGGGTTTTGTAACTGTATCTTGGTTTTTCGTTGACCTGATGTTTCAATGCATGTCAGCCACTAAATAAGGAAGAGTTCTAGGGAAAAACGCAACTGAGATTAGGTCCTCCTCCCCATATGATATAGTTAGTGTCACTAACATACGTGCATGGGGGCTAGGAAGAGATCTTTCACGTTAGGAGTTGTTAGACTCCTAGCTGCAACTTTCAAGAATGATTTTTTCTAACTTTCCTTTGGATTGGAAAGTAAATGTATAGTTGTTTTTTTCTGATGCAGCCATCCTCACTCTGCTGTCCCACCTGTAGAGAAAGTATTGTTCAGAAGGGTACCAGCTCCACTCCAGATGATCACATCTGAACACTTACTTGGGCACACTGAGCAACAGCAGAACGCTTAACATTTCTGGTTGGTTTTTTTTTTGTTTGTTTGTTTTTTGTGGCTGAGGAATGATCAGTACTGGAGCAAGATAAATTATCTCCTTTGTCAACTTCTTGTAGGATCCTGGTCTTTTTAGTGTTTCTGTGTCTCCAGTTCTGAAACATTCCCATGCTCAGCCAGATGGTAATGGCTTCAACTTTGGTAGCAGGTAACTAGGTGATACTCTTTGACTTTGTATTAAGGCTCAGTAATCTTTGGATGCTGTTCTGTACTTCAGTGTGAAGGACTACCAGTTTTTAAATTGTTCTAGGGGTCTCAGGTACTTAGGGGACATGATCATACACAGAGTAAACTCACACTGGCTAAACCAGGAAGAGTTTCACAGAAATTAGTAGTTTATTTTCAGCAAGCTGCTACATGTGCTTTTCATACTCACTTCCAGTTGTTCAGTTACTGTCATCAACATACACAATTATGCAATCACCATCAAAACATTTTCCTTGCTGACACTGGCCTTGACTGCAATATATAATACACCAACACACAGAGGTCCCAACCAAGTGACTATTGCAGCCAAAAGCATTTGTGCTGTATCAGCTCAGTGATAATTAATCCCGCTGAAAGGCCAGGCTAATTAGCAGGCTGCTAAGCCCAGGCCACTGCATGACTCTGCTTCCAGGACCTCAGCTGCTGCCCTTGCATGATAACAGGAGCTGTGCAGACAAGATGTACCTCGTGGTGGGAGCTAGCTCAGGTTTGTTCAGTGCAGGTGAGCCCCGAATATTTATGCCTTGGATGGTTTGCTCTGTTTGCCACCACTCTGCCCACTGGATTTTCTAACAAGATGTGCCCATAAGATGCTGTTAAGTGGCTATTTATAAATACAAAGACTTTTGAATCTGTAAGTAGTAAACATGACCTGATTTTACCCATGGCCATCAGAAGGAAGATCCCTGAGGAGTAACACTGATCGGAGTGGGAGGCAACAACACCAAGCCCAACGGCTAACAGGTATCCAGCCTGGGGCAGGGCATGCCACCTCTCCAACTTCTGCTTCTTTTCCTATGAAGGCATTTTACCAGGGCCTTGGGCCATCTGTAGGCTTGCCTTTGAGTTATCCCTTTGGGCAGCAGACACAAAACCAGCTTTATGGGAGACTTAACCCATAATCCATTTTGCATCTGGAGACTGGACATGAAACCCTTCAGTGTCTAAAACAACACTAAGGTGCCTGTGTTTCAGCAACTGAATCCCATCACAGATGTCCATATGGCTACAGGCACAATGGGCCAGTTTAATGTTTTTTTCAGGTCTGTAATGTAAGTGTAAAGATGGCAGTAATTAGTTAGGGTTAGAAAATTCCAAATAGAAAGTTTTGCTGTCAAAACAAAAATGCTGATAGCCTTTGAAAGTTAGAATTCAATGTATCAGCAGTCATTGATTCTTGGTGCACAGTGGGATTCATCTCCCCCATTTTAGTGATGATCTACAATTTATAGTCCTGCTTAAGCTTTTTTTCTAGGTTTCCTAAATGGAGAGAGAGGCAGAGAGAGAGAGAAGCACCTCCAGGAAATGATTCATCTTCTCCTAAGATAGATGTCTGTAATATGTGGGATGAATCACAGTTGAAAGGGGATTATCTTTCTTCTTTGGCATAAAGGGGAACTAGATGACCTGCTGAAACCTGCTGAAGCACACAGTCCCACCACCAGGGACTTCAGCTCTGTTTTCTAGCTAAAGCCGCATGAGACCGCAAAAACCGAGTAAAGGACCAATTGTGGATTAATTATTTCTGACGTAACTCCAGAGCAGATGTTGGTTTCATGGGGAGCAGATCTAGGCCAACAAGGGCTGCTTTTGAAAAATATCCTTCATAATGGCCTGACTTGAGGGAAGAGAACCCGCAGTGAAGCCTGTGGATGCTGCTGAGAATTCAGTCCTTTTTTTTTTTTTTAAAAAAAAAAAAAAAAAAAGAATCCACAATCATTTATCTAGATTGTTAAATACACACTTAGAAGTGCAACTTTGGCCACCTTTATTCAGAGACACAAGCCATTGCTATGAGGTCTGCAGTGAAAATTAATGTGAACATCTCTGTTCACTCCAGGGGTAATGGGAGGGAGAGAAAGATGCCCACCTCCAGAGCAGCAATAGATGCCAAACTGGAAGGCATCCAGCTCAGTGGCATGCAAGAAATATAATACATGATTTCAATGCAAGCATTTCGGTTTATTTGGGGAATCAATTAACAGTAAGTGCATACATCCATTTACAAAATGGTAGTGTACCAGACACATACGCACACAAGTTGTAATTGAAAACTGAAATAACACCAGGAGGAATAATCATTAAAGCAAAACAAAAAACATCTCCAAAAAGCCAAGAATAATATTTAATAGAATAAAATAATTCATCCATCTGCAGTTATATCTTTAGGGGGAGGCCACAGACTAACAAGCAAACAAATCTAGATAGAAATAAAATAATGTTGTGAAGGCAATGGAAGGAACAAGGGAGAGATTTCTTTGCAGATTAGCTGCTTATGAACCAAAAGTATTTCAATTTGATCACTTGTTTGTAGATACGTTTATCAGAGGATGGGGAATTCCATCATATGTTCCTACCATCCTGAAGAATAATTATTCTTCCCCTCTTTAGACATTTTGCTATCACTATTTATTGGCACAGCCACAGAATTCAGGAGCTCTTATCAAATATATCAGCTGAGGTCTCAAGACCCTACTTTTTTCCTTAAACATTGGAATCCCAGAGGTTAATCAAATGTGGTTCTGATCGTCTTTGCTGTGAGTGCACCCCAAATCCCAGGTACCAAATAGCCACTTAACAGCATCTCATAGGCACCTAACACCCCTGGAGAAGTTGGGTGCCCTACGAAATTTGAGATGTGCCCATCTCTAACTAAGTTTCCTTAATCCCTTGTATGCTGGGATTTATAGCCTTCAATTATAAATTGTCAAATTAAAAAAAAAAAAATGGGAGGAAAAAGCAACCCTGTCTTCTGTAAATATGGACATATGCTACATCGCCAAATAAGCCTTGGTGGAGGAAGTCCCATGGGGCCCTGTAGTTAAGGCGGTGTTTTTGCAGGAGATGTGTACTGACTATCAACTTCCCTTAGCTGCCTGCAGGTAGGCTAGCCTGCAAAACAGCCAGTACGCTATGGATTTCTGCTTCTGTTTGGATCTTTTTCCTTTTCCCAAGAATGCCATTCATAGAAATTAAACTTCTGTTCTTATTGAAATACATATAACCTGCAGGAGATATGAATTTTTTCCATACCATATGAGTCAGAAATGGAAAAGAGTTGCTAAGATATGGGAAGACTGGAGCTGGATCTGATTAGCAGCGCTTTTAATCCGGTACCGTTCCTCCAAGAGTTCCTCAGAGGAAGACACACGAATCCCCTCTGAGCCACTATGGACTAATTTTGCCATATAAGCCTGTCAGCAGTTAATGATTGCATACCCTAACGTATAAAAGTTTACATTACACTGTGTTTCCATTACGTATCTATCCTCTGTGAGATAACTCAGAGTATTCCCAAGTATATCTTCCTCCTGCTAAATTGCATGCCCAGTAATACTTTATAGTAGTGAGTTCCAGAGACCAATTAAGCATTGTAGGAGGAAAAAAAAAGTCTTTGTTTACCATAATGAAAAATGTTTCTCCCTATTGCCCAGTATCTGACTCATCGTGTCCTGATCAGGCCTTTGCTGTCATCTCTGGTCTAACTCATCAACTACATGGCTGTACTTAAACCCATCAAGGTACCTCACTATCTTCCCTAAGTAACTTTCTCATCATCAGACCACGTTGCTTTCCTTTCCTACAATCCACTGCTTTATTATAAGACACATTACATTAATTCATCTTTTGCCAAACCCTTCCTGAACCTTGTCCCATTGGAAGCCCACCGCTTGTGCTTTGCTGACATCCATGGCTCCCAATCACATATGAGAGGTGAGTGAGGGATGCCCTGAGGCGATCTCTCTATCTGCCCTCTACCATGTCACCCTTTGGGCAATATGCAAAGGGATCTAGCCGAGTGGAGAAGCATGTTTTTCCTGTACAAAAGCTAGGCACAGAGGTTCAAATTGTTTCCCATGTTTTAACCAACTCGTTTGGCTGCTAACCAGCTCCTTAAAGTAGGATTTTCCTGCTGCTGTAATAGAATACATCAGGTATTGCATAGCTTTGCTTTGCCTTGCTTCCCCATGCAATTAATCTTTGTTGACTGGTGGTTTAATTCTAGGTGCTGATCTTTTTAATTTCTCAGCCCCTCCCTCTCTCAGATCTTTCTGTGATTTTTCTGTCTCTCCAGTCATGTATCTCTCTGTCCTGGCAAGCAGTTGCAGTCCTGATGGCTCCTCTGTTTGCTCAGCATTCAAGTTCCTCTCCCATTTGTGGGAGAACGAAGAAGGAAAGGAAAAAGGAGCACCAAAGTCAAGCTATAGGATGTGGCACTGACCCCTGGCCCAGGCTGTTAACAGGCTGGGCCAAGTTAATCCTCGTGCACTCAGAGCAAGGGACTGGAAGTGTTCTTAGTAATCCTTGGCAAAGCCTACAGGGAGTGAGAAAAGCTTGGGGCCTGGGGCATTGCTTAACCAAGTCACTGTAGGTCTGCCAGGGGAAGAAGCATTACTAAGGAGAGACACAGCTAGCATGGTATCTGGGGAGACTGCTCAAGGAAAAAAAAAAAGAGTGAAAACATGGCACCAGCTTCAATAATGCTGAGAAAAGCAAGAGGCAATGTGAAGGGTGGTTCACAGCCTGGGGACTAATCTTCTTAAAGAGACCTTGAACCACATCTGGAAAGCCCTGCAACCTGCTTTTTCCCTTCCCTTCCCTTCCCTTCCCTTCCCTTCCCTTCCCTTCCCTTCCCTTCCCTTCCCTTCCCTTCCCTTCCCTTCCCTTCCCTTCCCTTCCCTTCCCTTCCCTTCCCTTCCCTTCCCTGCCCTTCCCTGCCCTTCCCTGCCCTTCCCTGCCCTTCCCTTCCCTTCCCTGCCCTTCCCTTCCCTTCCCTGCCCTTCCCTGCCCTTCCCTTCCCTTCCCTTCCCTTCCCTGCCCTTCCCTGCCCTTCCCTGCCCTGCCCTGCCCTTCCCTGCCCTTCCCTGCCCTTCCCTTCCCTGCCCTTCCCTTCCCTTCCCTTCCCTTCCCTTCCCTTCCCTTCCCTGCCCTTCCCTGCCCTTCCCTGCCCTTCCCTGCCCTTTTCTCTCATTCCCTCAGGGTCCGTGGTCCAGCAGGGAACGCCTGGTAAGAGACAACTCTCTCCATCAAGGCTGTCCAGGCTGATGCACTCCACTCAGGCTTTCCAAGCACACTGCTTCTATCACATCCACCAATTCATTTGGAGTTGTGTCTCGAGCCAATGAGCCCTCTATGCCAACTGGCCAAATTACCTCAGTCTTGTCTGAAGTGATGGTCGTCATCATCACAGCAACCATTAGCACTTGCTTCTCTTGGAAATCCAGGCACTGTTCATTTCTGTCTCCTGTCAAGACTTTCAATATAGGAAACACATCAACTGAACAATCCCTGGTGCATAGTCTATCTTCTTATTTTTGGGTTGGCTTTTTTTTTCCCACATAGTGAGGAGCACAAACCACCCTTCCTTCATCCCTCCACATGGATGCCACCAGCTTGCAGAAATTTTATTATCTTCCTCTAAAGTCAGGTGTGATTAATTTTACAATATCTAGATGAGTACAGTTCATGCACCTGCAGCTGACCCAGACTCCTTATGGAGCCCTTACTATCAACAGTGAGTGATAGCTACGCTTAGTGTGAACTCTTTTAGCTGCATCTTAGGTATCTATTTTAGGAAGGCACGTATAGTATGTTTAAAGTGGTTTTGTCACGACTGACATTAAGAAAATTCATGACAAGTAACTCCTCCATAGAAATTTACATTTAGTCAGATGACTGCCCCCATAGGTGGACAACCTACATTTTATACTATTGAACCTTGCCAGATTTCTATGACTCACAGTTTTCCATTGCACTGATTAGTGTCCTCTAACTTCCTGTCACCAGCAGATTTCATCAGTGTACTTCTGCTTTGTGTACATATTTCATCAGTTCAGTGAGATGAGAAATGCCACCAGTAGCTTCCCTCCATGAGAGCAATCAACCTCTCCCTGAGACACGACACAGTTTCCCATGCAGCCAGTGTATCAGTCATCATTTGCTTCCGCATCTCCTCTTGAATGGAGAAATTGTTGTGTGGCAACATGCAAAATGCTTGACTGCAGCTGAGGGTTGGTTTTTGTTTGGTTTTGGTTTTTTGTTTTTGTTTTGGTTTTGGTTTTTGTTTTTCTAAGACCTTGATTCTAAACCAAGGGGATAACACCTCCGTGTTCCTCCAGGTAGCTACAGTGCAGCGGTATTCATTGCCTGCAGAGCTGTTTCCTATAAATGGGCAATTGATCACGTGTGGTTAACAGATGCCTTGTGATATCAATCCCATCCATACATGTGTTTTATCTTCTATTTTTTCTCCTGTTGCATGTTTCTTGGCTCAGTTTCACTGTACTGTAAGCATGCTCAGATCATGGCAAACAAAACCGGCATCAGCAGGAGTGACAGTTGCACCTTGAGATCATCAGGCCTGAAGCACATACCACTGAGGCCACCTGGTGTACAGAGCAGAGCTGCAGTCCACTCTGCCTGCTCCTTCGGCATAGCCTATGATAGATAATTAAACAAAAAAAGGAGAAAAAAACAAACCCATCCTTAGTGTGTTTAGGAAGCCTAGTTTGACCACTTAAAGGCAGAGCTGAGCTGTCCTTGCTCTGCAGAGGAATGTGTGTGGTTGCACCAATGAGCCTTACAAGCAAGAGTTTGCTGATGTGGGAGGGAGTAGACCTGTAGAGCACACAGGGCACCACAGTAGAAAAGGCTGATTTTGTGGAACGGGTTGGCTCTGCAACGCTGCCGGCACTGGCTGGCCTAGAGACAGAGCAGGGCAAGAGCAGGTGGGGACGGGATCAGTCTTGCTCTTCCTCTTGTGTCCCACATGTCCTCATTTGAGTTGTGGGAAAGCATCCCTTCAGCATAGGGTCATAGAATCATAGAATGGTCTGGGTTGGAAGGGACCTTAAAAGTCAGCCAGTTCCAACCCCCTGCCACGGGCAGGGACACCTCCCACCAGACCAGGTTGCTCAAAGCCCATCCAACCTGGCCTTGAGCACTGCCAGGGATGGGTCCTTGCATGATCTCCACTTCCCAGCACTGGTAGGTAAACTTCAGCGTCATGTTCTTTTTTTTTTTCTTTTTTTTTTTTTTTTCTTTTTTTTTTTTTCTTCCTTTTTTTCCACCCATCTTGAAAAGTATTTTGTCTGGCCACTTGGGTGTGAGAACAGCCTCGGTACAGAGAGAACAAATTGTGCCATGAAATTCGGATTTGGAATGATCACATGTAACTTAAGCTTGGAAGAGTTTCTTTGTCCTTGGCTTATACACGTCTTACAGACATTTGTAACTGAATTTTAGGGGTCAGGACCACATGAATCTTCAGACAGATGTAGCTTATGGGCTTCTCAGTGCCTCTCATGCCCATGTGCATGTGAAACTCTATGCCCAGGGTCATGTCCTGAGTGACAGTAGCACATCACATGACTGACACACAAATGTTTCCATGAACATGACAGCCATAGGACAAGCACAAGTCTCATGGGCCAGGTGATTGTTGGGTAAGAAGTTGAATTATGCCATCATCTTGAAAGCCGGAGCTCGTCGGGACCCATCCTTGGGGCCAAGAGCTAACTGTCCATGTGCAGGAGATCCAGCACTCAGATCTCCTGCACTGTGTGGGCAATAGATTCCTCTATGAACCAGCCTGAGCTGTTCCCCAGGCTGCCTGGGTGGTTGCTCACCCAGGGACTGTGCTCTCCATCAGGAACCTGCTGAGCTGCTCTTTTCCTCTGGCTTTAAGACTCTGGTGCTGCTCTGCAAATGCATGAAATGTCACAGGGCCAGTCAAGGGAGAGGACATGGACATCAAATATATGAGATTCTCCCTGAATGAACAAAAATTAAAACAATCAAGTCACAAATTATTTGAAATATAACCAAAGCTCTTAGAAAAGTAAGCCTGTATAGAAACTTCAAGGAAAAACCATGCAGTCCCCATGAATGTGAAGCAGATTATTTTTGTTAAATCAAAGACAGAGTGCTGTATTTTTCACCCATCTGCTGCAGTCTAGCTTTTACAAAAAATCCTGTCCATACATCTTCCATATGTTAGGAGGCAATCTGGATGCTTGAAAGTTAGTCATAGAGATAAGAGAGAGATGCAGTGTCATCTCCAACCAGGGCTCCCTGCAATATATTCCACAGCAAAGACAGATTTTTTTATATTTCCCCCCCATTCAGTGGCCTGAAAGAAACCCAAGAGAAAATCCTGGGCAGGTCCACTAGAAAATATCTTCAGGATTTCCAGCAAGGCAAAAAAACCCCATAATAACCAACTTCATTTGGCATCAACTTGAAGGAATTTGCTCACTCCAGAAATAAACATCTTCTTATTTCCTGAGAGTATTTAGGGACTTTTTTTTTCCCTTTAACCTCTTTTCTTCCTTTTCACTGTAGTAAATTTTTAAATTAAAAGAAATGTTTTGAAACAAAAGTCAAAATATTTCTTAAAAAAATACTGACATGACTTGCTTTGGCATTTCCTGAACTGAAACATTTCATGTGGAAAAGCATTTCAGTGTGAAATGGTTTCAAAAATTGTGCCTTTTGGGGATAAAAGAATTTGCTGTAAAGGACCCAGATTCATAAACAGTTTGGGATCTCCCCGACAACTCCATCTCTTTACTTACATGTAACGATAATTGGGGGATACTGGAAGGTCCCCCATTTGTATTGCAACTACTGCATGGAATATCGTGTTGTTAAGAGCTGTGTTTCACCTGAGTCTCTCTGGCTTGATTTTCTCATTCCCTGGGAATATCTTTACCAATTTTCCAACAGAGACTCCCTGCAGACACAGCTGGTTTCAAGCATCCCAATGCCTAGCCTAGCACAAGAGGCATGTGAATGGTATTTTAGGGGCCAAACATTCAGCAAGCGGACAACGTGGCACCAGATTTTGCTCCCTTAAGATCAGAGGCTAGAAAAAATTTAAGCAATCAAAGGGAGCACCTCCTGCGGTGTCCCGCCGGTATAAAATCAGGGTACCATTACACCCTGAGCCTCAGCTAGGGCTAGGTCTGTCAGCTAGCTGAGTCTAGATGGGCTGTTGTGACCGCGCAGTGACAGCCAAGGCAGGTATGTTTGTGAGTAGAGTTGGTTTTTGTGTGTTTGTGTGTGTGGCCATTTACCACAGAAAAGTAGTAATTGACCCACCAACGATAAATGAACTACAGGACTTAAACTGTAGAAGCCATAGTGCATCAGGACGCAGAATTCAAACTTCCAGAATTTAGATAGAGAGGAAACCAGCTAGACCATCCAGGCAATTTTCTTATTCTTGTGTGAGTTATCACCAGAATATTTGCTGATACTCTGTTTTGCCTGGCTTAAAATCTTTCTTTTCAAGAGATACCCCCATAGGTCTCTTTCTCAGAAAATTTTCCTATAAGGTCTGCCCAAATTTCACGTTTTTTCTGTCTTAATTGAATCCTCCTGCTGCTAGCTTTACCCTGGGTATCACACCAAATAATTGCTGTTTTCCTTCTGTGTTAACCATCTCTTGAAGTTTGGCTTTTCAAAATTCCTCTTAATTGCCTGTTCCACTGTACGCATATAGATATGGTTCTTTTAACTCCCCCTATAAACCCAGCCTCCAGCCTTCTGATCAGAGGAGGGCAACTGAAATGAAGCGATTCTGCTCCTCAACAACTTGCTGGCAATACAGAGCTATTAATCAAATGCAGTTTTCCAGCTGCAGTTGAAACATATATAAACGGAGACAGACTGTGCAGGTCAGAGCTGCAGTGATTTATTTTGGCATACACACCTATCTTTACACTTCTAGAAATTAAATGTCTAATGTACATTAGGCATCTGGCCTTCTTTTAAAAACACGAGAGGGGGATATAAAGCTCTGGCTGCCTTGCAGGCAGCTTCAAACCATCCTCTAAGGGAAGAACATTTCTCTCTCCACGTAGGAAACTTGGACAAGTTTTTTAGGTACAAGGCAAAGATGCTGACATTCAGGGGTGCATACAGAGATGTCCACATGTGAGTTGGATGTCCACGCTCCCAGTCAACAGAGGCATTCTGAGTTTAGTCAGTGAAGCCTAGAGAGGGATTCAGCTGACCAAGCGTAGGTGTTTTGGAAGAGCAGAACTGGTCTCTTTCATCCCTTCAGTGCATGCATGGTCTGGGTGGCCACTGACTACTGGGAGCCAAGATGTGCACGGGTGAATTCTTCAGCTGCGGTGGTTTACTGTGCGAGCTGAATCCCACTGTAGGTGTTCAGTTTTCGGGCAGCCAATATTGGGAAAGGTATATCATCTTCTAACTACTTTTCAAATTCAGAGGTGAGGAAGGGTGTCCCTCTAACTGCTGAAAAGCGCTTTGTTCCAAATGCCAAACAGACCACATTTCCATCCTTATTCCTGGTTTTATATGTCAAGTTCTTCTCTTGGTAACACTGTCAAATATTGTCCCATGGTGTCAAATAGTTCATTCAGGTTTAGCTTAGGGACCTTTGTATCTCAAAGGGTTTTCATTTACATTAATCAGGACATAAGAACTAAATCTAGCAACTGTTTTGTAGAATGAATTTATTTGAGTTTGTTAAGGATTGCCTTGTATTGATACTTACCTAACCATTGAGATTATTTCTCTTGGTGAGACAATAATACTGGTGTTTCCCGAACGTAAAAAATCTGATCCTTTGTTTAAGAACAGTGCTCAAAGGCAAAAAGGGATAGCTCTTTCTGCTTCCTTGCAGTTGCATGAGCCACGCCCTGAGTCCCAGCCTTTTAATGATGGTTGATGGTTTCCTTTCTGGTCTGCTCAACCTGAAACACTTACATGGCACCTGATTTTCAGAAAATATTCATGTCCTTTCTGCTGACAATCAGGCTGCTCTGATGAAAGGCACAATGTAAGTCTCCCTGTATTAGCGTTACTTGGCATATCTTGTGGACTTACTCAAACTTCAGCCCAATTTATGAACCTGAAGACCTACTTTTTTTTTTCTTGTAGCAGAGCTCCTGCGAGGTTATGTCAGGTTGCGAGAAAGGAGATCTTACAACCGGGCACAGACACTTTTGAATTGCAGAGCCCTGAGGAACAGACAGCCTTCTCCGGGAAGTGAGGCAATGAAAATGCAGAGTTCCCTCGCTGAACAAAAATAATTTCAAAACTGAGATTTATTATAAGCAGCAGCAGCAGCAGCATCTATTGCAATAAACAGTTTCCCTTAATTTAGTCCAGGCAATGCCATTATTTCAGCTGGAATGAAAGAGTTGGGTAGCTTAACTGCTGAGAAACAAGAACCTCAGGATCTCGTGGAGCTGCATTAGGTGCTGCCCCAAGGTGTAGACAGGAGTTTTTTCTTAATTAGCTCATTGTCCCTCTATTGATTTGGGGCTCTCAAGTTTCTGGCTGGCTCCCCCTCAGCACAGACCCAGGTCTGTGTTGGCTGAGCAAGACCTGTGACAGTGACACAGTGAAGCACCATGCTGCTCCCGTGAAAGGCTCCCACCCAAGGCAGGAGTCAGCAGATGTACATTCACCATATGTATATAGGATAATATAGAGGAATTGCCTGACCAGCTAACTTTTAACCGATTATTACATGCAACAGCTCCAACAATGTTTCAAAACAGAGACATTTCACAGAAGGCAAGAAAGGTGTCAGTGCCTGAGCAACACTGCTGTGCAATATGACCATTGTGGTCTGATCCCTCTCCTGGCTGCTTAGTTAAAGCCAAGGCTCTGGCGGCTCAGTCTGTTTTTCTTTTGTCTGGGAAAGAAACAGAGAGACAGAGGATCTGTCGAGGTGCATTTATCTCAATAATGAGTCCTCTTCATACTCATTAAAATTCATCCTGTTCTATTCTGTGTCCTAAGGGCACTCTAACCCCACTTTAGATTGCAGAGGGGGAGCAGTTTCCTTGGGCTCCTGCAGCTAGCTCAGATGATCCCATCGCAGGAACATTGGAGAGGGCATGATGGAGAGCCAATGGACCAAAACATTCATTTCCGAGAGCAGAAGTGAAAACTCCCAAAGCTTTCCCGCCCAGAACATCTCAACTAAGAAACAGCTAAAAAGACCCTCCTAGCATCATGGGTTTATTGCTAAATAGCAGCAACAAAGTTTTCCTCTCCAAGAAAGTCCATCAAGAGGAGAGCTTGTCTGCGTTTGCACATTCCCTGCTGACAGACCTTTCTCCCTTTTACCACTGATTTCTTATAGCATCAGGAATTATTTTGAAAATTTGGCAGCTCTGGAAATTGGCTTGAGGAAGGTAGCGTTGAATTGCTTCCCAGATCCTGATAAGTCATCAGGAGTGTGAGCTGTCCCCCAGGTCACCTGTACACTTTGCTTAAACAATTTTGTTAGATTTCAAAACGTACTGGCTTCCAGCTACAGCCACTGCGTCAGCATCTGTTACCTGTATCAGAGTCTCTCGTGTGGGGAAGGAAGTCACTCACCATTTTTGTTTCATGGAGTTGTTGAGTGAAGTTTTTAGTTGAGTAGAGTTGTGCTGCATTGCGTTGTCTGTTGTCTTGTTTTCCTCTTTGCCTGGCACTGGTGCTGAATCCCAACCATTTCTCTTGGAATATCTAGCTATGATGTCCCAGTCTGCAATCCAGAACTTTTTGCAGCATGGAACTTGCTAACTTTCAGAGACAACTTAGCAAGAATCAACAAACAGACCATCAGGGCAATGTCTGTGGTCCCTGAGGCCACCTCCTTGTAGTTTCCCAAAATGCATGTCTTAAAGCCAACATGTGGCTGCAAGCAAACCGCATAAGACAGGGAAACATGATGGATTTGGCGGACTTTGCGAAAAGGCAGCAAAACACCCTAGTCTTGATTGGGACTCCCAAAAGGTTCCAGCTTGCTACAAGATGCCCAAAATTCATATGTACTTCTGGAATAATGAGCTTAGGTTTTTGGCTGTGTTAATTGTGTCAGCCTTCTAAGTAATAATACCTCTGTGGTGCTTCGTTCTGCCTGTTCCTCCTCTGGGAGTACATTGCCACAGCTCTTTCCAATGCTGCAGCTAGACAATGTCCTGTTCATTAGCAGCAAGAAGTAACAGATATAGAGCCTGGGATCAGAGGACCATTATTACCACCTACTCTGACTCCCTTTGTAATAACAGCACTGGAGCTTCCATTTGAGTTAGAACATCACCTAAATCTAACTACTTTTGGGGATGGAGAAGCCACCTTAGCCTTATGTAAGGTGTACCTGCCTTCACGGTTACAGGTTCGAACATTTTTTCTCCCTAACCTAAATTTGTCTAATTTCAGCTTCTGATCAGGTGACTTAAGGAGTGAAAGAGATTGACTGTTAAACTACCAGGTGACTCCTTCAGTACAGGAATCTATTAACCTTTTCCTAGGTAAATGGCTGGATATTCTAAAAACCACTACAGTACAAATAATAAATAATAGTCCAAGTGTTATACTTCTGATTTGCCAGTGCTTTGATTTGCCTGAGACTCTGTAAGTTCATGTACGTCCTAAAAAGAAAGCCAAAATGGAAGATAAGACCATATTAAGCAGAAATCGAAATAACCTAATTTTTCAGAGCACTTTTCATTAGCATTTAAAGCAGTACCTGGAAATGAGGCCATGTATTTGCATCTCAGATTTCATTTATCAGGTCTATCCTTTAGGCAATGCTTGTTCTGATTCCTTAAATTAAGGCCGATACTGGCCATTTTGTTTAATATTAAAGAAGGACCAAAACTGATGGTCTGTCTCATTTCTAGACATTAAATAAGCATGCATAAGGCACACGGGGTTTTGTAGAAGGTGTTAGACATGCATCATACCTGGACATGTTTGACCCCCTAACCACCAATCAGGTTATAAATGCATTAGCAGCCTTCAATAAAAACTCTGTCTCCATAGCAAAGTCTCTTCACTGTCCTACCACCACACCCCAGCGGAGATTCAAGTCCACTGATGCCAGTCTGCGTAGGACACCGGAATGGATTTGGACACATGCCTTTTCCTAAACATCATTAGATGGGAATGTTCTTGGTTGGAGTTTTGTTTTGTTTAATTCTTCTGGAGACAAATAGATCAAAATGTTCAGTTTAGGAAAAACAAGTCCATCCTGCAAAGTCAGTGAGCAAGTGCTGGAGATTGATGCTGATGTTCTTCAAGTGCTGGAATTCATTTTGCAGGGTTTGTCACTTTTCTAATTGAAAAAGCTCTCCCTGCAACATTTAGCAACTAAAAATATAGAGTGGTGCAGCACAAGGAGGGGAGAAAAAATAAAAAGCCAACCACTCAGCAGGAGACATCTGCCACCCCGAGCTCCAGGCCTTACAGCAAGGACACTGAGAAACGGAGCTCTGAGGCATCCCACTAGCACATCTCCAGGAGCAATGCATCCTGGAGTGGGGCACACGTTTTTTCAACACAGAAAACCAAGCAAAATCTTATGATCAGCAATTGACTGTAGGTGTGTGAATAAAGATTTGCTTTACACCGACATTAATTCTGCATCCAAATGATAGGCAGCTTGATCCAAGAACAAAAAAATTCAGGTTCCAGATCTTCAGAAGTTACCCTGAAAGCCAACCAAAATGACAAAATGGACATAGTGATGATTTTTTTCACTACTGGGGTTGGGGGCTGGGGGATTGGGACTCTTGCATTTATTTACTTGGTTGGTTTGGGGCTTTTTGGTGCTTTTTTGCATGCACACGCGCGTGTCTGTGAAACGGATCTGCTGAATGAAAGCTTCGGCACCAATATGTCTCATGGAGAAAAAATCTACTTGAATTAGCACGTGGACGTGAACATAAGCTTCCCAAACTTCAGTGCTAAAGATCTGTTAGCTACTCTGAGCTCTTTTTTACACCCATTACTGTTATGACAAATCTGGAAATCTGTCCAATTCATTCTGATGCAGGATTGCCAAAAATTTCTGAAACTCAGTATTTCTTATGAAACAAAATTCTTACCTTCTGGTGAAGTTAGTAGTCAAGAAAAAAGTTTCTCATTTCCCTCACTGAAAAAATTAAATAACTTAGCAATGAAAAGTATATTTAAAGAATCTTAAAAGTTCAGCTGCTGCCAAAAATGTTCCAGTATATAAAGGCAACAAAAATTGCATTTGCCTCTATCTGATCTGGTTGTCCACTGTACTTTGCAAAGAGAACAGAAATACTTGTTGCATCCCCAAATTTCTAATTCCACCCTAATTTGAACCATGTAAAAGCTGTTTCATTTAAAATATAATATAATATTTAATATTTATATTTAATATATTATTTACTTAACAATACATTTAATTTAATAATATATTAAGTCTATTATAATAATTAAAATTTTAACCATGTAAAAGTTTATTCTAAACTACTTGAGCTCTTCTTGTAGGTATAGAGAAAGACTGTTCAGAGAACCACACAGAACATGTGGGACAGTCATCCAAGATGAATAATACAATCAACCAGAAGATGTTTATCTGTTACCTGTAAAAGGAGTCAGTTAGCAAACATTAAAGCATCCACGTTTTACATGACTAAACCGAGGCCACAGAAATCCTCCTCTTTGGATCTCAAATTGCTCTTAGCAGTTTCCGTAAGCTGTCACCATGTTTCGGTGGGTTTCAAAGTGAGAGATATAACTGATGCTTCACCAGTATCAACACCAAAGCACAAAATGCTGACTACTAAGAAGACCTGGGCAGCATTTCTGTAAACAGACACTCAAATACATGGAGGAACAACGGAAAGTGAAAAGGAGCTGTGATTTATCTCCTGACATTAATGAACTAAGACAGGATGACCCCAAAATTTCCAGATAAATTTGTGACAGATAACAAACTCGGAGACCTCATACACAAAAAAAAAAAAGGCATCATTCCCTAACTGCAGGTAGAAACTGGAGCTGAGGACATTGCATCCAGTGGAAAAGTAATATAGTTGAAATGTACTGATGTAATCCTTCTGCCCAGCCAAAGGGGATGGCACTGCAGTAGCGGGCACACTCCAGCAGCATTTCAGTTCTGTAGGAATTTAGGAAATTGCATTATCTCCGTAAAGCTTCACTGAACTTTTGCCTCCAACCCAGCCACAGCCAATGAGTTCAGGACCTTAGAACATCTCCTCCTTCATCTCTGCCCTTGCTTTATGCAATTTCACCCGAAGATACCTCAGTGTCACCTCACACACAAAAACCAATCCCTGAAAAATCTTCCAAGAGGATTTAGAGGCATAGAAGCCCATGTAGCATCATTAATTACAGGGGTATAAAAGCACTACAATATAAAAGCCTCTTTCCAGCTCTGCTAACTCTGGCCAGGCTTGTTAGCCCAACTCACATGATGCCTCTTCTCATGACTGTAAAGAATGGTAATAAGGCTTCCTTTCTCCTCAAATACCTGAATTTTGACCAAAATGCTGAGATTTGTAGGAAGAACACAAGAATTTCCAAGGCACTCTCTGCACTATCTCTTTTCTTCCCTTGTCTGGTGCCACTAGGGTCCTGACCCTATTATGTTCCCCAAACCTGACCCAATACACCACCCCATCTGTACACTCCCTGGCCCTCAGCTCATACTATGGGATGCTCCTTTCAACAGAGCAACTTGGCTCCATTTTTTGGAGCAGCATCCCCTGCCACAGAAGATCCTATCTGGCCTCCAGAGCCCTGGCTGGCCCCTTGATCTGATCTAGTGGGACTGTGCTTTAGGATAGTCTTTGCAGAGCAAGGTAGCACCTGCCACAAATTGCCTTTCCACCAGCAAAGTTGAATCCAGAGAATGAATCCAGCCTAACTACACAGTGATTAGCTCTGCATTTAAGTTAACCTCCTTAAAGAGATAATTTCCTACAGTGTGTGTCAGCAACTGCTCATTACCTGCTGGTAAGAACTACTGGGAATGGCTGCGAAAAAGGATATCATGGTGAAAAAGGAGAGTAGAAAACAAGTCAGCATGGAAATTTGTGTGCCTGGGACTTTGGCCACAAAAATAATATTTTCCCTTCATCCTCCCTGTCATTACTAATATTTTGTTTCCTTAACATTCCCTCTGCTACGCTCACTAAAATCAGGCAGTAGCAGACAGTTTGATGTCAGCTGAGCAACTCGTCCCTCGCAAAACAACCGAACAGGTAGACTGGCAAGGGTAGGGTCTGCACAGGGCTGCATCCATGGTCCCATTTGCCTGCACCCTGTGCCACTCCCAGCACGAGTTCCCAGCTGCAAACAGGCCAGCGCTGCTCCCAGTCCGGGGTTTGCTCCAAGGTTTTGCCAGGAGCAGCGTGGCTTGGCTCAGCACTCACTCCTGTGACCTACAGCCAACACCATCGCTCGCCTGGGGATCCAGGCTGGAAAAGAGCGTAGGAGTTGTCACACCAGATCAATCTCATGGTCCAGCCAGCCAGCCCTTGGTTTCTGCACACAATTGTTATCAGGTGCTGCAAAGGAACTGCAGTGGGCTGCGATGGGGTTGTCTGCCAGCAGGGCAGGTTTCCCAGTCCCAAGTAGTCGTGGGCTGGCTCGTGCCCTGCAATGTGGAAGTTGAACATCCTCCCTAAGAGGCAAAATGTCCCAGATCCTCACCCAGGCTGCACAATAGCTTTGAATCCAGGGGGGCTGTGTCTGAACTGAGAACACCCCCTTCAATCCAGCCACAGATCTTCCCACCACGCATGTAAACCTCAAACTTCTGCTGTCTGCTGGGCCGAGCAGATAACTCATTGCACATAGGACACATTGCAGCCATTCTAGGATTCAGTGTATTTTTCTGATTTCTGATGGCCATGAGCTACACATTGGTGGTGAGCCCTGCTGTACACTTCGGTGGGTCTTTCCCAACCTATTGGCAGCAATGATAGCTTGAATCTCACAGGTTAATCCTGTGCTAGGTGCAAGAAAACCTTTACATGCATTTGAAAATGTGCTGTCTTCACATTGCATTGCCTTTCCCCTGTTCCCCTGACTGGAAGAAAACAGCTAACCCTAAGCCCCTACAAAAAATCAAAATA
Source organism: Falco peregrinus (assembly GCF_023634155.1). Classification (NCBI taxonomy): domain Eukaryota; kingdom Metazoa; phylum Chordata; class Aves; order Falconiformes; family Falconidae; genus Falco; species Falco peregrinus. The sequence continues at coordinate 80,936,236 of NC_073739.1, forward strand.
AAACCAAAAGATGCCAAATTTTCTCAGACCTCTTAGAAGACTCAGGCTCCAATTTTAGCTTGTTTGCGGGGGTAAAAGTGAGGGAAAGGGAGTATTCTCCTCTCTAGTGTATCTGATCCATGGCAGAGATGCTATTGCAGAATCCAATTAAATTATTTTTTGGTGGGGACATAAGATTCATCTCCTGAAGTTCGTGATGGCATCCTAGCAAAGGGAGCGTCCCTGCTGTTTCTGTTAATCAATGGGACTGCCGTTACAATATGCAAGAGAAAACAGCATCAAGAAACCTGTAGACTTGGCAGCGCTGCCAGTGCTGCACAGAGCCCCAAAAGCTAACCATGGACACGGCTTTGAAATACTGCTGATTCCTCCATTTCCCATTCCCCCCCGTCCCAGTGGTGTCATTTGGAAATACATTACAGCTGAAAGACTTTGGGATGTTTTAATTACATGTGACTAAAACTTGCTGTTGCTAGAATTAGTGCGCCTATGTTTACGATTTATAGGTCTCAGTTTCGACACTAGTGAGGTCATAAATAACCTGAAATGGGCCCTTTAGTATTAGAAAATTCAGCGAGGCTCTCTGAGCCTTCACACACACACACACACACACACACACACACACACACACACACACACACTCTGAAACCCCTGTATGGCTTGCGGCGAGCACGGTATGAAATACAGTACAGTGGCATGGGGTGGGGGATAGAGGCATGGTAATAAATAATTTATCTGTAGAGTATGAATGTTGAACCTTCAGGCAAGGACTTTCCGTTGTTGCGGTGGGATGGGAGGGCTCGTTGATTTGGACACTTAACGGGTGATTATTCCGGTAGCACATGGACTCTGCTTGCATGTGTATCTCTGAGAAGAGTATTATAGGGACTCCTGTTTCAAACGTGCTGCTGTTGATGGTGTATTGGGCGGGGGAGCATGTATGTCGTATGGGGTCATGCAAGGTAATGGAGAACTGGCTCCTGGGCTCTCTTACTGACTTCCATCCCTCTGGCAAGGAAACTTGGGGGGAAAAAAATGATGAAGGCTTATTCTTCATATTGCTGAAGTCTGGGGAGGGTTTCACACACAATGGGTAGCCTTCAGTTCTGGGAATGCCCACGTCACCCCCCAACCCAGCTGATCTATAGGGGCAGGATGGAAAAAAAGCCTTACCTGGTTCAGGATGGAGATACATGAGCTGTGTCTCAGGCATTCTTTTATCTCTGCAGACAGGTGATCTGGGATTACTGTCAGGAAACTGCTTTCAGATCTTTCCATTACGGACACTAGAGAAGGGCAAAGTTTTGACATGAGAAGAGTAACAAAGTAGACCTTCATTACGTGAACTTCACCTTTTTTATGCTTTTAGCGGAGACAATATTTATATTCTGACTCTTGCTGTTCTCTTATTTGTTACCTAAGTAATTTCCGCATGTGGAAGTCTTCATATGGTTCCAGGGAAACTCATTTTAGCAATTCAGTGTCTGGAATTCAGATTTTAAATGGACATTTTTATCTTGACTCACAGCTTTTCCCAAGCTATTGTTTCTGTTCAGTGGGAACAGGAGTTTGAGAATAAGGTGTGAGAACCTGAGTAATGAATCAAGCATTTTATTTCACTGTTTGTAATACTTTCTCTTATTTTCTCAAATCATTGGTACGTTGGCTCATTCTTTAAAAAAAAAAAACCTCAAAGGCTCCTATTAAAACAACAGTGAAATAAAGACAAAAAGCCACTCATGAATGTTCCACTTGCAAGAGGGAATAATAATTTAGCTAGTAGGGCTGAACAGGTGGCTGCAAAAGAACTGGTTTGCACACAAATCAGCCTCAGACCAGCCAAAAATTTGAGGCACAGGGCTAATTTGGACAGGGATGTCCAAGGAGATGCAGTCTCTTGTTGTACTGCTTTTGTAGAAAATACGGACTTTCCAGGAAAATGTTGCAGCCAAAGAAAGCAAGCTATAACAGAGTTTTGTTTTGTCCTGTTCCCATTCTCTTGGAAAGGCCAGGATATCTGGTTCACATATAACTTGCCCGTTCCTTTTTGTGCCCGTCATGGTGAAACCCACGTTGGGGCTCTCTGTGGCTAAGCTGCAGTGTGAAATAGTAGATGATAGAGGAAAATAAGATTATAAGGAAACAGAAAAAACATCACAAAAGCACTAGTCTCAATGTTTCTGGGGTTCTGCATACTGTTTGGAAGGAAATAACTATTTTTTTCTGCAGAAAGCAATCATCAGAATACCAATAATCTCTGACAGGAAAAAAATGTTAAAAATATGCTGCATAGCCCTCAAGTACATGTTCAAATCCTACTTGCAAGACACTATACATAACACTATACATCCATTAGCATCAGCTTGTAGTAAATCCTGCCTCATAATGTTCAAAGAATCATAGAATAGTTGGGTCAGAAGGGACCTTCAAAGTCCCTCCAGCCCAGCCCCCTGCCATGGGCAGGGACACCTTCAGCTGGATCAGATTGCTCAAAGCCCGTCCACCCTGGCCTTGGATGTTGCCAGGGATAGAAACAGGTTTTTACAACAGTCATTGTAAAAGATTTCTTCCTTATATCTAGTCTAAATTTCCCCCTCTTTTAGTTTAAAACCATCATCCCTCGTCTTATTGCAAGAGGCCCTACTAAAAAGTTTGTTCCCATCTTTCTAATTAAGCCCCTTTAGGCACTGGAAGGTGCTATAAGGTCTCCCTGGAGCCTTCTCCTCTCCATGCTGGACAACCCCAGCTCTCCCAGCCTGTCCTCCCAGCAGAGATGCCCCAGCCTCTGACCATCCCCGTGGCCTCCTCTGGCCCCGCTCCAGCAGGTCCATGTCCTCCCTATGCTGAGGACCCCAAAGCTGGACGCAGCACTGCATGGGGGGTCTCACCACAGCAGAGCAGAGGGGGAGGATCCCCTCCCATGACCTGCTGGCCATGCTGTTGGTGATGCAGCCCAGGATACAGTTGGCCTTCTAGGCTACAAGCGCACATTGCTAGCTCATGTCCAGTTTTTCACCCACCAATACTCCCAAGTCCTTCTCCGCAAGGCTGCTCTCCATCCCTTCACCCCCCAGCCTGTACTGATACCAGGGGTTGCCCTGACCCATGTGCAGGACCTTGCACTCAGCTTTGTTGAACCTCATGAGGTGACATGGGCCCACTTTTTGAGCTTGTCCAGGTCCCTCTGGATGGCATCCTGTCCCTCAGGCGTGTCAACTGCACCACTCAGCTTGGTGTTGTCTGCATGTTTTACTGACCCTTGAAAACTTCAGACTATGTCCCACAGCTTTTTTCTGGGCCCTAGTCACAGTTTCTGTTCAATACTCCTGTGTGCAATACACCTATTAACATGATAGCAAACACTGTCTGGAAAGGGGTCTTTGAGAGTATCTGCCCAAGTAACTTTGTCGTCTACAACCCAGTCCTACTTGTAGCATGCACCAGCTGTATTTATTTAAGATTTTCTTTTATAAACTCCTTAATAAAAACCCATGGCAGTGTCGAAGAGTAGTTTTGCACTGTAAAAGTGATCCCTGGTGGGATTATAATTTATATTTTTAAGCTGAAATCCATTGTCTGAGTCATAAATTTTTTACTATGTAAATCCATGCAGTTTTCATGGTTGCATATGTTATTCTTGACTTAACTTCTTCCTTCCTTTTTAATCTTAAAATACTGTATTTAAAAAAAAATGAAAATAGCAAGAATAACACAGATATTTTCAAGGGTGTCTTTGCATCTAGAGGTAATAGTTTACAGAGTTTGTTAAAATACACGCAAGGGGAAGAGGAAAGATAAACCAAAAGTGGTCTTGGAGTAACTTGACAAGGTCACTGGAAATGTGGACTGAGTTCCCACTCAGCCACATACTCCTTGTGTTACCTGAGATAATTCACTTAGCTGTTGCTCAAGGAAGCAGTTAAATAAGTTTTACACCCATACTGAGGGTCCACAGACCCTAACAGAACCTAAACAAATATGCACCCACTTCCTGAGATGTAAGCCATTTCCTGAATCAGGAAGTATCTTGGCTCCTTATCTCAACCAGGAATGTAATAACATTGCTTCCTCTTACCCTTTATTTATCTTATTTGTCTGCATTGTAAAGTCCTCAGAAAAGGCCATTTCTTAGATGCATTTGCACAACACCCAAAATACTCGGATCTGTAATATCAGCAATATATTCAGGATAATTAAGCATTTCTTGAAGAGGCCTGATAAAGAAAGGGATTTGAGGAGATGTGAAAAATACTGTGGTGGCATGAGCTGTGCAAAGGGAGATTTTTGTTGAGATGGGAGCAGGGATTTGGAGAACAAATGAGAAATCAAAGCAATGTCAGGTGAGGGCAGAGTGCAGAAAGAAAAGAAAGAAGGAAAAGAAAGAAAGAAAGAAGGAAAAGAAAGAAAGAAAAGAAAAAAGAAAGAAAGAAAAAGAAAGAAAGAAAATGAAAGAAAGAAAGAAAGAAAGAAAGAAGGAAAAGAAAGAAAGAAAGAAAGAAAAAGAAAGAAAGAAAGAAAAAGAAAGAAAGAAAGAAAGAAAGAAAGAAAGAAAGAAAGAAAGAAAGAAAGGAAAAGAAAATGGATGGAAAGAAGGGATACAGTAGAATGAACAAATGTACAGCCACCCTTGTAAAACACGGCAGTGGGAGGGTTGAACAGCTCCCATTCCAGGTGAAAGCCATAGACTTTGTGATGTTCTATGTGAAAAAGGTATACTGCCCTTGCTAGGGCAAGGTAGCCCATTAAGGCTTCAGTTCATCAAAACCAGCTTCCAGCCACATCTTCCATGATGCTCCCCAGCCTCATTTCTAACACACACCCTGTGTCCGCCACCCTTTTCTTTCCGCCTCCATGCCACCCACAAGTATTCTGCAGATTTGTGCTGGAGCCTCAGACAGTGATTTTGACTCTGCCATAACTTGCAGCAGTCACAGCTGAAATAATGTCCTAGAGAAAACCCTGGCAACGGCGTAGGAAGGCATCTGTGTGCATGGGAAGACCATGATTCAGAGGGAGTAACAGGCAAGCGTGCAGTCCAGCTGACTTTATAGATTGCTTTTTACATTAGTAGAGACACAGCACTTGGTAAAAATGTCCAGCTTCCCAGCGATAACAGTGTCGTCCCATGAGGAAGAATCAAAACTTGGGCAAGGTCTCAAGATGGACTTTGCTGTTGTCAAGGTCACATGAAAGACACTATCCCAAAGCTATGAAAGGTTTCTAAATTTAAAACAGACCCACTTGCTGTGGTAGGCAATTGAAACTGTTTATCCGCTTTGAACAGATAGAGTTACTTAATCCTTCTATGATTAGAGGCTAGCAAAGTTAAGTTAATTCTGTTTCTGCAGGCACTGCTGCCTTTGATGGAAGCAGCTCATCTCAAGGAATGGCCTGCTGGTGTGGTGGCAAAACCAACAGTTTTGTGCTTTTGAGCTACGGGGGGTGGGGGTGGCGGGTGGGGGTGAAGAAGGGAGAATGTACTATTGATTTTGGCTTAGTGGTAAGTGCTTTCTTTACAGTTTTCATCATGGCTAAAGAGCTATTATTTTGGGCATTAGCCTCACGTACCTTGCTGTGGAAGACAGTTGCAATACAGCACCTTGCAGGAATTTACCGAGGGGATCCCTCGGTCTCTAGTTTTTGGTTTTCCAGCTGGGAGAAGAGGGCTGAGTATATGAAACAGCCTCTCTACCGGCACAGAGTATAATAGGCTTGACAGCCTACAGATATTGATTATTTTGGGAGAAAGGTCAAGAGAACACAAAAGCCTTGCTGTTTTTCTGCCTACGACTGGAGGCTGGTTTATCACAAAAGACCACACAAGCATTGTCTAAACTCCCCTTTAAAATCAACAGCCTCACAAGGCTTTCAGGCTGATTACACAGGGTAACAGTTGTTTTCTAAAGCAGCGTGCAAGCTGAAAAGGACAGAGGCAGCGAGGCTGGCGAGGTCCTGGGGATTGGCAAGGCTCGTACAATAGTGCTGCAGTGAGCAGCGCTGGGAGTGTGAGCAGAAATGCAGGCGGGGGAGGTGTAAAGGCAGCAGAGGAATTGCTGTGATGGTGCAGCACACTTTGAAGACCAGCCTTGTAAAGACCAGGTCTTGAAAATGGTCCTTCCACTCAGATAGACCCCCTGCACCTTGCAAAAATGAGGAGTGCTTGCACGAGTGGTAAATCTCCACCTCCTGAGGGCATCTAAGGGGCAAAAAGGTTTGCTGGGTTTTTCTGTGTCACTCTTCTGCAAAAGTGGGACAAAATCAGTTAACTTGCCCTTTTTAGGTGAATGCAAAATAACATACGCCCCTTCTAGCCATTAGTTACGTTAACCGAGTAGAAGATGCAGGGAAATCGTTCACAGAGATGGGCAGCCCTATATAAGTACAGCACAGCAGATCCTGAGGCCAGGTCTGGAAACTGGAAGGAAATAAAGTCAAAAAACTTCTTTTTTTTCTTCCCCCAGAAAGAAGGTGGCATTTAAAAAATAAAAGTCCTGAATGCAGGCTTTAAAAAAATTCACTTACTTGAGCAGTTTCCAAGAAAATCCAAAAATAAAATTATCTCAGGTTGATGTTTCAAAACAAAATGATGTTTTCTTTTAACATGTGGGAAATTTTTACTGAAAAGGAAAAATGACAGTTTAGGTTGTACGGTAACACAATATTTCATCTTGTTTTGAAATGATTACTCAAAACAATTTTTTCCTTTTGAATTTCTCACCAGCGAAGTTTTGTGTGTGCACGTATGTATAGCTGACATTCTCTTGCCAAAAATTAGGTTTGACAAAACTGTATTTTTTGGCAGAAATTTTTTCCTCCTGAAATTTCAATAAGCCTTAACTTTAAGAAATAGATATGTTTAAACAGAAGGGAGAGTAGAAAACCAAGAGATTCTGGGCAAGAGACGGGGATAAGCAGAGGCGCTGGGTCAGGTGGAGAGCAGAGTGAAAAAAAACCATCATCAGAAAGGCTCACTGCTGAAAAAAGCCGTTGAATTGTGCGTCAGCGAGTATCTTCAGCTATGAACCTCGGTCATGTATTAATGTCTGGGTGTGGGAGGGTTGTGAATGAAGGATTGTTCACAAAAGCACAATAAATTAATGTTGTTGATGAATTTTTACCACAGAGCACATACAGGCATAGTTATAACAAAACTTTATAACAAAAGATTGTTATTCCTTTTCCCATCCCCAGCTACAGTGCTTTCCCACCTACCAAGACAAATGCCAGGGTAAGAAAGGCACTTTCTTTTCTCTGGAAAGTGGCAAGTGCTTCCTACAAGGCTGCTCTGGCCAGTGACTTCCACCTACTGCTAGAAAAGGTTTCTGCAGCTGCATTACCAGGCGACATTATCATGCAGACAGGCTCTTATTTATGCAACAGGGCTCACCGTAAAATCCAACAGAAAGTCAAAGGAAAGTCTCCTGTTCAGGCTCCAAATGAGGCATCCAGCCATGATCAACGCTTGCTGAAGTTGTCAGAGGTGCTCAGTGATTTAACCGCTGGAGGAGCCACTTTATCATCAGCACCATCAAACAGGACGTGCTGACATCGCCTACTCATAGGCACTGATCTTTGGTGTCCTGAAGAAGCTTCTGGGGGAATCTACTGCATTTTTTTATGTACGAAACTTAGCTTAAGATGTAGGTGCTCAACTTTACAGGTCTCAAATGTAAAAGTCACCATGGCTGGTCACCCCACTTACTGCAAGCACTCCAAAGGACAATATTTCTAATTTTAAATCTGATGATTCAGAACCTCTCTTTCACCATTGGCTATGGACCAAAATGAACAGCTCAGATGGAGACATTCACCTCTTAGATTCCAAGTCAGGCGATGTGAATTCCCTTAGGTTCCCTCAGCGTGGTACCTAAAAAAAGCTTAAGAAAATGATATAACGATCCCACTATAAAGTTAAACAAAATCTGTAGACCAAATAGGGAGAAATTGTCCCTAAACTGTCCATAAAATACAGGCAAAGGGGTTAATGTTGTATCTTACAACATAACAAGCAAAGGAGAGGAGGTGACTCCAAAGTAGGAGGGTTAGCTACTATTCAGCAGTGTGCAATGAGTCTCTCTCCCTGCCTCAGTTCCCCTGCTATAAGCAACATCCTCCTCCATCCAGTCTGACCGTCTCGCTCTCATAACAAAGTCAACAAAGGCCTTGACACCAAAGGTTCATCAGCCTTAGAAGTGTATGGCTCCTGTCCTGCCAGCTCAGTGCACAGGCGGTGTGCAATGGCATCAGCCTGAAATACCTGATAAAAATATCCCATGCAAAGAGAGAGGCACTCGTGGAAAAATCTTGATTACCTTCTCTCCTGCTCTCATTAGACCATGCAATATCATCCAGCTGGCACTCGCTCATTGAGGCATGGCCAGCTCCCTTAAACAAGGACAGAGTACAGGGTACAAGTGTCAGAACCAAGGTCCTGAAGTGCAGGCTAGAGTCCCTCCTACCGAGTCACTAGACATTTGTGCACTTCTTACACAAACGCACACAGACCCAGCCAGAGGCATTTTATTCACTCAGAGAAAGTATCTCCCGTCACTCCCTTATTTTACTAAAGCCTTTCATTATCTTCAATATATGCTAGCAAGAGTCTAATTTGTCCTTTACCAAATGTGAGACCTCAATAATAGAATGACACTCACTTCTCTGTTAGTACGGGAACACTCTCCCAATGCACAAACAAGCCAAGGTTTCAAAACAGGTTATTGTGGATATAGGCTCCTACCTGGACATGATTTTCAAATGTGTCTTGCAGCCAGTAATTCCTGCATGGACAAGGCTTGCCATATATTCACCAGGTTTACAAAGCTGACCAGCTTTTGTTGAGGAAGTAAGTGGGGATTTAGAAGCCTAATTTTCACCTACCTTTTTCCTAATTGTAGTTCTGACACTTAAGCTGTGTAATGATATTTTATTACTAAATCATTTCATTCAGCTAGCAAAGTATCCTGTTGTATATCCATCAGGAGTGATCATGGGGACAGCCTACGCAAACATTACTCCTAGATGACACAGAAAGCACCTTGTGTTATCACAAGGCTCCCTGTTGAGAGCACACGGCTTGTTTCTACAGCTGGTGGCTGACAGGTAGCATCTACCCAGAGCCACAATGCCTGGCAAAGGCATGGGTGAGGTTTGGCCGAGATGGCCAGCTCATTGCTCAGTTACTCGTTATTGGGACGCAATAACCCTGGACCACAGAAAGTTGTTAGTGAGTTACTTTCCAGAACAGAGCTGCAGCTTAAATAAACCTGTAGTAAGGCTTTCATGTATTTGTTGACAGTAGTTTATGAAATATATGCTCATGCTGTAGACATAGCCAATGGATTAGTTTTCAACATGTGATCTCTAGGGCATATAGGAACTACACTTAAGGAGGTGGCAAAAAAAAAAAAAAATAGCTAACCAAGCAAAGAAAACCTGTAGTCAGAAGCTTAATTTTACAAGATAACAACCCACATCTTCACCGAAAAAATGTAAGGTGGAAAAAGTTGAATATCGATGGCAAATTCAGCAAAACTGACTTGAGATCAGCTATTTGCTTTCATCAAGCATAAGGAGCTACTCCACAAGAAGCCACGGGAACCAGCTACAGATAAGATCCCTGTTGGTGCTCCCAGGCGCGCACGTCCATACAGCAGCATGGCAACAGTGAATTAGCCCCACTATAGCTTGGTGGATGTTCAGGGAAGCATTCCTTGTTCCAGGATGATGCTGCACCAGCTTATATACATGATTCTGGAGGCATTTTGTTCAAGTCTACAGGTTGTCCTGGGGAATCCCCAAAGACACCAGCTGTACAAGCCTCCTTTCAGCACAGAAAGTAAAATACATATCTTTTTATTTAAAAAAAATGTGGACTCACCTGCCCAGAGTTTTCAGGTTGGGGCTCTTCTGCTCTGGCTCTTGGCAGTGTTCTCGTTCTCCACATTTATATTGCTGTGGAGGAAAGCCAAATTCTGAATTCAGCTGCTAAAAGGAAAGCTGGGCTTTGGGGCACAACACTAAGGTGACATGTGGTTGGAAGGGTGACTCTACAGTCTTAATCTCCAGGAACATGGGCCACGGTCAAGCTTTGCAACAGAGTGCAGAGCAGTCTATACAGAGAGCTGGTAGTGTTTGTTTATTGGGTCCACAGGCTTGTGAGTAATGGAGCAAGGTGTTACATGATAGATTTTTAAATTCTGTTCTGATGTCAGGAAGATTTTTTTTATTACTATTTTTGAAGACTGCTAAAGCACTTACTGTGCTGGTTAGGGTGTTACTGTTCATTCTGAGGCTGTCAGTGACATCTTCTGCTGGTATTCTTGCATAAAACTGTATCTCAGCGAAGAATCGTAAGGATGTGTAAGCAAAAAGGGAGAAAATTGCACTGGAATGATATAGACACCCATTTAAAAATTACATTGTTAAAATAACAAAACCACAGGACCAAATTCAGTTTGAACAGTGTGTCCATGTCTCTACTAATATCAATGAAATTGAGGCCATTAACACTAGCAGAATATGTGATCCATAACTATAAGTTCTGGTCACACCAGAAGAGTTCCAGGAGGCAAATGTTTTACTTGGTAAAAGAATATGTGGTGTCTGATTACACATCCAAATTAAAACCATGAGATTGCCATACCTACCCACGATCTGTAAGTTTCCAAGGCATCTACAGAGTATTCAAATTCACAAAAAACAATATTATCCAACAAACAGGTACTCTGTACTACTCAGAAACAACCCAACAGATTAATTCACAAAGATTGCATCTCTTTGTCACTTTCTTGACCTTTAAAGTAAAGCCTAATTCCAATTAGTTCAGTTATAAAGTCCATAACTCTTGTAGGTACTGCAGTGTGCAACACATTATCATTTTACAATGTTCTCCCTGATTTGCAGCACAAAACATGCACTCCTTATGGGAATTTGTTGGCAGGCATTTAGGGCAGCTGGAAGTGATCATGAAGTGCAATTACTGTCTGTGCATATCCACATCTGGAAAACAGTTCTTTGCAGATTTTAAAATAGCCCTAATGAAGAATGGAACCTTGTATTTGAATAGATGGGAAGGGTGAAGGGGTCTCAACGCCAAATTTGTTAGAGAGCTAGAATGAAAAGAACACACTGTACAGAAATAGAAAATAATTAACGGAAAATTAATTATTGTCAGAAATGTTTGCAATCATTCTTCATGGAGGGGGAAATATCATTCCTAGGCAGGAGAGGGAGAAATATCATTCCTGGGCAGGGGTGAAGGGAAGTTCTCCATTAAATATTTAACACTTGCCATTAAAGATTTAAGAGTAATGATGTTGTCCGAGTGCATGGTAGGTGATATTATCTTTAACACATAATCTCACAATGTCTCATGGCTAGGGAGACACTAGTTAGGGTGAGACATGCTAAGAGGTTTACTGAAAAAGGTCTAGGGGCAAAATGGAGGCAACCCAAGAAATACCAGCATTGTCACTAAGAGGTTGCAACAAGAGGTTCCTTGTGATGGGAGCTGCTGCATGACATGCTGGGTCCAGCCCTTTCATTGCCTCTGAGAATCTCCTGTGGGTACACTCAAAAAAACTTCACGGTATTTGTTACTACATCTCTGTGATCTTGGCCAGACTGGCCACACTTGTAGTCACTTTAGGATGACAGAGAGCTGAGGATGGTCACTTTGTCACATGCTGTGGGTATCTGTAAATTAACGTACACAAGAACCCTCACCTGGAAATTTCCCCAGTTCAGCCACACTGGGCTCAACTGTATTGATGTCCTTCAACTCCAGCTCCTTAGCACCTCCAAGAATTGGGCAAATTAAACACAAAGTACGCAAAGCAGAACACCCAGTAATTAAGACACACATTTCCCACATATAAATGTATTCCAAAATCTCTTTAAAATCGGTTTAATCATTAATCTTAGTTTATGGAACTACCTAAAATTTTCTTTTTTGCTCCTCCCTAGATTAAGTACCCCTTTTTTCTCCGTTATGCAATCAACACTCAGGTTTTCACCCTTCCCCATGCACGCTTTGGGATGAGGCACAAAGCTCCGGCTCTCACCACTCCCAGCCATCACGCATCCCAGAGCAGCGCGCTCTTCCCACCAGACGGAGTCTGCCATAAAGTTTCCCTGCATTCCTCCCTCCCCACCTGTAGTTACCAATGCTGCTAAACAGCTTCTGCCTTCTGCCCGGCAGGTGGGCGCAGCGTTTGGTCCGGCTCTAATAAACAGGATGTGCCACTTGCAAAATATATTTTGACTTCTTCCAGTTGAAATGATCTTTAATGAACACACGTGAGTGCTTCAGGTTCCCGCCTCTTTTTTTCTCAGAAGACCTGTCTAAATCTCTGAGTTTCACTCATTTCAACAGAAGCTGGACCATGTCCTGTGTGAGCATTTCTAGACTTAGAATGTAAATTACTTTTAACAGACCTAAGCTAAACTATATGAGTACTTAAAACAAAATGAACAGACCTCTACTAATATAAAAGATCATCATGACAAGCATTTTGCAACCGTGTTGAAGGTTTCCTTTTATATTTTTTTTTCCCCTGAGGGAGAAACACTAAAGCAACAAAAGCTTTGAGGAAGATGGCAAAAAAAAGTGAAGGCTAGCAAAGCTGGCACATCTTAGGTGGGAATAGTGAATTTCTGCTATCTTGAACTAATCCTGCTGCTCACGGAGGAGCAGGCTGACAGGGTCACCACGTAGGATGCAGTGTTAGCTATGCTACAAATGCACGCCATGGCCAACACACTGCCCAGAGCGACGACTGTCCCCAGATTTCCTCACCAGCTGCAACCTCCAGCCAGGTTTTCTGTGCAGTGGGGCAAAAAGGAAAAGCATGAGCTGTCTCTCTGGCAGGTTGAATTTACTCATCACCCTGAGCCTGTGGGGCTGGCTCACCTCAGTGCTCCCGAGGCATGGGCAGGACCTCGCCTGTAAAGCAAAGCAGGCTTTGGCAGCGCTGGGTAGTGGGTGTTTCTGCCGGAGCATCTCTCCAAGATACTCTTTATACAGCCAGATTTCATCAGAACAAAGCCAATACTAATGCAAGGCTAGGTCCCTCTAATGATGTTTTATTATGAGTAAACACTGGGATAAGCACAGCTGTATTAAGTGGATTTTTGATTCTTTAGCTGGGAAGGGACCCTTGGGAGCATCTGTCCCTGTGTTAGCATCACAGCGAGCATGGGGCTCCAGCCGGTAATTCCTGCAGCAAGCCAATAATTTCTGGTAGAAGCTGGAGATCTCAAGAAACGCTTTGAGGGCTTTGTTTGCCATGCTCCTGAAGTCATCTATTGCCTGGAGAATCTCTGCCTCAAAATGAGCCAGCCAGCTTCCCTGGGCATGGGATGCACAGGGCACCCTCGCCCTCTCCACCAGCTCCAGGGGACCCAGGAGGGAAAGAGGCCAAAATCTCCAGTTGTAATCTGCTTGTTGTGGGTGAAGTCTGCTCTCAGGTACATCTCAGGCAAAGGAGTATTTTATTTTTTTTAGACCACAGCAAGACCTACAGTCAGTCAATAGATGCACAAAACCAAGCATCTCCCTTGTAGGATTCACAATATAAAAATACAGAAAATAGTAGGCAAAGTATTATTGTCAATAGTTAAACGCATGTGTTTTCTCTGGAAGTAGCTTTACATTAGAAAATCCATGTGTTAGTGAGGTCTAATTTGTAATTAATACCAGCTTCTTTTCCACAGAGATTTTTTAATATATTTTATGCTCACCATCACAAAAAGGCAGGTATTTTTTACCAAAAGAGAGCTGTCATGTGGGTCTCAGAGGTGCATTTTGCTGCCTGCAGTTATGTTCTCACCTGGAAGCTGGACTCACCAGCAGTACTACATCTCCCCTAACACTTCACCGGCTGAGGTTTCCCAAATGTTCAACTCCCCTGCAGTTTGAAGAGAAACCATGACAGATGATGGAAGGTTTAGCAGTAAACTCCAATTTTGCTGTGGCACAATATTTAAAATATTTTGGGGACTGAATTTAAGTTCATTTAAATCATCTAAATTATTCATTAATTCATTTAAAACGAGATGTTAGGTGGAAAATCATAATGAAACTGAAATCCCATCTCTGCACCCCCATCCCGGAATATTATGCAGCAAGAAATTTCTGTCCAGAGTTAGTTTTCCCACTTCTCAGATGAAAAGAAAAGCACAGGGAAAGTAGATGCATTTTCCAATAAATACATACTGAGCTTGTGACAAGGTATAAACTCAACATCAACACATCATTCCTAGCACTACACAGATTTCTCTCTGCTGGAAGCAGGAGTACAATTACACATAGGCCTCCAGACAGCTGGCCTGCAGTAGGAATTTTTCAACACTTTGAATCTGAGATAGATGAGAAAAAGAAAAAGCATCCATGCCACAAACCTGGTGGGAGAATTTTTGCCTACAGGAGATGATGAATATTCAAATCACAGCTTCCATGAAATACCACAGCACCTTAGTCAAATAACAAAATCGTTCCTCAGCTGTTTTGAACCTGGTCCACAATTCAAAGTGTTTCGGTTCAAAACAACAAAAATTAAAAGCACAATTTAATTTTTCCCTAATTAAAATACAATACTTGAGAACTTTTTTTTTTTCTTTTTTTACTCAAATCCCCCTCTTTTCCAAAGCCGATGTTCAGTGCAATTTGCATTCTCTGTCTCTACCTTTCAAATAAATCTTTAGCCATGTGCAGGTTAAAAGATTTGCTTAAGGGCATCCCTCCTGCCACTAGTCCTAATTAAGCATCTCACGTGCCCACACTGTCTCCCATCCTGTCCTGCACCAGGGAGTCCCATAGTTTATCCTCACACTGACACAGAAAGACTCACACTAATGAGTACAGCTTGACAAATGTTAGAGGAGAAATTTATTTATTGTATCAAATCCTTTCCCTTCTTGTACAGAAGGTGTAAACAGTAATAAATTGGCAGTCATGAAATTAATGATGACTGTAAATTACTGAGCTACTTCACTCCTTCTACCAAATGTATCCTGAACAATAAATAAGAGGAAAATGTATTTGGAGATAAGAAAGACCTCATAAAAATAGTAAATTAAATTAGGGAGCTCAGGGAAGTCTGGAACAAATATATCAGTAGGTTCACGTAATAAGCAGTAGTTGGTAGGAGACTTACTCCCAGTTTTCTCAGCGGTGCCCAGTGCACAGTGACCAGCATTTCTCACGAGTCACGGGATCGGAGCTGGGCTGGAGCAGCAGTGAAAGTATTCAAACACATAAAGAAAAACAACATTGCGTATTACCCCCATGTGAGGTGCTGGGCAGGGATCTAGTGCAGTGCATGGACAACTCGGGGGTGACAATCAAAAGCCATGGGCTCATTGCAAGCATAATAACTAAAAGCTTGTAGGGAATAAGCCCCTTCTAATACTAAGAGTAAGACTCAGCACTTTTTAAGTTCAAAGGTAACTTTGAAGGGTCTGTGTCATACACCCATTTTGCAAATTGAGAAAACAAGACCCCAAGGCCCATTTTCATTTTAACAAACCTCCAGTTGCTCAAACGCTTGCACCAGGGCTGGGTTCTCCAAAGAGAAGAGCACCTGAAAGACACCCTCAGCTGTAATTCACACCCTCTGTTGCCTGATTTCCCCTCCCGGCGGTAATTCAGTGGCAAAGGAGAGGTGTGGATGGCTCCTGCCAGCTGGGAGGTCTTTCAACCTTGTCCCTGCACCTGTCAACTTTGAGGACCAAACCCTGCTCTGGCTCATGGGGGAAGGAGCCCTGGACACAGGCAGCTCTTGTAGAGCTCTTGTAGAGCAGACCCTTGTAGAAGGAAATTCATTTTCCTGGAGCTTTGGAACTATTTTTTTCTCTCCATGAAGGGAAAGGAGAGTGATGTCAAAGGACTTTGGACCCAGCCCTTCAAGCACTGTAAAGCAGCCAAGGAGTCCAGCCAAAGCTACACAGCTATCCCCAGATACTGCCCCTTCCTAATTCTGCTTCAAAGTGATTTGTTTACAGTCTCTGTGGCTTCCTTCTCCCCACCTGCCGCTCCGTCAGAGCTAAATGTCAAATGCCTCTGCCATCAACCATGCCAGGCGTGCTATAAAAAGCAGCTGTCTTCCTGACAAACTGTGCTTTCTGAAAGTCCTGCCATCTTAAAATACTGTAATTTTCAGTCTTCCTTTAATTTTTATCTTTAACACGCTCTCTCCTCAGCAATCTGTTTGTCTCCCTGGGATGCCTCTGTGGCAAGGACATCCCAAAGGAGCCCACTCCCCTCTGTGATGCCCTGCAGGAGCAAAGACAGGTGGGAATGTCTGAATCCCTGCAGACTCTGGGATAAACCAAGTGTACAATCATCCTGTGGCCTGCTTAAGTTATCCTGGGAGGGAGATGCTCGCAGGGGGAGTCCTCAGTGACAGGTCCCATTGCTACCATGCTCCGTACACTGGAGGCATGGCCTGAGGTGCCCTCACACCCTGCCTTTCCCCATGGGTGCTAACACCGTGAGCCCACAGCACAAGTCACAGCAGGTTTGGAGTGGCCCACGGTGACTTTGGGGACCAGCTCTAGGGAGAGCTAAGCAGGGTTTACCCAAGCACAGTCATCTAACTTGGCACCTGCAATGCAGTCCTGCCCTGCACACCAGCATGTTTCTCCTTTGATGCTGAGGCTTCTGGGCAGAGAAATGCTGAGGTTGAAAGACTGTGAGCGACAAAAAGCTGTTGACTTTCTGACAGAAAATTGCATGTTCTGTACTGTTTTCCAGAGAAGTACTGTTGTGGGGATTTATAATGTGTTTGCCTATTTCCAAAATTACTCGGTTTTGATTTTTTTGATAGCAAAAGGATAGTTTTTATCCTTCCTTTCCCACTGTAAAAAGTTTCCAGCTGGCTATAGTGAGGCCGCTCAACATTTCATCTCCCCCCAACCCACAGAGTGACACAACCAGATCCACCCCCTGCCCACCACCCCCAGCACAGGCACCCCCAGTTGCTCCTGGGCCTGGATTTAGCACCCTTCAACCTGCTTCTCTCTGAAACATCAGGAGCTCTGGTAGGAGACAAAAGCGCTTGGTTTTGTTGCAGTTCGCTCAGGGTCCCACCACCCTTCCTCAATTCTCCTCTGGACCACCCGGTCCCATTTCCATCCCCACACAATCTTCTCCAGTGAGTCCACCTCCGATGTCTCCTGCAAGAGATCATCAGCACCAGTGAGTTTTGCCACAAATGTGGCATTTTACCCTTCCTTGTATATCCAGCCCATCCTGCTGGCTTTGAACTTCTGGTTCAATTCTAAAAAGGGACTTTTCCGAGAAAATTACTATATTGATTACTACGCTTATTCAACCCCTGTGACATCCACTCTTCTGCGTCGCTGAGCAGGAAACGTATTTCTAGCCTGACTGCCAGCCCTGCAAATAGTCCAAAGTTCAGGCTTTGTTTCTCCTGTCTTGCTCGTTGCCACCAAGAAAAGTTTTGCAACCAGAGGCACATTCACAGCATGAAGTGTTAGCCACAAGAGAGTCCAGCCCTTATTCCCCAGGACACGTCGGCTCTGCAGTGATACCAAGCAAAACATGGCAAACTTGCCTTTGTTCAGACACCAGAACACATGGCTGAAATACAAACACAGATATATATCACACACAGATAAAATGGGACTAGCAGTAAAAAAAGAGTCACTTTTAATTCTTCTTTTACAGGATTAGCTCTGTCAAATTTCCCGGTGTTTATACACATAGGAAAAGTATTGAAACTTCAGGGTGGATCCAATTTAGAAATTATGGAGTTTCTTTTAAATACCGCCAAGGCAAGTCCATGCTTGGGTGATACGCTCTCAGAGGATTTCTTTCTGACATGGGATATTAAAAGTACACATGGAGTCAAGAAAACTACTGTAGACTGAGAGCTGTATGCCAGACAGGCTTTACAAGTTGATTTCAGCTATGTCTTTGCTATGTGGCCTTTACCTACTCTCTCTTCTTCTTTTCCAATTGGGAAACTAAATTGACTCAGATAATAGTAGAGTGTCCTGATGTGGATGCAAAATTAATCTCATTTAAATCCAAGGCCCTACCCAAAAGCTTGAGAAAGGCCAGTTTAACAAAGTCTGTAAGACGATGCTTAAATTCATCCCTGTTAAACATAATGCATTAGTGCTTCCCTAAAGATTTTGCAGATCTGGGGCTCCTGCCTGGTTTGTAAATGGTGAGTGGCTTTGATTTTAGTGTGCCAAAGGAGTTTGAAAGCAATTTAATTTTCATAATGAGAATCTTTCCACCAACAAAAGACAAGTGGTTATAAGTAGGTCTTTTTGCTGTCTATTTAATTAGATTAAGTAAGATTATGATATTATTAGCATTATTAGGGTTATTATTAGGAAATTACTATTCACAGCACTTTTATTGTCATATTCTACAATAAGGAAAGCAAATCTATTAAAATGATTGAACATCAATACATAAGCTCTTAATAATCCAATGGTATCAATGAGTTCATCTTTTAGATTCAGTTGCAAAAGTCATTGTTTGCTAGTTAATATGCAATTGTTCGTTAGAAGTGATTCTCTGAGACTCAGCAGCTCTCTAATGATGATACATAGTCATTACATTTCAGTCAACCTATTCTTAGTACAGCCAATGAATGGCATTTAGTTGTTGCTATTTTATTATTCTGATCAGCATATAACAACAATACGGCCGAGACCATCACATCAGACTGTTATCTTGTCACACATTTTAAACCACACCAATGAAAAGGTGTGGCTAGTACTTAAACCAGGATGTTTAAGGCAGATGTACATGCTGCATGGAGTCGATGGTTATGTTGAATTGCTCATTCCTCCAACTCAGGGCTGAACTGTGAGTCCGGTAGGTCCCAGACGGCATAGTATATATCAAAATACATTAATATAGTATATATATGTGCTAAATATAATATTTAGAATATAGTAATAGTACAGATCAGAAGAGAAGTAATAGGTTTGCATGTGTTTGCTGTCCTCGAACTACTTGTTGGGAAAACTTTTTTTTTTCTTTTTGCAGTTCTCACTTGACAGGTGTAGTCTGATGGTGATGGTAGCCATCATAGGAAAAGCCTCATGTGTAAATGTCTGATATTAACTATGCACTTTAATCCTTGGTAGGCTGAACTCTGAAAATAGCATTTCGCTGCCTTCTTGCCCCTTGGCTCATTCTGTTATCATGCAGCACACCACAGGGAGGTCATTTCTTTTGGGACCAGGATTGCCAGGGAAAGGAAAGACCTGAACTGTGCTGACTTTTTTTGGATAACTTGAATTTGGATTTCGGGGGGGTGGTCTTTCATAATTACTCAGCATTTCCTGCTCACATTGAAATCAGTAGCAGGACTTCCTTGGATATCAGTAGTCATGGAGCTGTTCAAAAATAATTGTCAGTTTTCCGAGGTATTTCCAGTAAGAATCCATTTTATATTCTTTTATATATACTGATATATATAATAATATATATAATTATGTATTTATTATATATATAATTATATATTATATATATCTTTATATATATGTGATATATATAATATAATAATAAACACACTGATTATAAACTTTTGCACCTTTGAAAAACTGCAAGCATTCAGATTCTGTGCCTGCATACATCCATTTCATGTACCCACATTGTCCCTTGCTACCCAGACAGTGACATGTAGACAAGCTGCACTGGCAGTCTGGTTGCATACGTTCAGATACTGTAACTTCAGAAAACAAGTATCTGATATTGCATCTGGGACTAAGATAACAGGTAACTCTTTTTCTAAACTTAAAAACCTCCATTATGTTAAATCAATGTGAATACGATAGAGATCCTTAGAAACCACTGTGTTTATTCCTGCATAAAACGAGTCAGGTATCCTAAAAGAGCTCCTGCAAAGGTGGTTTCTGCAGTTCCAGGAGGGTGGTGATTTTGCACCTGCCTCAAAGTTTGGGTATTTAGATTCTCTGTGTAAACTGCAGTTGTTGTACGCAGTCAAACTGCAATATCACTTTGAGCAACATGCGTGGGCCAAAACGCCCGTCATCAGTTCAATTTTGGCTAGAATTTAGATGCAGAGCTTCAGATTGGCAAGGAGGCTCCTAGGAGAAGGATTTCAATATAGACTTGGAAGCACATCCTTCTGTGCTTTGCTGAACAGGGGTGGATTTAAACACAGAGCTAAATTCTTTCCTGAATGGGCTTAGCTAAGTGAGATTGACTGCAGCTAGGTAGGGCTAGTTGTGGACCTAAGGGAGAAAGGAGTGCACAATTTTGTTTCTTAAATCCTCTGAAATGCTTCAGAACCATTTCTAGAGATTACTTTTTCCCCCTTTATGCTGCAGTACTGCTTACAGCGTGATGACTTAAACTACGAAGTACCCCAGCTCATGCACTCCAGCCATAAACTGGCGGTTTCTATCCTGTTTTGCAATCCTTTCATTGCCTATTCTGTCTTTGCAAGGAAACAAACAATCCTTTTTTTTTCTAGAGAAGTGAGATATCCATTTAATCTACATGCATGATAGTGGTAGACAGGGAATGCCTGTTTGTCACCAAAGATATTGTCATGGAGGTGTCTTGTGTGTTGCCATTTGCCAGCAGCCACATCTCAATTTGCATTATGTTCCCTGGGGTTGACTGCAGCATCTTGGGGACTGGCCGTAGGGCAACCTCACTACTGAGGTATTTCCAGACAAAATACTGATTGTTGTTGATGATGATGATGATGAAATGCCATTCAGAGCCAACAGGGTTAGCAGTCTCTACTGTGGCTGGATATTGCATGCCTGCCCACATTCTTTTCCTCTACTGCATCTCCTTCTTCAACTCAGCCACTGGTCTTATTCGGGTTGACAAGGTGTACTGGGCTACTTCTTAGGACCTTCACTGCCTCCCAGGGATTGCACAGAGGAGGAACGCTGAGGCTCCAGTCCCGATGTGGTCTCCCTACAAAGCTGCCATTTCTCCAGCTGGTTGCATGATGAAACAATGTGTGATATTATGGTTTGTTCATGAAAGACTGCTATGTGTCAGAAAGGCTCAGCCCTGATTTGGCACATGAGAAAGCAATTAGGGAGACAGAAGAAGCCAAATGTCTCAAGAAGATGAAAAACTGTGGGATCTGGCTAATTCCAGAGGCAATACCACTTATGCTATTACTTGATTACAGAAATAGTAACTATGCTCCTTAGCCCACAGTGATTCTCTCAGATTGGCTTAGAACAACCACATCACTAGCAGCAAAATTGTTGCATGTGTCTGGAATAAAAACCCTACAAGGAATGCAAGAGATATCACAAGTAGGTCGCTACTCACCCATGTGCACGGCCCAGAGGAGAGCAGCATGCATCTGAGCTCGTCATGTTGGTAAGGGTGAGACTGTCTTGCTGGGACAATATTCTGGCAAACAGAAAAAGATCCAAGCCATTGAGTGCACAAGAGGGCAGCTGGCTTCAGGACTGATGTGGAAGCTGCTTAACACCATCTCAGAGGAGTGATAAAGGTTTTCCATCTCATCTTCTCCCCACTGGGAAGGAACCGTTGTCAGAAATGACCAAGGGAAATGTTTGAATGCTGAGTGCACAACTGCAGAATGAGGTGACACCTATGTAGGAACAGAATTATATAGTCAAAGATCCTGGATTCCCATCACTGAGCTGTCAGGCGAGCAAAGAGCAATGCCAAGATTAAAGGATAACTGAGATCTGTGCCCAAGCTATGAACCTGAATCCAATCCAAGATGCCCTACAGCTGTTTAACTAACCAGGAAAACTTAAACAATCCCCCACAGTCAGTACCAAACTTTAGCACTCATAATACCTCAGCAGTTCCTCTTGCCACGATAAAGGTCATCAAGGAACAAATCCGCAATATCTTCAAGGAAGTTTTTGAGCCAGTCAGTAATCACTCGTATCCATGTCTTCAAACTCAGCAAGAATGTAGGGTGGGAATACGCTGTTATATGCACATTCCAGCTGCAAAGTATTAAAAACTTCTACAAACATCATGACCTAACTCATGATTTTGGCAGCTACCGCTCTCTCAGGGATCATTTATTTATGTCACATTCCTTACTTCATTTCAGAGACATGTTTTCAAACAACGGTCACGTGCAATTTCCTCTGCACCTGAGGTTTTTCTTCCAAGGATGAGCCAAGCGCAGTAGCCTGGTGAGGTGGGACACTGACCCCATGCATACTGCAGTCATTTGCAAGAGCAGGACACATCCTTGAGCAGAAACAGTTCCTATGCCAGCAGCTGTGAGCAGAGCAGGACTAGGACCATTTGTAGAACTGGATATTGCCTTGAATCTTAGCCTGTTTAGGGGTACTTTTATCCAGTTCTGTATGTCTTCTGATAACATCAAAGTTAGATAGTGTGTATCATCTCTAACAAAGAGCACAGCAATCTGAAAAGCAAAAAGAGGGAAGGGCTGGGGAGACCATGGTCAAATGAAGCGAACATAAATGAACATCACCTTCATATCAGATGCCAGTCTAAGGTGGGCCACAGGGGTCATTCATCATCAGTCACCCCTCCATGGTTTCACCTGGAGGTGTCTGGCTGCTTCCTGGATGTTAGATTTCTATCAAAATACCTTTGGGTGGACTAAGACAATCAATTTTAAAGCCCAAAATAAGAAAGCTATTTCTTAAGTAAATTGAGAAAAATTTTCTTCCAAAACAAACCAAAAACCAAACAGACCAAAACAAAATGCCAAAAACCTTCTTGCATATGCACAGCCTTGTTTGTGTTAACAAGTCCAGCTTAATGCACCTCCTAGTCAAAAGTGATGTATATATTAGCGCTATCACATGCAGCAGTTAGAATCCCCCTGACATCCTGTTCTTTCTACTCCTTCTACCTCTCCAGGATTCAAAAGAATTTGGCTCCTAAAAACACTCACCCTCATATCTCATTCCCCTTCATGTCAGCATCAGCCAAGTTGCCCTCTTCCTTACCTTCTTTAAGTGTTCAAAGGTAATTTTAAAGAACACCTCATTTAGCTTTCATTTTCCTGATATTCAGCCTGCCCATAAATCAGAGCTGAAGGGGAACTGGAGAGGGTCTCAGCTAATCAAAGCTCCAGTCTCTAAAATGTTTAAATATAAATCAAACCAGTTGAAGGCTCTCCAAAGCTTCAATTTTCCTTGAAAGCCCTAGTTCTTACTTTTTCTGTGCTTAGCTCTCAATTCCATCCTCATCCCTTGAAGGTATTTTTCTAAGTATTTTTTAGTCGTTTTCTCCAAGACATTGAGCTGCCTGGTTCAAGAATTATATTAAATTTTGACCTGTGAGTGAGTTACTATTGCTCCCAAGCAGGAGCGCTTTGTCCAAATTAAGGTTTTAGGGTTCAGCTCCTAAATTGAAGTTTACTAATGACTTTAAGGTTAAAAACGTTCCTAGAATCTATTGAAAACATGACTTTGATCATCCATTCCATATTGCAGTCAGTACTACATGCTCCATATGTCAGAAATGATAAAATGTTCTTGCCTCCTTCTTTTGCTTCAGAAGTCTGGAAGTCTGCTAAATTAATCTGCTTACCTGTCTTTACCACATCTTATAGTTCTGGAATGCAATATGGGTTAGGAAAGTTAAGAATATAAGCTTATTTCTCTCTCTTCCTCCCCCTGTCCATCCCCCCCCCCCCCCCCCCCCTTCCTGTGTTAAAGTTATTGCAAGAAAGGAAAAAAATTACACATTGTAAAAGATATTTTTATCTTTGGGTTTAATCATTCAAGCATGGCAGTTTACCTGAAGAGTTCTCACTGAAAAGCCAATCCTTTCATTCTTCTTAATACATGGAGTATCAGCGTGTCCTATCAGCGCGTTTCATTTTGCTAAAATAACCCGTCTGGCTGAACCCTCCCCTGTGAAGAAGTAAAAATGAGAAATGTGCAGCGTATGAATATTCAGGCATTTGTCTGGGCGTGTGGTGCACATGCATAAACATCGATGCATGTGGAAGTGTTTCTGTGCAAAAATGCAGTATCTGTTAGCAGATGATGTATGGATAGTTTGTATTTGATGTATTTACAGCAGGTACACAAGGCCGTGCAAATCAGGATTTAAGAATATGTCTCGTAGCATACCAGAGTAATGCCTCCCCTGTCTAAAAATGCTATTTCAGGGGATGTTATGCTCTGGAATTGCTCTTCAGAAAGTGGGGTGACCTTTTCAGATCTCCTTTCTGGATGCCTGAGTTAGAGCAGATGGACCTCAATAAAAATACTGCAATATGGGCAAGGGCTGGCAAGTTTTTGGGCAAAATTTTCCACACAACATGTATTTTTGCTTTCTTTCATCGTGAAACAATTTTCTCTAGATTAGACTTTAGAATTTTGAAGTTGTATTCATTTCAACTGCCTTGCACATTAAGAAATCGGGACGGGGGGGAAATGTTTTATCATTCAGAAAACACAATTTCTACCAACAAAATATTGAACGGATCTTTAGATACACGTGAGTAAGGCTGTCTCCAAAATCTGTTTTGTCCCTATATAGACTTAGCAGAGTAGAAATCCAGGACATTATCAAACTGAATGGGTCAGTGCTCCCTGGAAGAAACAACTCCTACATAGGAAGGGAAAGGGAAGGGAGGGGGAAAGGGAAAGGGAGAGGAAAAGGGAAAAGGAGAGGGAAAGGGAAAGGGAGAGGGAAAAGGAAAGGGAGAGGGAAAGGGAAAGGGAAAGGGAAAGGGAAAAAGAAAGAAGGAAAAGAAAAAGAGAAATAAGAAAGAGAAAGAGAAAAAGATGCAAAAGAAAGAAGAAGAAAAAGGAAAAGAAAAAAGATATTTCGCTCCTGCATCCCTAAATAGAACAGAAAGAAACGGACAGGACCCTCTAGGCTGACTGACAATTAACTTTACCCTTAGAAGAAATTCATTACAAAGATAGCTTGCAATATTTTGCCTGACCTCAATAGGTAGCTCTCACTTTTCTCTTTCTGGAGGTGGAAAATTGCAAAACGTATCATTTCTCACTGTCTGTCTTCCACCTATTTGTGAACAGCCTCCTAGAAAATAATGATGAAAAAAATTGCTTCCTAGCAAATTAATCTGTTTCACATTCTCTTGTCTTTCACATTATTGTCATCCAACACTAAACGAGGAAAAATCAAAAACAAAGCATCAAATAAATTAGCGTAGAAGTTTTGGGGTCTTGCTTTGATACCCTTCTGAAACAAAATCTCACTAATACTAAGCAACTTTCTCAAAGTGTTAACACTTGGACAAAGCCACTTCCCCAGGCGAGAAATCATTCAGCTAGACTTTTCTGAGCCAGCTAAAATGCAAAGAAGAAAGAAAAGGCATTTTTTAAACTGTTCCAACTCAAAATCTGGTACAATGCAGGTACATAAGAAAATATTGTCACTTGAAAATACATAATAAAACAGTTGTCTGCATTCATAAGAACCAGCTACACAGAAAAGTTATATAAAGTAAAAAGCAATATTGCCAAAATAAAGGAGGAGTTTAAAGTCTCCGGGGCCATATTTAGTCTGGGAATGAAGAGACCATTCCTATGCGCAAAAGAAATTCGGTCCTAGGATGTCCATCAAGGCAAAAGGAGGGGAGGGGAGAAACTCGAGGTACTTTAGAGACGATACTCAGTGAGCTTCCAAGGAGAGTGATGTGGCTCGGGACCTGCAGCAGTGGAGAACTGGTCTTAGTGACCCGGTTCCTGCTGCTCTCAGATTCCACCGGCGTGCAGAAAGCCATGCCCATCCTACATAAAACCACCAGAATGACATTTGAAATCTCTTTGGTGAATCGAGTGCTGAAGGAAGGGCAGCAAAAATTGGATCTTTTCCTTCCTTGTGTGTGGTGAGCCTGCCTGACAGCTAGCCGTTCCACAGGTGTCACTTGTCCATGTGCAAATGAATGACCGTATAAATATTACTAATCAGTGGCAGGTATCAAAACTGTAATTTTCCCAGGACTTTGTAGGACCTAGGTAAACCACAAATCAGGCACAGATCTGCTGACAGACAGACAATACAGACCATTGTATTGCTCTTACACAAAGACCTGTGGCATGGGAATATATTAATTTTTAATGGAAAATGTTATTCTTTATGGTCAGCACTTTCAGCAGAATCATTTATCAAGACTGACATCAACCAGATACACTGTACATTGCTAAGGATTGATGTTAGAGTGCAAGGGGGAGATCTAGTATTTACAAATGAGACAGTTTTTAAAACACCACTACTTAGAATCAAGTGTAATTACAGTGTATTTAAATTGGTATTAAAGTATTTGTATTGCCAGTTTGCAAATTCAACATCTTGAGAAGCCCAAATGGATTTTCATGTAATTATTGTCATTAACTCAAAGAAGTAAATGCTCAGCAGAGAGCCTGCTTAAAAAAAACAAAAACAAAAGCAAAAAAAAAAAAAAAACAACCCAGGCAAGTGCATAAATGTATCATTAAGTGAAACCGTCATGCTTAATTCCTCACATGATCTTCTAAAATATACACCTCATAACTGCCGCCTACCTTGGTGACATAGCACCAGCTTCCTGTCTGCATGGCATTACCATCAGGGAATCTGTATTTGGGGTCTTTGGAGAAGTTTCTAGCAGGAAGGTGACATTGAGAAATTTTCTTTCCCTGCAGCCCTATTTATCCGATTTTTTTTGCAAACAGACCCATGCTTGCCTTTTTCCACAAGCACTACATGCAAAAAAGCATCGCCGCATGTTCTTACACTCACAACTGTCACGAGTTTCCCTAATTGTTAGACCCTTCTGCCAGAAATCACAGGTATGGTGTGTTCCACTCCAGACCTCGATTGCCCGTAGTGCTCCAGTTCTTGTTAGGTTTGAATATATTGTGGGAGAGAGGAGTTTTAGCAGCTGGTCACTGGTAAGGACTAGAAACAGCTGATTATCCTAGACAGAAAAATAGAGATGCTGTCCTCCTCCGTGGCATGGGGAAGAGTTCCTGGGCTTGACCCCATCAGTGTGTGGCCTCAGACAGCTCTTCAACCCTTTATTTTCCAATGGCAAAATGGGGATAGGAGTACTTATTTTGGCGAAATGTTCTCATCAACCTTCAGTGAAAGACAGTATGAAAGTTCAAATCACTGATTCATTCCAAGAGTAACATGTGGTTCTTTAAAATAGAAAACTACAAAATAGAAAACTGCCCCTTAAAAAATAGCCAGTGTGAGACCATGAATGGTGTAGGACTGTCCTTATGGCTAGCTGGCTTTTGGAACAAGGTTGACTTTGGGTAACTCAGTAGAATGAAGGGACGACAGGAGGTTTTCAGTGTTGGCTCAAACAGGAAAAGTGGTAAAACAAACCAACAAACATAAAAAAAAAAATTACATTATCTTAGCTTTAAGGAGGGTCCAATTTTAGGCTGGAAAGTCTATAGGGAACCTTGTCTCGCATCACAAACCTCTGCCTCAGGGCAGACATCGAATAGTTACTAATAACAACAAGCAATATGTTGTTCAGCTCTCTTTTAAAGATTACAAACATATGCCCAAGATTAATAATTAATTATTAATTCTGCCCCAGTAATAATGGCTTTGGCCAATATTCTGAGGAAGAAACTCCTTTCAGCAAGCCATCTCAGATGCCTTCATTCATATTCTCGGTACTTGCCCCATTGCCACAGGAGGAATATTTTCTCTCGTGATTGCCACCAGCAGGTCCTTGTTCCACCCAGATGGAATATGTGTTCTCAAAGTGATACGTGAACTCAATTTCAACTGCTACAAGAGCAACTCCAAACTCAGAAATGTCAGTGTGTCGAGCAGGGCTTTGCTTTATAAACATTCCTTTGTTAATGAAATTGGAAAAGTTCAGAGAAGGAATTTTCCATGAGTAATCATTCCTCACGTAAACACTACTTAAAAGTCCCTTTCCTCAAATTCGCTTTGACAGCTGCTTAGGAAATAATAATACTAAAAAATCTTAGTCTTATTGTTGTATCAACAGAATGAACATCTGCAGGTTCAAGCACTGGAACTCAAATTTCTGGGTCTTTGTCCAACGCAATGCTCTCTGCTATGTTGTGGCTGGAGTGAGGGGCAAGACTCAGGTTGATGGTCCATCTCTGGGACCGTCACTTTCAGAGGATGCCAAGAAAACTCTGATGCCATTGGCAGAAGGGAAACAGCCAGACTTTTTGGCACCTGTGTATTTCCCAGATCTTAAAAGTCTTTTCCTTTCCTCGCTGCCATCCACAAGCCGATTCCACCTACTGCCTCTTACATTAGAAATAGATTGCCATCTCTTGGGGAAGGGGGGCTGGATCTGCATTATATGTTTCCACAGCACCCTGTGAAATGGTCATGGGATCTCCAGGGATTTCTGAAGTACAGGTAACGAATCTGACAGACTACGCTATGGAGGGGCTGTCAATCAGCAGAGAGCTATCCACATCCCCTCTGTCAGGCTCCCATCACTCCACGGGAGCTGCTGCCAGGGTTTCAGCAGCTACTGCAGGGGGGATTGGAAACAGCCCAGGGCCAGGTGGTGCATCCCAGGCCAGCTCTCAGCACAGGCAGAGGAGGCATTCGCCTGGGGCAGGTTCTTGCTGCCAGGGGGCCGGAGGAGAATGAAAGATGGGAACAAAAAATAGATACAGGCTTTACACCTTGAAAAATCTCAGTATAAGGTGGCAACTCCATGCCATGGTTCCTGCTTGAATCTCCCGCACTTCCCAGAGCTCTTCCACCCCCAACTGGTCCCCAGCTCTCCTCACCTGCCTTTGTCCTTCTCCTGGTAACAGTAGCCTGGGAAAAATGCTCACCCAGCTTTGTCTTTGGAGGTGCTTAGGGATTGGTGGAGGTGAACCTCCAATTTTAGGCTCATAGCCTGAAGACCATTGAGGCCATACAGGCACCAGAGCTGGGGGTACCTACAGGTGTCTCTGCCGCTGTGAGCTGACCTGCTGAATTGCCGCATAAAACCGATCACGAACCAAAGAACACAGGATGCATGGGAAAAAGACATTAAAGAGAGGCTGGTGCAATGCTGTAGCTTTTTGAAAGATAACATAGCAAGTGCAAAATGTAGTGCAGCATAGAAAGAAAATCAAATAAAAAAAATAAAAAAAACTCCGAAATTTAAGGAACAACGTAGGGGAGAAGCGGGACTTGATGAATGACAGCGTTCTTCTGGTCAGCACGGGGTCAGCCCTTTTTGTGCTGATGGAGAATTCTCCATGTGCACAGACACCATGAGAAACAGTAGGTGGAAAAGGCTGAGTGATAGCACTGTGCACTGCTGTATGCACCAGAACACCAGTGTGCTGCTGGCACCAGCAATGTTCAAACTGGGTTTTGAAGAATCGTGAATTATGCAAAAAAAATGTTTGTTTCCCCAAGCTGCAGTCGTAACACAAAGCTTTTCCAAGAGGTAAATGTTCCTGTCGTGATGAGTGATCTTTAAGGCTGTAGTCACAGCCCCTTTCTGAAAAATAGGGTTAAAGTGATGGAGTGCTGTTAGCACTGCCTGGTGCTGGCTCCTTTCATTTCCACACTATAAATATTTCCTTTGTCACTGGTACTGGCTGTAACAAGAACTGATTAAAACCTCTGTGAAAATCAAAAGAGCAGAAATAATCAAGAGTAGAGTTGGGCTTTGCAATGCACCTAGGACACATGGAGATTTGAGGTCCTGTTCCTAGGAAGAATGACCTGTTTAAAATCAAAACAGCAGTGTTACCCATCACATCTTAATCTGTAATTATTGTAGACAAGACAAAAAGAGAAAAACAAATCTCACTAGACTTTGACTAGACTCTGTCTTGGGCTGATATATTCAAAGCCTTCCATCATTCCTCCAGATAAGAAAGAGGACCTATGAGAGGCAAAAGAGCTGGTGTCATTGGTGTTTCTTTCTTTCTTTGGCATAAAGAAAACTGTGTTCTTGGAAGATCTTATTTTTTATTTTCACTTCCACGATATATGTTGTGACTAGGCTGAAGCACTGATGACAGACCGTCTGCTGAAACCCAGAAGAATAAGCTAAGAAAAAGCAGAGTGACTGAAAGGGGAACTTTTTTTAACTGTTTATTTAACATCAGTGCTTAAACTTTAGTCTTCAGGAAACCTGTGTTAAAATTTAAATACTGGCACTTGAATTGATTCACGCGATCTCTATGAAACAGCTCAAAGATTCTTCACTAAAAGCCTCGTCAAGAAAAGCAGCAAAATACTAGAAGTGAAAATGTAAAAACCTTTCAGAGAGCTTTTGTTCATCAAAGGGAAGCACAACAAGAATTTAGAAAACTTGTAAGAGGAAGAGGGACAATTGTTGAAAATCCTTGGCAGATTACCTTTAAACACTCCTTCTCCTATAGGTCATAAATCATAAAGAGAAGCCAAGTTGCATCTCTTTATAAGATAGAAGAGTGTAAAGATTTCCATAAATAGCCATTTTCTGTGTTAAACTCTGCCTGTGGAGAATATTTCTATCCCAGTTTCCAAAAAAATAAGGTCTTACACGATCCAAGTTATGTGTGTATCAGCTCGTCTCTTTGTGTCCCCATGACAACTTTTGAACCTGTTTCAACAAAATTTGTTAGAATTGTACAGGTTTCATGAAAATTTACAGCCTGGGGGAAGGCAGGGACTTGATTCGTTTTACCAGCCAGAAGAAGACAGGCTCCAGTTACCCTTTATCAGACACTGGAGAATCCGTGCTGGGGGGAGACATTATTTGTGTCGCAGCTGTGGGAAAAGCTTGAGTTGGCACCATCAATTAACCAGAAAGTTCAAGCCCGAGACACGCATCCACGGGAAACACAGTTTCATTAATTCCGCTGCTCATGGAACAGCTTGTTTCCACTAACATCTTTTGCTGAAGATATTAGCAAAGATGACACGTCATCCATTAACACTGTAGTTTCCAGTACTCATCAACTGATGACACTGTCAACAGCAAAACAAGAGACTTCTTAGGCAGGTGGCTCTTCTGGACCACGTATGAAACAATTCTCTGTTTCATTCAACTGAAACATGAGTGGGTCAGCTACCATTCAGAGCTCCTCTGGGTGCAGTCTGGGTGTCATGCAGTAGGAGCATGAGGAGAGCCATCATGGTCTCTGGCTTTGTGTTGACTCTGAAAGATCTTTTACAAGCTCAGAAGAAAGAACTTACTTTCTGTTCACCACCCTGGCAATGAACCTACCACACCATCAGCGCTCACAGTGGTTCCAGTGACTGGATTATTTACACCCTGGGCTCTTGGGGCTAATCATAGCTTTTTTACACCTAGGCAAGGTGTTAGTATGTTGCCATATACGTGTTACTTTATACTTATTGAACAGTCTTGCTATATGGTTCTCTAGGATTTCAGACTCGTATCTCCTTGTTTTAGGAAGAGGTGACCAGGACCTATCTCCATTTCCCAGCACACTGCAGGCTGTAGTAGACAGGTTTTACTCTGCAATTGCAAGAGGACAAGATCACCCCACATTCCTCTAGTGGGTTCAGGCTCCCTGAGTATGTAGGTGTGCACTCCTTTCCATCCATGAAAGTCTCTCAGCTGAGTACGCTGGTTACCTCTCTCCAAGGCCAGACACTTCCATTCAGGATAGAAACTCACCTACTTTGCGAAGGACGCACAGTTTCTTGCCAGCTGCTTTTCAAAAGAGTTGCTCAATTGCACAGGTGAAGCACAGCCAACTGTGCAGATGTGTTGGAGGACATCCTGGCAGCACGATGAGTGGGGGATCCTCGTCATGTCTTCACAGCACTGTGCACACATCCAGGCTATAATGAGCCACCCGGTCCATTCCGTAGTTCAGACAACCCCAAGGCTTGCTTTCAAGGAGTCGTAAGGAGCAATGCCTTCTCCAAATGACAACCTGTTTAGTCCATTGCAGGATGTATGTGGAGATGGTGTAGTGTAAAAGCTGTACTCTAAAAAACACAGCCACCACCGGTGGTGACTTGGCTGCCACCGCATCCTCACCGCAGCTGCTAATTGGAGTAAGTAGGGTTGTGCGTACTCAAGAGATTAAATTGCCTGTGGTACCATAGCTCCTTGCTTGGGACCCTCTCTTGAGAGGGGTTAAACAAGGCATCAAGGCTGTTCCCTTCAGCACTGCCCCTGCCAATGGTCTGGAACAGGCTCGCAGGAGAAGGGGCTTCACCTCGTACAGGCAGTCCCTGTGGGTGCATAGGGCCCCACTCAGCGGGCACTGGCAGTGAGAGATCCCAGTTTGTGGATGGTCAAGGTCACACCCGGCTTGTGGATTTTTTGGGGAAAGGCCATGCCTAATGAAGGTACAGAATATGAATAAACAGTATAATGCTGCAACCCAGCCCTCTCCCTTTCTTTCAAATATTTATCAGAAATTATCAGAAAAGTCAAGAAGATTCAACTTAAATTACAAACCGTAAGTAGTTGCTATGAGCTAAAAAGCATGTTAAAATTTTCTTATAATTTGGAAATACATTTACATTTCATTTGCTCTTGTGTGATGGCAGCCATGGAAATTTTGTTCAGCTTTTCCAAGGTGATTCACTTTCTGGCTTCTAATAAACATGGTAAATGACAGGTGCCAAAAATTTCTTCAACAAGTATTTTGAGCTTGAATGAAAGTTCCAATCCCAATAGTAATTTTAATCATTTTTCATGCTACTGTATTTATATTTTGGTCTTTTTAAGAATACTTCACAAGAAATAGATCCTTTGGTAGATATCTTCAGTGCATTCTCAAACTCCTAGGGGAAATGTCAGCGATGTGGTTTTCATTTTGAAGGTCATCTTGGGACTGGAACTTCACAGCTGCTGAAGATGTCCTGCTTTTTCCTATTCATTCTTTCCAACACTGCAACACAGAGGCAATGCTTATAATATTTTTTAACATTTTTTTAAGAGTTCTTAATTGCCCTTACTTAAAACAACTTGACCTAAGTTCCTGATTTTTGGAATATGCGATCTTCTTTATGAAACGGATTTGAAAATTGGAAGTCCAAACACTGAGGCGCATAAAAAAGTCCAATGTCTTTTATCACTGGTGGGTGTGAAAGGCAAAATTCACTACCTCTGGCAATAATGCAGAGACAGCCGGAGCAGGTGAATTCTGGTCTGCACGTGAATACAGACTAACTCCCTCTAGAGAGGAGCAGCTTTGCCATCCACTCCCCAGCAAGTACGAGAGCGCTGCACAGCTCTGTGGGCTCTCTTTACAGATTCCATGCCATGTGCACTTGGCTTATTAATTAAAACATATTCTTTACTGTTTTCAATACATTAAATTGAATGCGCCTAATGAATATCCAGCTGCACTTTTCCTTCTTTATACATAATAATTTAGAATCATAAATTGCACTCGTTCCAACCCAGGAACATTTTGCCCATTGTATGGCTGCTGGTGATAATGTATCAGACAGCAATAATGATGCTTGATTTTCATAAGTTGCACTAAATGGGAAGTGCTCAGTGCTACATGTTTTGATTAGCAGACTAAGTAAACCATGACATGAGAATCCTTATTTACAAAGAATACTAGGGCTTCTCTCACAAAGTGGTTTATTTAGCCAGAGGGACGGTTTGTAAGTGTAACTGACCTGCCTTAACTGAGAACTAAATGATCTCAAGGTGGACTGGACATCTTTGACACACAAAGCACTCGAAAGATTGTCTAATCTAAGCTAGATATGCAAAATTGCATGCTAAAATTCATTCATAAATAGGCGATTTACCAATAACGTTAAATTTTTTTCAATGCTGTATGTGTAAAAGTTGAAGCAAATGCAGAATATACTCTGGAGAGGCCTGAAAAGATGTTTTGTCCCAGGTGAAAATTTCTATGCCTTCCATTCCTTTTCTAATACTCCTCCATCTTTCTCTGCAGCAGTCTGGTGTCCTTCATGCCCTGCCTTCACTATGTCACACTTTCACAAGTGCGATCCCTTCCTAATACACCAAAAAAAAAAAAAAAAAAGGCAAACAAAGCCGGATCCAGAGTCACTTGTGTGCTCTGCCTTGTTCCTTCAGCTCCACCTACTGACATCCTAAACAATGAGTGGCTGGGGCAGCAAGTCTCCTCCATCTGCCTTGAGCACATTGCGCAGCCGTGTATATGCACTCAGGCAACCCAGGCTGTAGTTCAGCAGGTTGAGGGATGTGAATAAGCTCTGTGGGTTCAGGGCAGCTGATCAGACAAGCTGCACTCTACCATGTTTAAATGGAAACTGTTCTTCGGGTTGCAGCAGACAGCTGTGTTTAACTAAGAAAAGTTGAGTGTAAGCCAACCCAAAGGAAGAAGAACCATCGTTACCATCATTACCAGATGGTCTGGTTTCAAGTCTGATACAAAGCCTACCAAGTCAGTGGAGGCAATCAGGATGAACTATAGAGAGGTAAAGAAACACAGATGAAAGCACGAGTTGTCAGTTATTTGTGTGGTTGGTGCACAATACTCCTCATTGACTAGACTGAGCTAAGTGAATGAGGAGTTCAAGGAAAACTTGGCACACTGAGCAGTGGTGGTAAAGAGCAAGCTAGCAGAGCTGGGAAGTCTGTAAGATGAGAAATGGACTCAATTTGTTTGGCTCCCCTTGTGTTTAGGATAATTTTCTTCCCTCTCTTCATTATGAAGATGGGGCCAATGACCACTGATCACAGAACTGCAAAATGTCAAATTGTGAAGCTCTTTTTTGTGCCTCTTTGCAAAACTCCAAGTGGAGGAGGCACATGGGGAAGAGCACAGCTAGATAGTCAGAGAGCAGCTGGCAGGCATCTAACAACCTGACGCAAGGTCCTCTTTGTCTCTTCTCCTGAGCCTCATGCAAAGTGCAACCACACTTCAGCGCTCTTCCCCTGGGAAGGGTTGTTCACCACAGCACAGCTGGTAGGTCCCACAGACCCTGGACAGCTGGTATCTCTGTGGTTGTCCCTTCTTGGAGGTCATTATTTCTGGCTCTGGAAGAGCTGGTCTGGGACATGAGGTATACAGAAGAACAGCCTCATGCAGGGCAGGGAGCACTGGGCCAGGCAACATGAAATACAAGTTCTCATTTGGCTCCAACTCCCTACTACTGTTCGACCTTGGTTGAAAAAGAACTTTCTCGCTTTAAGTCTGCCCTTCCATCTTTCATATGCAGCTTCCTTAAGCTCCCACTTAAGGGGGTGTGTCAGATAATCCCCATCTTACCTGGAGCTGCATGCACCCAAACAATTGACAGCAAATAAGGACGCAGTGGAGAGAGGTCCAGCCTCCAGCAATGCTGCATCCCACCAGTCCACACTGGGGAAGTCACCTATGGCTCAGCGGTCAGCTGGAGGTGGGGACAGCAGGGGGGGACGGCAGCAGGTAGCTCTGAAAAAAATGAAATGAGTCATACTTTTAAATTACTTCTTGATCTCTGGTTGGGAAGAACTTGTGAAGTGTTGAATAACATTATGAAACAAGGACTTGGAAAGTTTTCTGCAGCGATATATTTGGTTTAAGGTTGGTTCAGTAAGTGGCCGAGGCTACTGGATGTGCCTCTGTAAGCATTACTGGAGATGACTTTGAGTGCTGGTTGCATTCAGAGATGCACTCGTAGCTCTGCAGGTCTCCAGGCATTACCTGAACCCTCCCAGCCTACAAACTGATGCTGGCAGTCACAGGGAAAATGGGCATTTCCATCACCTCTGGTAGAAATAACTTGACAACAGCCTCTCCATATCTTGGCGCTTCTGGTTCCAGAAACTAGAGATGGAAGGGGAGGGGGAGAGTAGAGGTATTTTATTTCTGTGACTTTAATGGAAGGTTTGGTTGAAGACATACAACACAGTCAGATCTTGAGCAGCATATCCGTCATGGGGACGGATGGGCAACTTTATAGCTTTTATCTTCTCTCCTACGTAGCTGAAGTTTATAAAGTAACTTGACAGACCTTTCTGGAGATAACCTGTCACCTAGAAGGTTTACAGCCTTGCTTCTGCTCTGCAGTACCTAAAGAGGGAAAGGAGGTGACCAAATTTATCTCCATGTAACTCAGCTGGGCTGAGGGGAGTTAGCACAGGGAAGGAACCTGGCTTGCAGTTTGCTGTATCTGATATGAGTTATGAGATCTGATAGGATGTGATCCAGCTCAAGGCTTTGTAACTGCACAGGCAAAAATATTGCATATAGGCATCTCAGGAATGAGGGGCAGAGCTGAGAGAGAGTCTTGCCAGGGAAACCCTGGAGAACTGGATTTGCAGCTCCTCCTGCTGCCACAAGAATTGACTACTGTTCCTAAAAGGGTCTGACATCTCCTGGGAGGAGATACCATCCCAGGCACGCCAGTCTCTCCCCAGCAGCAGCGGCAGCAGCCAGAGAGCCTGGCAAAAGCTAAATATACAGGGACCAATGCCACACTGCCATCTGACCACCTACTCTCATGCCCACAGAGTATGCCATTTCCAGCCATCTCTTTGCTTTATATCTGGCCCTGTAGTGCCTGCAGCTTGACACTGTTATGTCTTTGCTCACCGCTTCCCCGCTTTGAATCGCTCCATCAGCATGTAGCTGCAGGAGCCACATTTTATGTCAAGCTGCTGCCGTCAATAAAGGAGACACGTCCACACCCTGGGCTCTTTGACAGAGCCTTTTGCTTGTTCTTGCAGTAGGATTTTTTTTGATCTGGCATAAAAGCTGTTCCAACTGAAAGGCTTGTTTGAGTGGGAGAAGACGCAGGAGATGCTCAGACTGCTTGATAGGATGTGGGCTGAGGACACGCACCATCTTCTGTCTAGGAGAGAGCAGCTCTCCTGCGCCTTGCACTCCGTCTGCCTGGAGAGCCTGGCAGAAGCAGCACCCAGATACCTGAAGTCAAAAAAAGCAGATAAGGCTTGTCATTTTAAATAGGTACGGGGAGGTGGGGGGAGGTCCCAGGGCACTCTGCAAGGGAAAAAACCATGCAGCCTGCGTGGTTGGTTGAAGTCCAAAACCACACTGCCTCCTTATACATGAGTCATGAGTCTGTGGACTTGTTCCATGGCCCCACACTATTTCTGTATCGTTTCACACACATTTAGGAAACCAGTGCATAATCCTTACAGCTGTATATTTGCACTGTAAATTTACCGGCTGGTTCCCTACCCCCCCTCTTACACATACACACACACAGAGACATTCATACACAGTCTGTGCCAGGGCTGCAAAACCAAGTCACAAACAGTGCCTAAAATTAACATATAAAATGTTATCCTCTATCCTCAAGTTTCTGCAGGATGACAGACAACTGCCCCTTGGGTCAGTTAGAACACAGGGGCAGAAATGGTTTAGATTTTCATGTAGAAATAAGCAATGAGGGTTTTCTTCTTTTTTCTTTTTTTTTTCTTTTTTTTCTTTTTTCTTTTTTTTTGGAGGTGGGGGAACAGTACATATTCCGGGAAGCTACTATCAGAAAGATGTTCAAAAGCACTAGTCATCTCCCTAATCTCCA
Organism: Falco peregrinus; assembly: GCF_023634155.1. Classification (NCBI taxonomy): domain Eukaryota; kingdom Metazoa; phylum Chordata; class Aves; order Falconiformes; family Falconidae; genus Falco; species Falco peregrinus. The sequence continues at coordinate 80,973,635 of NC_073739.1, forward strand.
GTCCCTATTATTCCCCTTCCCCCATCATCTCCAAGTTATTATCTGTTTACCACATTTTTAAGCTATAACAAAGAAAACAGAATAAAATCAATAGCCCTCTTTACAGCTAGGAAGACAAAAATGTGGAGCTCCCTGGTGGGAAAACTGGTTCTTTCTTTCCTCTTTTCTTTCTTTCTAATTTTAAACTTCACTTAAGGTTCAGTGATTGAACAAAAGCAGACAAAAAATATTGCAGTTATCTGACATACAGAAGTGTAACACGAAGTCTGCTCATTATGGATAATATTTATGGCAGATCATAACATTAAATTACAACTCAGCCGCCTCAGCCAGAAATTTGTAACACCACACATGTGCTTCTAATTAAGGGCTTTTGAAGTTGCCCTGGATATTTATTTTCAAGGGATTTAGTGCACAGAACAATTAAAGTTTGCTCTTGTTAGGAGTTCTGCAGTTGAAAAAAAGAAAAGTAAGAGAGATTGCAAACGGACCTCAAACTAATATATATGTTCATTTTTGCATGAGTGTATACATGCACATCTGTTTATATAAATCTATAAAAAAATAAAATGTTTGTGTTAACATAGATAAAATAATATATTAAAAAGAGGCAGACAAAGGGCCCTTTGTTTCAAATGTGGTACGGGTCCAAAATTTGTGACCGTAATTTTGTTTATAGGAAATCCTTTATAATGCTAGTTTAGTGTTTCCATATGGAATTCTCATAGGACTCTTTCCCCCCGCCCCCTCCCTTTTTTATTTGGATAAGGCAAGAGAAAAGTGAATGTACATTCCAAAGATGCATAGTCATTCCGGATCAAATTCAATGGATTCTGGCAAGAGTTGAAAAACACAGATGCAGTGTTTTAGGTCTCCTGCTGTGCAGCCTCCAGCCATGAGTGTCTGGTTGAAGCACTTTGTAAAATCATGAAAACCCTATTAAATTCATGAAATATGATATACTGCATTTTCAAGCTAACTTTCCATTGAACTGTCCATGAAGATGGAATTTGGCTGGCTTGCTTATATAGTGAGTGCGCGCGCGCGCACACTCCCATATGTACACCAACAGATACAACCAGGAGCTGCTGCAATCAGTCAGGGGGCTCTTTCCCCTCTTTCCTACAGCTGAATCTGTAGAACCTGTAAAGCCTGGGCTGAAGCTCAGGAGTCCCCAACAAGCCTGCCCTACCTTTTGCACCGCCTAGCTCACCCGATGACCTCCGTGCAATTAAAGTGCTGAAGAGGTCCTGATGCTTAGGCGAAGGAAAGCTAACCTCCAACACAGCTGCCCCTCTTCCAACTTAAAACAAAATCCCTTGCTAGGAAACTACCCAACTGAAAGCAGTCTGATATTCTTACTTTATTTCCTATTGGCTTTCACATAATGAAACCATCATATATTCAGGCTTGGGTTTCTTTTCCCCTTTTCAAAATGAAATAGTGAGAGCAGTCCCCTGGGGAGAATGGTCTTGCTGTTAAAGTTGTCCTCAGGACACAGCCCTTGCATGCCTGTCAGAGTGAGAAAAGTATGTATTTTAGTAAAGCTAGTCTGCCCTTGCTTATTTATGTCTAGGCACCCACTTGCCTGAAAGTTGTAATAAGTTTAATAAAATGTGCATGTACCTGAGCTCACTATACAGCTGCGTGAGGCTTTCCTTACCTCCGTGTAAAGCAGATGGAGCTCTCCCATAAAATATTGTACTTCCAGTTGTGTCTTTTATTCAAGGATCTGTAGGTACTTTAGAAACACTGAAATTCATAAATGTTTGGGCCAGAAGGGACACTTAAGCGTTCAGCCCATGTAATACTGACTGTAAATTTCATCCTGTAGCTGCTGTATTGAGCGTAGTAACATTGACTTCCAGTTCTGAGATGAAAACTTCAAGAGAAGAGGAATCCACTCCTTTGCCTGGTAGTTTGTTCCAACAGCTAATCAGCCCTTCTGTTAAAAACATTGCCAGCAATAAATAACGCATGGAGCTTAAGATAACATCGCGAAGAGGAGGATTTAAGTTTTCTATCTGTGATTAAGACTGTCCATGGGAGTCTTAACTCCAACCTTTTTGAGCAAAAATTATGATAATGTGCTTCCTTTTCTCTTCCTGATCTCTACTGAGTTCTGCTCAAGATGTCCTCAGATACTGTTTAAGGTTTTGTGTGGGAATGCATGGTGGTGATATTGAAATATCTCTTCATACTTCAGGTACAATCTTTCCCATTTTTGCTGTGTACGTTGTCTATCAGTGAAGGCTTGATGCTTATTCAGCAGGTTCACATCTTTTGATGAAAGGTACTATTGCAAGCGCTAAAGCAATTCAAAACTGGAAGCTGCTTTGCAAGACAGATACCCAGAAATGTATCCATTTACTTAAAAATCACAGATCCTTTTGGACTGCAAATAAAGGCTTAAATTTCAGGACCGCAGTGAGTGCTTGACACATTCACTGGCCTCATTTATGCTAAAACAGACAATAGGCTGCCTGCCATTTCACATTCAAAATAAGAAAGGCAAAGGAATGCCACAAGTCCCTTAAGTACTCACTTTTTTGTATAAATAGAGTTTTGAACTTGAGCTTGTTGCAACACTGTTGTTTGCATAAGGGTTAGACGTGAATTCTCTTAGGCTGTGACCTGTCTCTACTGACCCCAAAGGAAGTCTCGAGTCTCTCATTCAGGCCTCCACATGTCTCTTTAGACATTTACTTTGGGTGAGAATCCCATTTTTTTCCTTAAGAAAACATATTGAAACCAAGACAATTGCTAAAGTGTTACTACAGCTGTGAGTGTCTAAGGACATAAGCAAAAATGGAGGTAACATACATAAGACCTTCAGTTTTGTTGATTAGAGGTCACAGGGTGGTATGTTTCTGTATCATGTGCCACCAGTGTCAAAGAGTCAGCTGAAGTACTTTACATGTCTTCAAATGTTATTGAAATTATGATTCATAATACAATACTCTGTGGTCTTCCAATTTCCTTTACAACACTGAATCATACATTCACAGATGCTAAAGGAACATTAATTAACGAGGTTTATGTTAACAGACATCTTGAGAGGATTAATGTCCAAAACTTAGATAACTAAGTGCATGCCGTTTAGGCTTAAAGTGCTATTCCTGCTGTATCGTATGAAAATTTTATGCCAAAAAGCACCTGTATTTTCCACAGTGCAACAAAATAATGGATGACTTATTAAGCTTGACTATTTTGATAAATAAAGTGGCAGCTACAGGAAGCATGTATTTACTGCTTTCTGCATTTTGGCAAGGCAGGCTGTTCAAAGGGAACAAACCAAAATGGTCTGGGAATATTTTACTGGATATCCAATGAGGGAAAAGAAAATTCGGGTTGCCATTGGCTTTGTCCTAGCCTCCCCACTCCTACCCCAGCCCTTGCTGCTTACAGCCATCAGCACAGGGTGCACAATGCTTTTGACAGGGACACAGTGGTGGACATGTCCTTTGCAGGGCTACCTTTGGTGACAGTATTCAACGTGTGTGTATTTGGGTCCTTGTGCTTCCAAAGCTACCTGAGACAGGAGAGAACATGACCTAGAGGTAACATCAGGCTCCTCTGAGAGGAGGAACATCATTATCGTCATTACCACCTCTGACCAAGATGTCACACCCTGCCAGGCAGCGCAAAATCTCCCCAATTCCCCAGCCATGGGCTGTGTCAGACCACAGTCTCATGAGCATGGATTTATAGATTGCTTCCAGAGATGCCACCGAAGTGAGGAACACAATCCATAGACCTTGGAAAGGTCTCTAACCCTATTGTCCTTTACTTATACAACAAAATAAACAGAAAGCCCAGATAAAAGAATGGCGTTGCACACTTCTGTGCCCCAGCTCTCTCCCTGTTTCTGCATGGTTTGAACTTGGACTGAAGTCTTTTTGTGAAACCATGATCCTATTTACCCCTGAAAAGATGATCTCCTGTTTCTTCTTCCTATCTCTGAAGTGGCTGGTGAAATATTTCCCATCTGTGGTCTCATCCTATCTGCCCAGTTACCCACTGGTCAGGCCCATCAGATGATCACGTTTCTCCTGAGTTACCCACCAACCCAGATTTCTTCTTGAGAGGAGCCTGCTTTTTACTTGGCTAGTATTTCCAAGGAAGTAGAAGTTCATGAATATTTAACAGGTGTTTACAGTCTTCCCTGTATTGCCTCTTTTTTTAAATTTTATTTCAGAAATTTCAAAAACCAAGGAAGAACAAACCACTCCTACATTCAGAACAGAGCTCAAGATTTGATAATACCTACAGTTAACAATTTCAAACTAAAATTACCAAACTGCTTTTCTCAGCTAACCATTTATTTCACATGGACCATTGGCTTTTCAACAGATCATCCTTTTTGGTCCCCTATCTAGCTTTACATAGCCACATATAGTAACTGACCTTAATATACTTTAACTGTACACTCTTTGGAGAAGAAATGAACCTTGGTTCTGCATCCATGCAGCATATTCCAGTGCATCCAGCTCCATGACCAACACACGAATTGCTACCACCGTGCAAACAACACTACCCGGCAAAACACTCATCCTTAGGATTGGCAGCAACAGCCGATGGCTCCATGAATTCTCGCTTCCAATAAGCACAGCTATTCATGGCTTCAAATCCCATTTAAGGGGCTTATGGATCACAATCTCGCTTCTCTCTTCTCCCTCTCCAACAATAATAGGACTGTTAAAAAGGAGTATTGTACTCATTGCTTAGATGTAATGAAATGTTCTGTCCACCACACTGGGAGCTAGACCCTAAAGCCTCCCCTGCTTCCTCAGGCAAAGCTTCAACAAGACAATTCAAAATGACCACGTCATTACCGGCATCCTGCTTAATATGCATTGGGTGGGTGGGTGGGTGCGTGGGTGTCACTATGGAGTAGCAAGGATGGGCCTAGTTCAACAGCTATTTCCTAAAAATCCTGTATATAACATTTATAAGTGGAAATGCAAGTTTGTTGAAACATAGCTCCACATCCACTTGCAAATCTCAGTGACAAAAAAAAAAAAAAAAAAGCGCTTTAAATTAATTTGAACTTCTCTCTTGCTTGTGGTGTTCTATTTTTAAGTAGAGGATTTGTGTTAGATGTTCTACGGCAAGCCTGATTATATTCTCTAGTGTTATTCACATTATTCTTATTATTCATATCATGATCCTTATAGAAGCCTTAATCTTAAATCCTGCTGGGCTAGATGTTGTGCATACTCAACTCAAAAAGATGGCCCTGCTCCAAAACTGTTTTGGATTGAAACATGAAACAAAAGAAAAGAATGATACAGACAAACAGATGGGAAAACACAACCACAATACAGGGCCACACTGGTTAGCTGAACAGGCCAGAGCTCAACACACCAGAAGCCTCATCATCACCAAATGTTACACCTTCACTGCTCCAACCACTGGGCTAATTTCACTCCGTTCACTTATTTCTAACAAGGCAATTAGTCTCACTCCTACCACCACCCCATTTTCCCTGGGAGCCTGGAGAAGACTGACAGATGGAATGAGAGAAAATAGGAAGGAACAGATTAACAACAAAGTTGACAAAGTTCTAGAACAGCCTTTCCATGGAAACACCTAGGGAGAACCCTGGCTGGTTCTCAGATGCACAAAGATGGGTCAGTGTACCAGGAGGCAGACTGGACAACACAGGAGCAGTGGTGTATATATAGTGGGGGTTTAGGTTTAGGCCCAAAGGAAAATTGAGGTACATTTCAGAACATCAAAATTCTGTGAAGAAAGTAAGTTATTAAAACCAGAATCTATACACACCACGAAAACCAGTTTTTGATGAGCATAGAGACCACATATAGCTAAAATTAGTGGTTAATTTTATGAACAGTAATCCCACTTGCACTGCAGATATGCAACTTAAACTCCCATTTCTGCAAATAGACACACTCTTTACCTGGTTCTTTGGAAGATTCCCCATCAGATTAAGCTATCATCTCCTTTCCTGTTTCAGAAGGGTAATTTAACCTGTCCAGAGCTCTTTACAGCAGCCAGGATATATTTCTGCAGCCAGGCTACTCCTGGCCCAGGTATTTCTTGCCACACCATCCAAAGGGATGGCTCCTACACTCAAAGAGAGCACTTCAGGTAAGATGGCATATGATGTACATATTCTAGGTTTGTATTGATTATAATTTCTGTTCAGAAGTTACTCTTTTACAAATAACATTTACGCTGCTTACAAAGTACGAAAGATTGGTGTTGCTCCATGTTGAAAATGGAGCCTGCTCTAGAACAACGACAAGACAGAGAGGGGCAGGACCACCACACTTCCCTGACAGGCATCCTTTCAAAGGGAACTCAGACTGAAATGTCTCTTCAGCACACCAGAAAAGTCACTTGTCCCCGGTGAGACATCTCAAACCTCCTGAAGCATTTAGCCGACTCCACAAAATCAATGAAAATAACAGAACGAACGTACCCATGAGCTCAGTCAACACTGGAATTCATGAAACTATCAAGCAAAGTCATGTAGCCAAACTCACCTTATGTGTGAAGAAGGAATCAGACCATCTTATTTTTGCCAGTCGTTCAAAGCAGTAGAATTTCAAACCAATATTTAGTTGGGGAAGGAACTGCAGCTTTTCATGAGCAAAGATGAGCATCTACGTGATGAAGAAACAGATAGTGGCTGTCCCTTATAGCAGATTCATTCCCATGTTCATTGTGGGCTCAGTTCCTACAGGGCTTCTGCTCTGTTTCTCTCTTGCCCCAGCCCAACCCCCTTTGGATGCAGTAGATATCTAGGATAGAGCGGACCCTGCATCACCACAAACCCTCACATTTGCATCAAAAATCCACCTAGGTGTGATGTAACAGCTCAGACAAAAGTTTGGGGCTTTTCCTACGCCGACTATCTCAAGCTCACTTCAACTAGACATTGACAAGACTTTCTCTAGCAAATAAAAAATACAAATCCCTCTTTTAATGCAGGGACAACAGCTACCGAATCACAGAGTTGTTCATAAACAGGTTTTCCTCACGCTGTTTCTCTAGCCAGTGAATATCGTTGTGATAGAATCAACAACAAGTATCCATAGATGTTTGACCAGGCACAAAATTTCCCTAACGCTCATTTGGGCACGTGCCAGCTAAGGCAGTGTGTTATTTTTCATAAGCTGTGGCCCTCAGGTTGCCCCATGACTCTGTTTTGTCCTCTTGTTTTGTCTTCCCAGTCACTTCAGCTTAGTGGTTTTTGCAAGCAAATTTCTCTTGCTCCATGACAGCATGTTTGGGAACATGCAGCAGTTGAGGTCCACGCTGATAACCGCTTTTTAACCCCGTTTTCATGGCCGCTGGAAGGGCTGTACGTGCAACGGGGACAAACGCCCTTATCCAGATCCCACTTGAAGTCAAGAGAAAGACTTATCATTTACTTCAGAGGGGTTTGCATCTAGATCACGAGGATTTGATTTCTGCTAACATCAAGGCTGTTGATCTGTTGCCTTTCATGAGCACTAATTTTACTAATGTATTTTTCAATGCAGTTCAGCTATCACTTGGATAATTTAAAATCTGCCAAGTCAGATGGATGTGCTCTACGCCATGGTCCATAAAAATGAAAGGTCAGCTATTAATTGGCTTCAGTTTAAGCTTAGTGACTTCAGAAAAGTCCTTTTCACAGCCACAACATTTAATTTATGGATAGATATATTTGGATCTATTTATTTCAAGAACAGGATTCTCTGGTTTGCAGCCATTGATTTTATAAAAGAGATAATAAAAACGTAATGAGTATGGAGATGCAAAAGTGGAAATGACAGAGAGAAAGTAATAATCATTAAAATAAAAATATAAACAAGTCTATAAACCAAACCCTCGAGACATTTGCCATGTGCAATGCAACTTTTATACCTCTTACTTCAAAATGCATAACTTCCAAAGAAAATGAATTTAATTCTTTTGCTAACCTTACCTAACCCCAATCAAGTAATAGGTAGCAAGAAAAACAGTTATATGCACACACAGTAAGCTTTCATTTAGTTCAAGTGGTGATTCAAGTATTTTGATAGCATAATAAAGACCTGAGACACATTTAACCAACAGCAACACTGAAATCCCAGAAACGCTGGGTTTTTTTTACATGAGACTGCTTGGATACTTAAACCCACTTAAGCATCTAAACCACAGCTTTTGGGGGGCACTTATTTGTGCTTGCCTCTCTAGATTTCATCAGGTACTTTAGCTATGATTCAGAAATAAGCTCTGAATACGGGAAGAGTCTTTCAGGAGGGACGCGGTGTATGGTCGAAGTGTGCTGCAATAGCCACTAACGATGGAGAGGATGACCTCTGGGTCCCAGTAGGACTGGGCAGAAAGGAAAGGAGTGACCGTCGTCAGCGCAGGCCAGGTAGGAGTGCCGTGGCAGAGGGTTTGACTATGGCAGCTCGTACCGCCAGCCCGACCCTACAGCTCCACGTGACGATGTGTCAGAGCTGAGCCCCTGTTGGGATGCCCAAGGGGCACCGTGCTGTCTGCGCGATGCCAGGCAGGAGGCATTGCCCAGGGTGCTGTGAGGAGGTGGTCACAACAGAGGCAAAGGGTAGAAAAGCTCTTTAATCCCTCACCTCCCTCCCTGAGGTCTCATCCCAAGCTCCCAGCAGTATGATTGCTGCTTCACTGCAGAGGGAAGGACTGAATCACGGAGATATTGAGGTGGGGAGGTTGAAATTGGGGCATTTGGTCCTTATGTCTACCCAAAGATGTATGGCTTGATTTTCCCTGTTGTGAAGCCTTCCTGCCTCCTGCTGCCTTCAACAGACCTCAGACTGCACACACACAGATGAGAAAATCACAGAGACAGTTAAGATGTATGATAACAGATATTTCCATAATCACAGGCAAACATGTCAGACTTAAACGGTCCTACTCTTGGGTTCCCCACCTGTAAAACAGAAAACAAGGCACTTCACATATCTTCCCGAGGCTGGGACAGGGCTATTTCTAGAGCCGACTCCGGCCTTAGGCAATGGAAGAACCATGGTCAGAAAGTACAGAGATAAAAGAAGGTATATGCTGCAGAAAATATTATTAAGAGGCTTTCAGAAGCAGGGGAAGTTGCTCTGTACTAATAATTCCCTGAAGGTTTTGCAGCCCTTGAGTTCAGTGACATGACTGAGATATCCATAACTGTATAAACACTGCAATTCTGTAAGCAGCTTTGTTGACTGCCAAAGGCAAGATCTACAAACCAATCATTATCATGATTCATATCAACTAGTATTTAAAAACTGATGAAAAGCCAAAAGTTTCAGCTCAGTAGGTGGGCTCTTCCAGTGGCTGACCCTCAGAGGACCACAGAGCAATCCACGTGTCCCCGGGCTTCACCGAGGCTTCAACAGGGGCTTAACGTCTCTGAGACACCAGCAAAACTTGGGGCTGTGGACAGATCCTGAGCTCCAACTGGCCGTATTAATACTTACATTCTGTATATTAACACTTACATTCTGAATATTAACACCTACATTCTCACTTGCTAATTCTGAAATACTTCTGAATAGGAGCAATATTTTTGCACACCAGAGGAATTAAAACTCCATTAAGAACATACAGTCAAGCAAAAGGAATTGAAACAACTGAAATAATCTAAACAGTAACAGGGGATTTAAAATCTACAAGACAGAGACCTTGCATGCACCAGAGTCCTCAAGCACCCACACTTCTGCAGGAAAGCATGAAAAGAGAAAGGAAACTTAATGCAGGTGTAATAACATCATTCTCCCCTCCATCTCCCTCATTTTCAGCTCGGTTAATAAACAGGGCAATCTTCCATCTTTGGCTGGAAAGCCATGTAAGAGAAGCATTTTCTGAGCTTTCTGAAGTCTCATCCCAGGACAAGAGCAGCCAGGAGCCAGATGCTGGCAGAGCTCGAGCAGCTCGTCCAGCTGCAGCTCGTTGCCTGCGCCCTGGGACGGGAGTTGAGGAGAGGCAGCTGCCAGGTTGGATGGATATTTTGGCAGGCTGAATGCAACCCAGAGGATGAACATTCCTGCTTGAGCCAGACTCTTGCTTGCCCTCTGCCTTGTGCATGTCCATTCTCCAGCAAGCCAGAGGTCCCTTGCTCCAAGTCACGGCCTGAGTGCACATCTCAGGACAGTAAGCTCCAACATGAGTCAAGGTGCTTACAAGGCAGGAACAGCAGTACCCAAGGTCCCCTCACACCGTGTCCCGTGTATCTGGCTGTAAATGACTGCTCAACTTCAAAACTAATTCCCTTTTCCAGATTCTCAGCTTCTTAAGCATTCACAACTTAAAATACTTATCTCTCCCATTACCTCAACCAACTTGTTGATATGTCAATGGAAGAACATGTTGGCAAATTGGCTGCAAATGTTCCTTCTCCTTCCCCTACCATGTCCAAAACATACAGATTACACCATCCTGAACTCACATAAACTCCCAACTGTGTTTATTTCAGAGCTGTAAAGCTGATTTGCCTGTTCAAATTGATACAAGGAAATAGAAACAAATCACTTTAAAGCCTCCAAGTTGGCTTGTGCTGCCGAAACATCTTTCTTTGTGCCTCAGGCCTCAACAGTTCTCCACCAAATGGGTCTGAGCACAAGCCATGCAGAAGAATTAGTTCTCACATATGTCTTTTAGGGCTTTTCACACACAGAACTTTTTTTTTCTTCTTTTTTCTCCTTTTAATTTCCAAATATCTGGTTTTCTTTAATCATTTACATACCTACTAAGGACCTTGACAATGTCCATTTAAAGCAAACAGTGTCTTCTTGAATGGTACTGGGTTAGGCCATCCACAGAGCTCTCTCACTTCTTCTTCTTCTAGCATAATCTCTAATGAGAACTGTGTGAATAACTGGAGGTTTTTTGTTTTAATGCTTGAACTGAAAAACTAAGGAAAAAAATTAATACTGGATGAGTCTTAAACGTTTCATTTTCCTCAAAGGAATGAAAACAAGTATGAAAACACAATAAATGTTTTATTGCGGTATTTTCTTCTTTGAAAAATTATCGCTGAATTTAGCTAAACTAGGCTTTAAAACATCCAGACTGTAACTCTTTGATTTTCCCTCCCTGCATTTGATCTTTTTTATTTTCTTCTGACAAAGTACTCAGCTAAATATAGCTGTTATTGCTAGATGTGGAGTGACCTGAAACTGCTTTTTTAGCAATAAAATGTATCTTTCTCTCAAAACTTATTCTTCTATATCTAGAGAGAGAGAGAGAGAGAAAGTCTAAACTCTTTCTTTCTTATAGCACAAAACTAAGTGATACATTACTCTCTCACTGCAATTATTTTTGGCCAAGATGCTCTAAAATCTTGACTAAGATCTCTCTGGTAGCTTCTGAGGTAGCTTCTGCTTTATCGTTCCCAATGGCAAAAGGGGAAGGGACAGGGACAGGAGCTCACAGCACCCTGCCTAGGAAGCAGTATTTACTCGCGGTGGGGCATGAGGACCAGCCATGGGATTTTGCTTATATTGTAGCCACAGAAAACGTAGACTATGGCCCAGAGGTGACATATCTGATGTCAAGGGCAACATTATTTATAACGTGTTTCTTTCATTGACTGTGTCACCATAGCATTTCAGCTCTTCCTAGAAACACAAGAAATCCCAGCGCAGCCTTATGGAGAGGTATTTTGGTCCGTAACAAGGACCCCCGGGTGTACCTTGACCCCAAGTCTAACCCCGACTTTGGCTCCAGATGAGGTGTTCAGGCTAAGGGGTTCGAAGCAAGTGGGATCAGCCCTTGGCTTTTCTCTTTGCAGCTGGCAAGCTTCAGTCAAACCCCTGGCTTTCCAGTACAACTTTTCATGACCCTTCAAACTATTCCCAACCTTTGCACTGGACTCCGTACAACTGGCAAATTTGTATCACAAGCTTCGTTATGCAACCTCTGGTCTCATAAACTCCATATTACTAAAGCACCAGCCATAGGGAAGGCACTCAAGACCACACAAGCCTAAGAGTATGGTGTTTAAAGAAGCTGACACTAGTTAGACATTTCCTCCTCGTAACTGGAAGTCTTCATTGAAACAAAATGTTGCATTTTGAGAACTATGCTAGAACCTAGCGCTAAACCTAACCTTGGCTACAGATAAGGCATATTCCTCTGTGTGAAAATTTACTGTGAGTAAAACAAGCTGATGCAAACTGTATATTTTCCTTCACCGACATGCCAAAGTTCAGCCATAAGCTTGGGTCTGCAATGCATGTTTCAAACCCTGCAAAAGTAACTTGAACAATAACATAGGGAATGAAAAAGGCATAAAGCACCACAAGAAACTTAAGCTTAAGGTATTCAAATAAAGTGATATCAATATTCTCCATCACAGAACTTGCAAATCTGAAAATAACTGTAGCTCTGTAGTCACCAGTTTCACAGCAGCTATCCCTAGCCTAAGCCCAGCCTGTGCCAGGAATACATATCGAGCAAAAATTTGGAATAAGGCAACTCAATCAACTGAGAGCAGCACACAGCTTTCCTCTGCAGGGTCAACAAAATTCAGCCTTAACCATCATTCTGCAGCAATTCTCTTCGCGTGCATAACCCCACCTGAACACAAACCTTCTTACTGCTCATACTGCTAACCAAAAATTAGGAATACAGCATTTAAAAAAAACAAATAACTGTGCAAATAATGAACATATTTGGCTTGAACAAATTCTAACATTCCAATATTTTTTACAGTTGGGAAAGCTTTAATACATACATTTAAATTTTCAATTCCCAAGACCTGCCTTTGTGTTCTTAATAATCACTTCTGCACCTGCAACTAACCTTAAAGCTCAGGCAATGCACGCTGCTGAGCCTAAAGGTGAGCCCCAAACGGGCTCACCCACCCAGCTGTGAGCGTCAGCGTGGTCTTGTTCGCACACACAGGATGAAATTGGGGCTACATCACACAAAGACACCAATACCACATTTCCACCTCTTTCCACTTGAAAAACTAAGTGTGAATTGCAGAAACTGGCTATGGCTTTGGCTCTGCTTCCCTGTTTCACAGATCCTAAGTCTTATCTGGTCCCTAATGCCCACTCCCTCCTTCCCTTTCCTCTGGATGAGTCGAACATTGACCTAATCTTGGCTCTTCAATCTTTCTTCTCTGGAAGCCCAGCCTGAACACATCTCCAGCCCTTGGCTGAGTTATTTACAGTACTCACATTTACAAATTAAATGCAGAAGGAGGTCTGGCAAAATGCTCTTTCATTTTTCTCTCCCTTCTCTTTCCTTACAAGCACCAATGTTTCAGCTAAAATATATCGTGGCACAGACCTTGGTTTCATTTATCTCCTGTACCATGGGCACTAACCCCATTCCCAATGTTAGCTATGGACTAGGCACCTACTGGCCCCAGCTCCTACCATAGCCAAGAGACACTGGCAAAAAACACCCTCTGCATGAAAAATAAATCAATAAAGTGAGATGGGTTGTGCTGAGTTTCACAAATCCTAACACTGACCCTGTGTCTAAGTCCAAACTCAGTCAGTCTCCGGAGAACAAAAGGCAGATTCTGGTGTTAGTTGAAGCCCTTGATCAGGAGGAGCACATTGGGGACCATGAGATAACATCACCTGCATCCGTGGGGAAGGCTGAATCTCAGGCAACACTTGGTGCAACTCAAAGCAGCCTCAGCGTGAGCCAGCAATGTCCCCAATGCCCACAGGGTGCCCAGTGCAGGTCACCTGGGAGAGGTCACCTACATAAGACCTTAGACATGACAGACCCTTATGTCTATCCAGGTCTAGGCACTGCAGGAAGGCACCAAGAAATTGGGTTGGGATGTAGAGAAACGGAGATGAAAGCTATAAGGAAGGGCACAAGTCCCAGTGTGAAGAAAGCCACCACAGCTCCAGCCTGCATTGGGGCAAGCTTGGGGGGGCTCACTGAAGGTACAGATCTGCTGAGCTGTGCAGCACAGCATGTGCATGCCCCAGTGACCGCCCCAGAATGAATCCTGCCCAACCCATAAGCATGCCAGGAGAATAAGCAATTGGGCACTTGTACTTTTGCCTTTCAGTATTAGGGATGGGAGGTTATCTCAGCACTTTGCAGTGCCTTTCAGAGGAGGCCCTCACAAAATAGCTTCTCACTTACCCACGGAACAATTTCCCTGGCATTTCTGCCTGGAGAGTGAAAATTTCCTGTACCCCCCCTCCACAAATCCCCCATTTAATAGCTTTGCCACAGCAGTCAGAGCTCCTAGACCACATGCCCCCACTCATATTAGGATTAGGATTAAACTAATTTGTGCATATCATCTGACCCTCTTAGTCCTCAAATTTAATTTAAAAACTTTTTGAATTTCTGATAAATAATACCCACTTCTAATCAGAAACATTATTTAATCAGGTTTCCTGTGCTTTCAACCTTATTAGATTCTTGTTACAACTCTGGGTATGATTTGAGCATCCCGCTTGAACACAAACATATTGGCCACCAAAATACGGCAAAGATGTCTTCTGATGGCAGGAGGTATTTGATGTTGCAGTTATATGATATTACAGTTCTCACAGCACAGCAGCAAAGCACCGGGGGTGGGGGGAGCGAAATGTAACCACAAAACTAAGAACTTCACAGAAATGTGGAAATCTCAGGAGATGGAGATTTTGCTCCTGAAAATCTTTAGTGCTACTCAGCTTCCACTGCTCTAGTTTACCATTTTGAAAACACACATTGTTTTATCTGCAGCTCAATGTTCCAAATACACAATGCTGCACTTTTAAATTTAATAATTTAAAATTTAAATATTTAAATATTGAATTAAATATTTAATTAAATATTTTGAAGGATCCAAATTTTAAAAATAAGAGCCATTTTAAATTGTTATTAGAGATTTTTGTGAAGGAGGAGGGGGTTGCTCTGTGCATCCATTTAAAGTCCTCCAGAAAATTGCACTCCAGACTTCCATGAAGCTCTCAGGCTATAGATCTGCTTTGGAACATAGATGTAGCGTACAGGCGTAGTCACCAGTGGGAGGTGATGCAGACCTGCCCCCGGGATGCGCCTAAACCCAGTAGCACACAGAAACCTCCCTCGCTTCTGCAGTAAACAAGCCCCCACTTGCAAACAGCACCAGGAACAGCTTTCACGTACAACAGCACAAATCCAGAGCAGCTCCGCTGAGGTTGATGGGTATGACCCTTCTCTCGCTTATGTTAGCATTCTACTATTAACTACAGAGGAATAAAACCTGAGATGAAAAGCAGACTCCATCAAGTAAACGGGGCTGGATCTGCTGCAAGGGAAGGAAACCTGGGCTGTGGAGCAGCGCCAGGGTCTGCCAGGAGCCTCCACAGCTGCAAATTTGTCATCTGCAGCTCTCGCTCCGCTTCTTCCCTCGTAGGGGCTGATGAAGAGGTCATTAGCATCGGGGGAATCTCTCCCCTGCATTTCCAACAGGCGTTCAGGCCATTTCTCCAACGCTGTTCAGCTGGCACCCCAGCAGCCAGCTTGCGGCATGGGTGTGGATACAAAACCCTGTCTCCTGCAACGTGCCCTACTTTTTCATTTTATTCTAGTCGGAAAGTCCCAGTGCTGTTAGAAGCTCAGGGAAATTTGGCCTGTCATTTATTATCTTTGAAGTGCAAACTTCAGACTTATGCAGAGCAGAGAGCAGAAGTGATGCCTGTATTTTCAGGTGAGCAAAGCTGCAGACTTCAAAGGGTCGGTATTAGTCTGTGAAGCTTCTTAAAGATTGTCACCTGAGCATCTCAAAAGGTGGCTGAAAATGCATCCATACACCCAGATAAACGTGTTCTTTGATCTAAGTGATAAAAACAACTGTTTTTCTACATGTAAACTCCTTTTTTGTAAATGTTTATGAACTGTGGGAAATTATGTCTCTGCCAGAATCTAAAATAAAGTGATTCAATGGGTTTGCTTTATATTTACCATTCATTATGCTCACTAACATTGAAGGAATCCCAACAGAGTTTGCAAGGAAGGTTCATGGTGTTGTAGTTGCCACGGAAACACATGATAAATTGTTGCTATCTGAAAAAGAAAATCCCCATTAACTTTCTATTAAAGAGCAAGCAATGTGAACTAACTGGAGAAATGCCTTTATGGTTACCCTATTAAAATACTGTATGTTTTGTTTCAAGATTTAACCAAATATTGGCCAAGCTCTGACATTTTTATTCATTGTGAACAGCACCTTGCACTTTATAGTCTGTGGTTTACCGTGCATTTTTAAAGAAAGTCCGGTATTCAGCTGGATCAGCCCAGGAACAGCAGACACCAAGTGATTGTTACTGCAGTTAAAACATTTACAGGCAAAGCTTTGTTCAGCTAAGCTAGCACAACCGGCAGTGTATGTCACGCCAAAATAAAGGGTTTCTTGCCAACCCCTTATGATTTGTCCAGGGTATCCCATCCTAGAAGAAGAGCTTACAGGTTGAGCAACCAATTAACTGCATAGTACAGGCAAGGTTTCTTGGTGTAGGTCTACATTATTCTTTTGGACTTGGAATACAATTGCGTGCATGCAAGTGCTGGACGTCACAGATCATCTTGGCTCTACAGATAAGTGGTAGAGACATGGGTGCTCTAACCCTACCTTGCCCGTGGTGCTCCAGGGAGCAAGAACACCACGTGGCATCACCTAAGCAGTGGAAAAAGTAGAAAACTTCCTTGTTCAAAGCCCCCTTTGACTGCTTGCAGATCAGGTGGGCAGCTTAAAGAGTAATCACCACCCTCAACCACCACCTCTGAGAGGGAGCTGATGTCCCTACAGTCTTTTGGTCAGTCCCCAGCCTTTCAGACTGACCACAGGAGCTGCTCACTGCAGCCTAAACATTACTGCAACATGAATAGGGTGCCCAAAAGCACCTTTAGCAGAAGCTAAATTAAATCTGGCTTCTTCCCCACCAAAATATCCTAAAGGCATGTCGCCTTCCCTGTCCTCTCTTTCACGCCCATCAGTTATGGTACCTCAGCCAGGCAGAAGGTAGCTTCCAACAAAGAACAGTAATTTCTCCAGGTGCTCCAATGTGATTCACATTTGACTGCCCACGTCTGTCACACTCGAGCCTTACAAAGTCTCTGAATTAATATACTGAGTAAAAAGGATTATTCTCATTTAAGAGGTCACCTCTGAATTGCTGAGAAATGTTCAGTAGCTGCTTCCCCAAGTTTCCACTATGAATTATCAAGAAAGCAGAGATATCATCCAGTTTCTTGTGGTATTATTCCCACCTTGCCACTCTCTGGATTAAAGGTGGCATTAATTTCACTGAGGCTCATGTTAGGACATCTAAGTTTTGTACCACAGGAGAGGATCTTTAGAAATATTTCTGGCAAATGGAGGCAGCGTTATGGTCAGGTGAATGTAGAAATTAATTTTTCCCTCCTGATGAGACAGAGCAATCACTGGCTCCAAAATTGAGGACATGCAGCTCACGGTCAATGTGAAGAAGAAAGGAGGAGGTCATGGCAAAGTGAAAGTCAGAGAGATGGTGATACTACAAGGCAGGGATGACTGTCAAGACTAGAAAGACAGACACTGTGCTAAAGAAGTGATATGACAAGAGCTTAGGTGAGAGTTTTAGCTTCTTGGATGAGTAAGAAAATCAGGTTTCTAAAGACATCACACAGAAAGAATCTGTAAGATTTACACACAGCCTGGGTGTGAGGCTCTAGGCTGAACTGAAAGAACGGCGAGAACTGCAGGTGGGTAGAGGTGATGGCAGAGAGAAACGGGAAAGAAGGTGGGAAAGGGAAGACACAGTGAGCCCAGGGACAGTACTGGCAGGGCTTTTCCTTGGCACATCCAAGGACCCATTCCCGCTCCACATAAGACAGGGTGGCTGTCTGAAAATGTCTCGCTCCTGCCCTGTCCTATATCTTGTAAGAAAGGGCTGGTCCTGCTCACGGTCACGTCTCTGAGGCCATAACACGCCAGGGGAGGGAGGGAAACTGCAGGCAGGGCATGGGTCCCACCTCCCTCCTCAGCTTCCAGGTCACCTTGCTGGTCCCTGTGACCACCCAGTGCCCAGTGCACTGTCATGGAGATACGGAACTATTCAGTCAGATGTTTGACATCATGCGGCTTCAACTGGATTTAGACTTAGCTTTAAATCAGTGTCACTGAGATGTCAAATGATGGAACAAAAGTCTCATTTTAGTTGACCTGTCTTCTTTTTCCTCTGCTTATTTTTACTTTTACTGGGCTATTTCTTAAATCCATTCCTAAAACAAGCAAACCTTTTTTGTTTCCATTTACAAAGGACAAAAAGAAAAAGAAAAAAAAAAAAGAGGAAAAAAAAAAAAAGAGTGAGAGAGAGAGAGAAAGAGAGACAAAGCCAAAAAGAAACAGAGAATAATCCAAGTGGAGAGGTATGTGTTATTGGACAAGTGTTTAATTTATGGAACTTGGCCGGCAGAACAAGAGTTTGAATTGTACTTCAATAAGTGGCGCTCTTAGAATAAATGCGGCTTGTAAAGTTGTTTTACAGTCTGCTTTGCCGAGCAGCCAGCACCTCATGGAAACCTTTGAAAAACATTCTGTTTAGAAGCAACGGGTTTTATATTTCGTATTTTCTCTATTTGTTTTCCTCTCTGGTTTTATAACTGAAACCATATGCAGAAAACCAAGATTTTTGTGTCTTAAAATATCTACCTGGTCTGACTACTTTCATTATTAAAACAAAAAGTTAGCATTTTGAAAATTCTTCACGTAGTAGGCACTTGCTTCAAACATTAACATGCTCTTGTTTGATATGCCAGTCAGCTACAGTCTTCCCAAATGACCTTGGGATAGTCACTTAGCTGAGATTCATCACCCCTTCCCTACGTATACGCGGTGCAGCTGTGTGCGTTTGAGTTGTCTGTCTTTCCTATTAAACACGATAAACGCAACAGAATTTAGGACATGATTCCTTTCTGCAGGATGGGAGGGGATGAATCATGCTCTAGATCCGTATATTGACCAGCTCTTCACTGCAAGTCAAGGCAAGCCCCTGAGATACAGAGTCACTCCTGGAGATCCCAGGGCTAGCCCCATACCCCCCACCTTAACCTCTCTGTACCACTAAAGGGATGAGACAGACCCTTCTGGAAGGAAAGCCATCCCATCCCAAGGATGATATCTGACACACTTGGGTGAACTACACAGACATGATACCGATGACTCTATATTGACCATAGAGATTGCCAGAACTATAAGCCTTTAAATGGCTACAGGGAGTCAAGAAGAATCCCTCTTTACAAGCATCATGCAGGAGACCCGCAGTAAGGAAGTCAAACCCACCTTCTCCCAGTCACATACACACACATACACATATGTATATACATACAATCCATATACAGATGCTACCAGCACAACTACCCAAGTCACTAGGACCCTACATTAAATAAACTCTGTGCCTCCATTTGGCAGATTGGGAGATACTGCTGCGACGGGGGGAAAAGAAGAAGCAGTAAAGGAAAGTGTCGCCTTGGAGCAAAGCAACATATTGCATCCTATATTACACAGACCGGGAAAGGAAGACACAGAAGGACTCCAAGACCACATCATAAGAGCCAAGTATCTAAATAAGGATGTAAGAGTCGTATTTAGCCCCATAAGTTAAACTATCCTGATTACTAACTATTGTGTGGTAATTGTGTTTGTACAGATATGACAGAGCTGCTCTGGAACTTCTGCTTTACTTAATGCCTGTAATAGGAAACAAGTTTACTTGAGCATCTTTTTCCTTGTGGGTGGATTTTTTCTTTTTTTCCTTTTTTTTTTTTTTTTAACTTCAGAGGTCTGTGGCTGTTTCATGCATACTCCCTGCAATTGTGTTGCATTCAACCCCAGCGACTGTTCTGAAATGCCCTGCTTTATTCATTTGTTTTCGATGTCATGGGTTGATCCCTGGTAGAGCTTTGCTTGGTAAAGTCATTACAACTCAGCCAAGCATTCTGTCACCATCCCAAAGTTTTGCCCTCTAGCTGTACACTGTATTTCTTTTCTATTTCTTTACAGTTTCTTATGAGAGCAATGTGCCCCTACAAACTGTTTCTTTCCAAGGCCCTTGTGAAGCTATGTCCCTTGATGTCAATGCTTCTCTGATCACCTCTGTGCTTTCAGGATAGAGGAGGACAGACAAACTCCCAGGCTTGGCTTCAGGTGTCTTAACAGAAAGCTGAGCCCCCAGCACAAACAGCAGCCCTGTACAAAAGCTGGCTCAAGTGTTACCCACCACCCTGGCCAAGCACCATTCCAGTGTTCACAGCCCACTTGTGTGGGATTTTTAAAATTCTAATTTTCCACCACCATTTCTGGGCCACCAGATCACTGAGGGTGCTATGCTGTGAACGCTCTCTCTAGCAGCACAAGTCAAAGAGAAACCCAGTGCTTACTGGGGGATGCTTAAAAATAGAAGGTTCCGTGCTATCAGCATCCTGCACCTCAACAGCTGTCTGTTTGGGAATGAGCAGGCACAGGCAGGTCTAGAGACCAGCACTAACCCCAGGCATTACCCCGTGGTCTGATAAATGTCCCCAAGGAGCAGGACAAATCATTATGGCACTGATGAATCAGTGTTTGCTGAAAAAAAGGCCCTTTTCTCAAGGAATTCCCCATCAGGCCTATGTGTGCCATAAGTGATTCTGGCTCTCATTAGCCCTAATTAGCTAATTGTTCAAATGAATTCTCTGTTATTCATGGAGCTTGTACCACTGACCGCAAGCCTATCAACTGACATGTGCTCGCTGCAAAGAAATTGTTTTTTTCCAGGGTGATGCTCATGCAGGGATCACTGTGCTCATCACAGCCCTCCAGGATCTTCTCTAGTTGTTGCAGCCCCTCAGGCTGCTCTACTGTAAAGCCCCACGATTCATCGCTGTGGCAGCATAGAGGCTTTCAGCATCCCTATATCTCTTCTTTTGAACTATTCCTTACCCCCAAAATTTGCTAATTCTTCAACCATCTCCTGCAGTCGTGTCCCAGGTTGCCTTCCCATCTGAGGTGGGTGAGCATGCTCCCTTCAAGCAGAGATTTAGTTCCCTTCCAATCCATAGGGAGAAAGCAAACAGGAACCATAAGAAGAGATAGATTTTTTTTTTTCTTAGCCCCAGAGCTTTGATGCCCTTCTTGATGCAGATTACAGACCTGTTACAGATGGCTCAGTGATTTAAAAGCACTAGCCTGGGACTCCAGATCCCACCTCCATAAACTACAGGGTTGACCTCAGCAAAATCTCTCAGGCTGGAATTTCTCTTGCCTGAAAATAACCCTCTAAAAGCGCAGCAGCCAGGGTCCCTCTGCAGCCAGTGGAAAGAGAGGAACAGACACCTTTTTCTTCACCTCTCAGATAGGTATGTAAGAAAAGGGACATGAACTGCTCTCTGGAGGTACCAGCCTCTCTCTGTATTGACTGAAAAGGGCTCCAACATGACTACTTTGCACTTAACTCCTAACAGGTAAATTATGCGAGCAAGGACAAGAATTTTAAAAATATACAGGTCCCACATCCCAATTTCAGAGGGAATTGAGCAGCGTGGTCTTGTTAATACAGGCTTTAGAAGCTCTATAGTGATGTTTCTGCTTTGTAAAACCCAACAGTAGTTTTTCCTGGTAAGGTTTAAAATGAGCATGAGCTTTTCAGGTGCTATGAAAACACAGCCACAACCACTCAGTATTTATTCTCCATGTTGGTAACTGCTGCACACCATTGCTTGTGGTAGTTACTGTTCACAGCAAAGGGGTCACTAACCTTTCGTTACTGATGCATCCCTGAGACTTCAAGGTCCTAAGAGACTCTCCAGTCACCTTTATGTGGATCCATTGCAGCTATCCGAGCCCACCCCAAATCCTGAAACTCTTTGGAGAAGTCTTCTGGAAGGAGCATGAGCAAACAAACAAAACAGGCAACAGTGAATAGCTATCTCTGATACCATGCTTGCTAAATATGACTATTAAGATCTGGAAGAAAAGCAACCTCTATGACAGCCAGGTGCTAGCCTGGCATTGTTCTGGAGTCTCTTCTCTGCTTGTGCAGTTGACCTCAGACCCTGCATCCCTCCCAAAAGATATTGGGCGTTTGACCAGAGCACCCCGGTTGACCTGTCATCGGGAAGAACAGCAACTTTCAGAGGGCACTTCTGAGTTGAGATAGGTTGACTTCTATCTGCAGGTGCCCAGAGCTACACCGCCTGCCAGGAAGCCCAAGGCAATGTCACATCTCATACAACCGGGTGTTTATGGGGTGTATCCAGGCACAACTACCTGGTTTTCCAGTAGGATTTGGCCTCTTCCTACCTCAGAGGGACACAAATTACCAATATCTGGCCAATGCAAATTCCCTCAGCCTAGAAGACATGGATGAGGAGAAAGGCATGGAGGAGGAGAAAGGGGACTCCTGGTCAGTGTTCCCTACACCGATGTCCTCCTGGCTAGCCAAAAATGACAGTCACCAAGGCTGCCTTAAACTGAAACCAGGGATTAGACTCAGCCTCTGGCCAGAATCACATAGCAAAAAAAGAAGAGGGACAATAAACCCACCCCCTCCCTCTCCTTTTGCTCCTTGCTTGTTCCTGCACTGAGTGCAGCAGGGCAGAACCTGGGAACCTCCTTGCTCACAACCCATGGGACACCAGCGAGCGAGGCGTTGTGGGTGCTCACTCCTCACACGGCCCCATTTTTCACTTTAAACCACCCAACAGCTCCCACAACCCTCCTCCCCCCTTAGGATCAGGCAAACCGAGCGACACTTGGGTCTGTTTTTTGCAGTTTACACTGAACACCACCACTTGCCAGTACACCCAGCTGATGCCGGCGGGCGAAGGTCACGGCCAGGGTCCTGCCGCGGTGGGGACCGGCTGCCGGCAGAGAGAGCCAAAGCACCGGGCAGCGAGCGCTGCGCAAGCGTTTGCAGGGCTGCACCGAGCAGTGCCGCCGGGGGTGAAGGGAAAACGCCTTTTGATGCTCAAGGATCTTCTTATGAGGGCGTTCAGAACCACAGGTGTATTTTATCCTCCAGCTGTCAGTTCCTTCCGTCCAGCCAGGCGTCCCTTCCCAGCCCGTCCTGCTGCTGCTACGGGCTGTACCGCTGACAGCCAGCCTGCTTGAGCTACCAAAAACCAGGAGGTGGTGCCCATATCCCACGAAACACGGGGGCAGGCGCTTCACAACACAGTCCGCTATCGGGCAACTCCTAGAAACCCAGCCGCACTTCAAAATCGTGACAGCAAAACTGCAGACCAGCCGATGCCAGAGTCTCTCAGAAAGTGGGGTGGCGTTTTCGCAGCTGTAACCTGCCGTGTAGCTCACTACAGGGCAGTGCACTGTATTATGTCTTAAGGGTTTATATTATAATGGACTTTTTAATGAACAGAACGAACCCTGTGACTGTAATTGGGAGGCTAGTAAGCTGCTGGATGCTCAGCTGCTAACTAAAGAGCACGTAACCCTGAGCCAAGGTGCTTCTCTTTGTCTAAAGCTACACGGGGATGCTGATTTCTGTGCAATACTTTGATGCTACCCCAGTTTGCTCTTGATGGATCTATCAAAGGCTGATGTGGAATGAGCGTGGAAAGGCCAGAGACTTGTGATACATGAGGGCACCCGCTCAAAACATCAAAAGGGATACAGGCTTCAGCCTCTCCTCTAGTATTTTCTCATTTCCTGCTGTCTGCTACCGTACTGGCAATTTGCAACGCTTCCCTCCAGCTCGCTGCTAGCCAAACATCAGCAGGCTCCCCCCTTGGCAGCTGCAACAGCAGCTACACTTGGCCAAGCAGCACTGGTCAGCATGCAGGCACCACTCGGTTACTTGGCTAATGTTTTGTCCCCTGTCTAACCAGCAGTTTGTCACGTGCTTCATCAGGAGCTGGGGTGAGGGTGGGATGCTGCACCACATCCCTCTTTCCCTCTAAAGCTCTGTGCCACAGCACTGTGACAGCAGTGAGTCCTCACAGACAGCCTGGTCCTCATCCCCAAGAGGAGACACCACTACCCTGAACAGCAGCACACACCACTCTCAGCAGTGGTTCAGGCGGGTCCCTTCTCCATGAAAAATCTCATCTTTGAAAAATTATATCGCTGCAGGGCTCTGAAGTACAGCAGAAAGTTGTCAGGGCACAACCCAAAAGGATTTTCTAACACGTGGGCTTTGTGATTTACAGTTACCTCTTCCCACCACCCAGAAGAGATGCAGCTTGGTGAGATCGTTGTGGCTGAACGTCCTGGTGAGAGGCAGCTGTACACGGAGCAGAAACCAAGAGCCCAGGACCTGCTGGGGAAAAGCAGAAATCGGATCCACCAAGTTTTCGGGTACCTCACAGGAGAAATGAAAGAATGTGGAGAGTGGATGAAAAGTAAGCACAGGGATATATTTAGGGCTATCTGGCTAGGAAAAGCCTGCTGGGGACATCTATTTGCCAATGGTACTTTCAGTGCTGGGGCATGAGACGAGGGGCTATGTAACCCCCTGAGGCAGCATGGCCTGAGCTCACTGCACACTTCTGGCCTTTTAACCCAAATCATCTCATTCCCAGGAGAGGAATCTCATCGCATCCTCTTGCCGTTACCGTGACTGCACATGTAATTCAGCACAGGCAAAAGATGCTTTTTACGCTTAATCATGACTTATGTGTCATTAGCATCACGTTCCTTCTAACAGTGCCCAGAACCACGCGTTGGGGCTGGGAATTTGGTTTTGTTTGTAAGTGCTTTGTATCAGCGACTGTCTCCTTGTCCGTGGGTGGGCTAACGATGGGCATCTGCCTCTTGATTGTGCAGGCAAAGGCTCTGGCATGAGTAGCCTTGAGAGAGCAATAGCGCTGTGGGTGTTACGATGTTACAAAATACAAAGCAAGTACCGATCTCAAAGGCTTACTGTCCCAGATAGGACAGATTGTCCACGTTGCCCACAATCATTAAGAATGTGGGGCTTTGAGAGGCTTTGTAAGACTGTGGGTCCTCCATCAAGGCTGGGTTCATTAGCAGCACAGCTCCAGCCATGGGAGAGAAATTAGACAGCCGTGCACAGCCAGGCTGTGCAGTAGCTATTGCTGGTGGAGGAGGTGGGCTGAGATGCCTCCAGGCAGGGAGCTCATCAGGCTGGCAGTGTGATCCCCAGCCACAGGGAAGTATCTCCTGCTTCCGCTTTGTTCCAGTGGTCCAGACTTTGCAGACAGCTTTTCTTACTCAATCTCCTGAAAAGCTCCAGCCACTGCCCTCTGGTTGTATCTGAATACTTTCAGTGAGTACTCGTGTCTGAAGCCAAGTGCATTGCTGATATATTGCATAGCTCGACACCAAACATTAGCAAGAATTACTTCAGACAAGCCTGGTCATTTTCCTCTGAGGAACTCATTCCTCCTTGGTTGTAGCTGCCTGGCTCCCCGACAACACGCAGCCTGAGGGAGGGGTGCTTGCGAACCTGTCCCTCAACTTGCACTCCAGCTTCTTGGGAGGGCTCTCCCAGGGATGCTGAAGAGACAGAGAGTGGTACCCAGCCCTTCAAAGTTATTCTGTTGAAGCTGTTTTCATCAGAAAGCAAAACCTGAGCTTTGGCTGTAAATTCAACACAGGGAAGGAGAAAAGGAGGGAGGGAGGGAGGGAGGGGGAAGTTTGTAGGAATAAATCATCACCCAGATTCAAAAAGTAGTCTGACACTTCATGCTGTGTCTAATTAACAATTGAAGCCAATAGAATTAATTTGAAATATTTAAGAAGATGAAAGCTGCATGTACACGTTACATGAACATCTTGCACATGCCAGCAGCTCCTCTTTCTCCCATATTCTCCTCACATCATGTTTAATAACACACAGCAGTACAGAAATGGTTACACTTTTCCCAGAAGTGTGGCAGAAAAAGCCCTGAAGCCAATTTGCCATCAGCAGCAAAACATTATTGCAGTGGTACAAGACCCTCCCCTGCCCACGGAGATCATTAGGAGCACTGTACACAGATGCCCTCAGCCAGGCTGCCCTGAGCCCGACACACATCCCACCTACCCCTGCACACACCTGAGGGTCCTGATTTCAGCTGGGATACAGTTTATGTTTTTTTCTTAGTGGCTTGGTGCCCACTTGCCCAGGTTCAATAGTCTTCTCTAAAGAGGGATAGCCCCTTGTCCTTTGAAAATGCCTCTTTGCCCTGAGTACAATCCAAGCTATAATAACTATTTTCTTCATTTAGGTGCTTTGGTTCTCTAAATATTTTTTAGACACCTTGGACAGCTTGACCCCATCTCCTATACACAGCATACCTCCACATTCTGGGTTGCCAACTTTTTCCCTAAAACAGCAAGATTGTTTCCTTTTTGTATTTCCATGTCTGTGTACAAGCTGGTTTCAGTCTGTGCCCAAGTCTCTCTCTCTGCCTCTGAATTACACACTGAAAAGAGTCGATCTCCTCATTAAATTTATAGCACAATCTTAAGCAATGTACCATGAAAGTAAGACTGTTCTTTGACTGCCATAAATAAACCACTTTTTTATCAATCCCTCCATGAACTTTATAGCAGCACCCAGTCCACCCCCATCAGCTTTTCAAGTGCCAGATGCAAAACATGCTCAGACAGCAATAAATCAGAGGCTGGTTTTACAGTCCTGTTGATACATCGTCTCTGTTCTGTGGCCAGAAAGCCAGTGTAGAGATGCGCGGGCTTTGCTGAAACGATGCCTTATCACCACTATTTTTCTTTGATCTTCTCCAGATAAGCCCCTCATGGTTCAGCTGGTGGACTGGATCTTGCGAGGGACCTCTCAGGTGATGTTTGTCAACAACCCTTTCAGCGGGCTGATCATTTTAGTGGGGCTTTTCATCCAGAGCCCCTGGTGGATGCTCGCAGGCTGCACTGGAACGACCGTGTCAACATTAACTGCCCTGGTCCTTAGTCAGGATAGGTAGGTGGTACCTCAAGTGTTAATAAAAACTGATTTTTATGATATCAGGAACCAGCTGATGGGTCGTAGCCCCATATTTGAGTATGCTAAAGGCAGTAGAGCGGCTTTCCTTATGGATGGTTTGGAAGCAGTTAGGCAAGGACAGAGCTGTGCTCCAGGAACAGCTGGCCTGTCCCCATTGCTGGCTGTCTTTGTGAGAGCAGTCATCTCTCTCTGACAGCCATCATCACAACCACGCAGGTGCTTTGGGTCACAAGGAAGCCCCTAAATCGTCATCGTTCAACAGTCTCCAAAGTCTTCCTTTCCACACACCAGCACAATACAACACGGCAGCAACCTCACCGCTTTACCATCCCTCCCCTACACCCCCTTCACCAGGAGCAGGACACTCGTAAACTGCATGTCAGCGGGTCCCTGTGCCTCCAGCACAGCTTGCTACCTTCCAAACGTTTCTCTCCCTCACAGATCAGCCATTGCAGCTGGGCTGCACGGCTACAATGGGATCTTGGTGGGACTGCTCATGGCCGTCTACTCTGACAAAGGGGATTACTACTGGTGGCTTCTTCCTCCTGTGGCAGTTATATCGATGGCCTGGTAAGTGCCACTTCTCCTCCTAGGGACAATTCTAAGAGAATGAGGAGTCCTGCTATATACAGCCTAAACACATTGGAACTCCCTTCTGCCCAGTCCCCTCCACCAGCAGCTCCAGCCACGGTGATGCTGGAAAGAGGCATTCACTGATGCACAGACACGTTGGTAGGAGGTTGAGTGCACAAACACTGATTATAGCACGAAGACAAAGCAACCCCACTGCCAAGCTCAGCAAATAGCCCTCAGCAGCAGGACATGTTCAGGGTGGACATCATCGTGTCCAACACCACAATGCCTCTTCCACATCCAGGCACTGAACTGACCCAGTGCTCTCCCTCGGGCTGAATTCAGTACGCCCCCACTCAGATATGCAACCGGTGATGAGCAAAATTAATTCCTCCAAGTAACTCCAAATGCCAGACAATGTCCTTTCAGGATTAAATTTACCATTTCTAAATATGGACCCTAACAGCACTGCAGAATCTATTTAACAGCCTTAACTGAAATGGATTCGAGAATTGTATTTTAATCACTGTTAGCAATAAGATGCAAGTCATTATTGCATTTCACTGCTTTTAAGATCAGATTTTTTTCATACTTTATTTCTTTAGTCACTGTCAGCAAAGGTCATTTGGTAACAACCTCTCAAAACCCAGGACATGTTGCAAGAATGTTTAGTTTGTCTTGTCTGCCAGAACTCCTTGAGGCCTTTTGTTCAAACTTTTATTCATTCTTGTAGTTCGTAAGACTCAAGGATAGAGCTGAAATATTTTAAAATTAGACATTTCAGTGATTTTTTTTCAACTGATACATTGAATTTCAGCTTTAGAAGTCAGCATTTCTTTAATTGTTTCTTTTTTTTTTTTTTCTTACAAGATGTATAACTGGCAGAAGCTTTGTATTTCGGCACAGAAATTAGGACACTGTTTTCACTGAAGTGCTGATATTATTTTTTTCCCCTACAGCAACAAGCCAGGAAATCTGTAAACTACTCTGGGAACCAAATTTGTCATTAAAGAATAGGCTTCATCTGAGATTATACAGGGAGAACAAAGCATTTTTTCCACTGATAATATCTACACAACAGGACACAAGATGTTGCTTTTGAAATGCCATATAGTTTGGGGGGGTGGGGGTTGTTTTTTTCATTATTATTAGAACCAGCTTAATGACCTTCTAGGACTCAAACACAGCTTCCTGAAAAATTCGCATCTTTAAACTGAATTTTTGTCAGCTGCGTGATGTCCACTGCTGCTTGGGTGTTCACCGTAAGACCTGTTCAGCTCACTTCATATGAGAAAAGCTCTGCTGGAAGCAGCAGAACACAGGCCATTTCCATCACAGACAGGACCTAGCCATTCACTGTCTTCCATGAGCTTTCTGGGCCACATAAAAAACAGATATTACCTTGCCAATACGCTCCCCCAAAGTCATTCATGCAGGACACCCACTTCAAGTGGAAATAAGGCAGTCTGGAAATGTCCTGGGGAAAGCAGACCTGGTGAAGTTTATATCCCAGGTTCTACAGCCAAGAACATTGGGAAAAGCCACAATGACTCAATGTTTGCATGTTTTTAAGTCTTCCATCTCTAAATATTTTGAGGGTCACCCCAAATACTTTACAAGCTAAATATACTCAAACACGTTTCTTAAGAACTAAGCTCAGTTTTTAGAAAATGCCAAATGATTTTGGGTGGTACCTGAGCAGCACACAGTAACATAAGTCTCAGTGACAACATCAGCCAAGGTCTGGGTCACACCTGGCACAACACCTTACACAGCTTTGTTACAGCGGTGACTTTGTCTTGCACTCTGCCAGGCTCCATATGTCCTAAGGACTCCTCATTCCACCATATACTGTCCAACATAGTAATTATTTTCCATCTTTCTTAATGGGAGATTTTCCATTCTTTCTGGTTGCCTTTCCTGCTTTATTGCTTCTCCAGAACCATCTTCTGATAGCCTTCAAACTATTTAAAAAAAACCAAACCAAAACAAAACAAAGGTGATTTCCAGCTCCCTCTTGCCTTCTCAACAGAGCAGCATTTTTAGACCATCTGAAGTTCTCCACAGTTCTACATGTGGCATTCCCAACATTTGCTCTTCTGCTTCTCATTAGATTTTTCTACCCAGAAAGAAACCAGACTACCATTCTCCACCCATGCCTCAATGCTGCACTGGGTGCATTTCTCCACTGACCTCCCGAGCTCGGTGTAGCTAGCAGAGCACTTGCACGTTAGCCACCTGTCATGAGAGAAGGGTGCGGAGTTACTACCATCCCCGAACAGATGTGACTGTTGTCACAAAAAGAGGAACATCATTCTGCAACTATTTGTCTGATGCAGACTAATACCTTAAGGTGTTCACTACCTGATGTTTCTAAAAGGAATGGTGTTGGCTTGCATTTACCAGCGCTTGTGACCAAAGTGGTAGGCGGTTTCACCACTACGATTGTTATGAACAAGTTATACTGGTGTCTCTTCTCCTGTTCTCAGTCCAATCCTGTCCAGTGCTTTGGGATCCATCTTCAGTAAATGGGACCTTCCTGTTTTCACTCTGCCCTTCAATATTGCGGTGACTTTGTACTTGGCAGCCACAGGACACTACAACCCCTTCTTCCCTACAACCCTCATCAAGCCTGTAGCTTCAGTGCCCAATATCACCTGGTCTGCAATCAATGTGCCGTTGGTAAGCTTCACGCCAACTCATTTATGATATTTCATTCAAAAGGTGAGCATGAAGGCATTCAGCTCTGGATAACAATTTCACATGGTCAGAACAGCTATATGACATGTACAGCCAGTAGCTGTTCACGGGAATACATGGCTGGGTTCAGTGTGTAGAGCGCTGTGCCATAAATGCCCCCAGAGACAGTCCCGGATGATCCAGCGGAAAGGCTGGTGAAGCCCAAGGGAACAGAGATCTTGAACCTTGCACTTCACCTAAAGCTGGGCTGCCCCAAAACAAGTCTTGAGTGCTGTGCTGTCGATACAGAAGCACATCTGGATATACACTGCTGCTGTCCAGATGTGGTTCGAAGAACATCAGCAAGACAGTCAATGGAAACATGAAAAAACAGACAAAATATCTGGATCCAAAGGGACAGAAACTCATTTATACTCAGTCCCCTCAGGTCTAGCTCTAGTTCTGGAGGGTCACCTTCCCAAAGGTAACTGATACACTTCATATAATATGCTATAAACTCAAATCAACCAGGCCCACCATAGTATTACTGCCGTGGGAGGCTGTCATTTTTCTCCCTCATTAAAGTCACCCAAAAAACATCCCCCCAAAAAACCCATCCAATCCTCCACCACCCCATCCACCATATTACCACCCCAAAAGAAATAAAAATCCATCTTGGATGGATCAAACGTCAAATCAAACTGTAAACTAACTCTGGTTTGATGGGCATGAGCACCCACATTTGCTCAGCAGTCCAGCTCCGAGCGAGGGTTCCTTTCTTTCCTTTTCAACCAATAGCTTGGACCAACATACCTGCTGTGTCCTTGTGGGTACACATATACAGTAACATGCCCTTTTCTACTGGTTGCTGCAGCTCTTACAATCCATCCCGGTTGGCATTGGGCAAGTGTATGGTTGTGAAAACCCCTGGACTGGAGGCATCTTCCTTGTTGCTTTACTTATCTCTTCCCCACTGATTTGTTTACATGCTGCAATTGGATCGGCAGTGGGGATCTTCGCAGGTAAGCAATATCTACCAAAGTCACGTTTGTAACTAAGGTGTCTTGACCCAAGTCATCACATGTCTCTGTCCAGACTTTACAGTTGCAAGGGCTGGGATGTAGCTGGGACAACAGGCTCATTTTTGAAACTATGTGAATTTGGAAGGTCTTACTAAAGGTCATGCAACATGGTAAAGGCAAGAACAGATGCAGATTTTCTTTAAGTTTTGAATTTGTTATTACATTTGTACCTTGGGCAATTTTTTCCATCTTGCTTAACCCTCCTGCCATTGGATGTGATGAATCCCATGGAGATGACGATAAAGAAACCTAGAGAAATAGCTTCAGAACGAATCACCTACCAACACAAGTGTTTCCAGTTACCATCACGAGCAGATGTCTGCCTCAGAGCGGATCAGTCAATGAAAACAAACAGACTTTTCTACAACGCAGTTCATTCTATCCTGCTGCAGGTTTGGAAAAACAGCTAAACAAATGCCACTAAATACAGCCTGCCTCTCCACTAACCAGAGCAATGAAATGATATTAAGTTGAGGGATGAATCTGACCCTTAAAGTTAAAGAATAACAAGATTAATTGCACTTATGTGACCGACTGTAAAAAAAAAAGTGTGATGGAGTAAGTGTAGTCTGGGACAACAACTACGGAAAAGACACAGGCATCCAACAATGCTTCCTGTGCTCTGAAGCGCTTTATACAAAGATGTGAGCTGCCTTGCACTTATGTTTTTAAGCCAAACTTTACAGAATTTGTAAGGTTAAGAGCAATTGGCAAGTTTTGTACAGGTCTGACATTTAATCTTAGAAGAGAAAGGTCAGGGGGAAGTATCTGGGGATAAGCACGGTGATGAAACAGAAGACAAATGAGGACATTATAGCAGGAAAGGTATTAATCTTAAGAGTGGCGTGAAGGTGGCCCATGCACTACATATTTGTGCTTTCCTTTTTACTGGTATTCCTGAAGAAATAATCCTACGAGAAATTCTGCAGAAATACCTGTGAGGTCAGATTTGGAGCAGACCCTCAGCTCCCATCCCAGTGGAGAATTTCCACAGCACTAATGGAGTGACCACCTCTAGTAACTAGACCACATTAACAAAGGTCACTAGGAAGAGATGGGAAAACTCTCCTTATTCCCACAAAAGACATTCAGCTGTGCCTCTGCTATTCAGGATCAGAATATGTACGAGGTTTAAACAGTACACGTGAGCACAGCTTTCTGCAAAAAGGACACTCAGGTGAGAAGGTCCTCCCATACTCTGGCTGGATCATCCATCTGGTCATCTGGGACACTAACTACAACACACTTAGTGCATACGCGGAAAGTTTTGCCTGAAAGAAACCTTAGAGACTAGGCCGAATTCCAACCCTAGGAACATTAGCAGAGCTCCAAAATAGTGAGCTTCACTTGATTTCATCCTTCCTTCTGCGCGTGCATGTTATGTAAGTGTAAGCACAGATTCATTTGTCTAGATGCCATAAGGAAGAGACGACAGATTCCTAGCAAGTGACGAGTCCTCCTGCAGATACCTCTCATACCTGACCTCATCGCCTTGCCTTTTGTCTTGCAGCACTGAGCATTGCATCACCGTTTGACAGCATCTACCTTGGCTTACACAACTACAACTGCGCGCTCGCGTGCATTGCAATCGGGGGCATGTTCTATGCCCTGACCTGGCAGACTCATTTGCTGTCACTTGCCTGTGGTATGTATCTTTTTATATAAGGGGACGACAAAAATTTACACAGCCAGGCAGTCTACGAGTAGTACAGGTTTAGAGCCAACTACTGTTCTGCTGCAAAACCAGGTACTGTGCAAGAGCTATTTCTGTGACGGCATCAGAGTTGAGCTTGGGCATGCAAGGCGCAAGTCTGTAGAGAAAGGCCTTTAGGCCCCAATAGCATCAAAACATCTGGAAAGGGTGGAGGTACTGTTTGGTGAAGGAGCACAAGCTATGCTGTGAGCAGAGGTTTAACAAGTTAGCAATTCAACAGATTCATAGAAGCAGCTTTTTCATAACTCTACGTACCATTAGAGGAAGTGTGTCATCAGAAGGGAGGTGTAGCACAAGGTCAGTTTGAAATCCACCTACTCAAAGACTCCATCTCCAACAGCAGCTAAAACCAGACCATATGGGAAGAGTTTAAGAGAAATCTCCCATTTAAGAAATTCCTGTGAAGACTGACCCCGCTTCCAGTCATCTGCATTTCAGTAATTTTCTATCCAGAGCACAGCGGCTGGATTGCTCAGCAGCTTTCCCTTCCTTGACTTTGTCCTTGGGTGCCTGACCTTACCTCCTGTTTTGCCACCTCTGACAACCCGGGGCAAGGATGCCCACTGCTAACTGCTCAGGGTTTGAAGCCACAGGACAGAGAGTTTCTGCAGTCCCCCGCTGCATACAGGTCAATTTGGGCCAATTAAAAAGAACTTAGAGATATAAGAAATACCACCATCACTTGCTCTTAAAAAACAAACAAACAACAAACCACATGTTCTTCATTCACCACCCATATCTACAGAGCAGATAGGACTGAATGGCGTCCATACAGCCAGATGCAGCACTGGGTCATTGTAACTAATTGTTGGATTCTAACAGCAATCCTCACATCAGGTAGCTGGGAGGCTATTTGACTGTGCATTTGGACAGTACTACTATTTTTGATAATATCTTTGGAGAGATGAACAGTATTCTCCTTATCTTGAGCTATCATTGATCTTTTTCCAGCATTATTTTGTGCCTACTCCGGAGCAGCTCTTGCTAATGCCCTGTCTATGGTAAGTTGGGGGGGGGGGGTGGGGGGTGGGGGGTGGGGGTGTCATGGGATTTTGTGTTTGTTTGGTTTAACTGTATTTTGATTTGTTACAATATAATGTTCAAGAAATGCCTTCAAAATTCTCCATGTCAGTTTTGACAGCATTGAATTGAGAATGCTGAAGCCAGTGGCAGGTCTCACACAAATTCTGTCAGTTGAATTGTGCACTTGCAGACTCTATAGCTGATAATAAGATTTCAAAGACCTTTGGAGCATGTTATCTACAGCAGGATTGTGCATGTATATGTGAACTCCAGCAACAGCATATGGTTTGAGATGCAATACTGAGTTGCAGGCAATATTTCTGAAAAATGCCCAATGCTCTAAATATTTACTTGCTTCTTCCAAGGTCTTTCTGCCACCCTGCCTATAGATATTATTTCAGTTTTATCTGGATATGAGAACTAAAATGAGCAGGAGACTGTTCTCTCAAATACAAAATTGTTATATCTGGACAGATCAAGAGGTAAAGCCAGAAATGCCAAGCTTTGTTTCTTCTTTAAGATCTAAGAGATTAAAGCGAAACCATATTTTAATAAAATTTGTTTAGTCAGTTAAAAGAAAAAAAAATTTAAAACCAGCAGCTTCATGCATTAAGTGTATTCATCTGGCATTCACTCAGTACCGTGTGGGTGCCAGCAGATGGATTGCTTCGTTAAGCACACCTGCTTTTGGGTTGCACCAGGAAAAAAAAAAAAAGGCTATCTACTGTTTCTCTTTGTGATCTTGTTTTTGGCAGACCCAAGTCAGGTAAAGTGGTGGGGTCACAGGGCAGGACTGAGCATTGGTTGCAATGCCAGTAACGTATGCGCATTGAGGTTGGTGAATACGTGTGAATAGTGCTCTCGGTACACAACATTTTACAGGACAGGGAGGGTAGGATTTGGCTCCCTCACTAGAGAATTTAAATGTCTACGTGTGACCTGAGTTGTCTTGGCTTTCATTATGGTCAGCAGACCCCTGGAGCCTGGTTCAGTTGCTTCAATATTGGTGCCAAGCGCCATTCAGCACTAACAGCCGCATCTCCAAAATGACTCAGGTCTCTAATATGGGATGCCTTACAAAGCCCCGTACATTTCAGATAAACTAGATACCTCTGTGAGAGTGGCTGAATTGACATTTGGTAGCAGAGGAGCTTGCCCGACCAGCAGGAACCTAGCTGACATGTAGCCCCCGCCATGTCCCACCTGCATATGGGCATCCTCCTCTGGATCCAAATGGGGGACCCTGTATGGGGACGGTCAGGAGGACACATCCCATGTCCCGCTGTCCTCAGGGAAAGCACAGGCTCTCCCAGCTACCCAAACACGAGAATTTAGCAACAGGCAGAAGCAAGGGAACATGCAAAAGGAGGTACCAAAATGCACCTCTCTGTCCTTTCCCCTCCCAGCTTGGGCTGCCGCTCTGCACCTGGCCTTTCTGCTTCTCCGCGCTTCTTTTTTTGCTGATAAATTCAGACAACCCAGCCATCTACAGAATCCCCCTCTGCAAAGTCACCTACCCAGAAGCCAACCGGATCTACTACCTGAGAATGAAGCGAAGAGCATCAGAGAGCAGGAGAGAAGAGCAGAAACGAAAGGAGCAGAAACCCTCTGGGGACTCAAAAATAAACACGGGGGGCACCCCCCTGTGCACCCCCAAAAACCGCCACGCTTACTGATTTGAATTATCCACGACTGCACAGTTTGGGGGCAGTTTTTCAGATGCTAGCCAAGCACACCACAGCCACAAAACCCACCTCTGGCAGCTGTCTGCAGGCTGGGGGTTCGGCATCCCGCGCTCCGGTGGGAACACAATTTGCCCTTGAGCTAAGCTTTCCCAAAAGTACTCAGGTAACGGAATAACGGCTGCCTTATCAATCCGTATGCTGTTAACTTGAAAGTCACCTCTTATCAATAACAATTATAAATATAAGCAGAAGAACCTTAGAGCTGACAAGAGGCTGTGTTTAATTTCAGACATGTAATTTAACAAAATAAATATGCTGAGAAGGCATCGGTATCTAATAATAATAAATAATGTAAGAACTACTTCAAGATCTGTGCTTCAAATTAAGAACATGTATATTTGAAAGTGGAATAAACAGACTGATCTCTTCCTTTCTTGTGTCCCATCAATGTCTAACCCCCTTAATCCCTCTTAACAGCTACAACAATCACAGGTAAATTTTCTTACAGAGTGCCTACTATTTTTGGTGCCATCTCCTGACTCCTCATTCAGTGCCAAGACAATGAAGGTATGAATATATATGCATTAATCAGACTAGAAAAGTGACTAGCTAGCAATGATCAAACATTTTTCTTTTCCTTGCATAATTTTCTGTCTTACAAATGAAAGATCTCTCCCCTGCTGAATGCAGGATAGCAGGTCTGAATCCCTACATGCATCCAGTGGGAAAGAGGAAAACTTCATGTAAGGAATGAGATACACATTCGCTGCTGGTGGCAGTTACTGCAGTTGGTTCTCTCCCTTTCCTAGGAAACAGTTCCCTTGCACAAAGCCGTGAGATTTAACAAGTCAAAGGCTCCCCTTCATGTTTGCTGGGTATCAGACTGCGATCTTCATATGGGTCTTCAGTGTCTCTCCTGTCCTGGAGAAACCTCATGAGTCATCATCAGAGTTAGTCGTTCGAAGCTGAGGACCCTCTTGCCAATGTATTTCCCTGGGAGCTTGGCTTCTAACAGGCATAAGGTGTGACAAGGACACTGCCACTTTATGCCTCCTCCAAGCCCTTACAACAGGGAAGGGCTAATTGCCCTGAAGAGGACTTTTCTTGGGAACTTTTCCCAAAACCTCTGCAAAACTAGCCTGACAGAAAGGCTTGCTCACTCTAAAGTTTTTTCACATGATGAGTTTAAAATCAGAGACCTGGAGATTTAAAATCCAGAGAGACCATGCAACCACAAACACACTCGGACCAGGCGCTGTCCTTCCTGCCTCTTGATCCAGGGCTGTTTGCAGATCGGTATGAGGGACTTTGAGCAGGTGGGAGCTCTAAACCAGCACTTGGACCTTTTATAAAAGGTGAGTCTGGGTGATGCTCATGGGACTGTTTGTGCCTTTATAGGTGAAAGACCAGCAACACTGGCAACTGCCAGCCCCTCTAAATGTCCCCTGGAAGCAATATCCATGATTGAACTCATCCTGGGAGACAAAATTATGGTGCCCTATAAGTATGTTCATATGCTTTTCAAACAGGTTAGGCCATCCCAGGGACTCTGGTAAAATTTAGGTCCTACTTCCCCCCACGCCCCTCTCAATGACAACAGATTTGAGATTCCACCTGACAGGACAGCCTCACACATGCATAAAAGTCCAAATTTCAGTAGCTAAGATGACCCTTCCATCAAAAATTCAGGGATCCAACAAGCTTTGTAGCCATTATAACCTGGTCCACCCTCATAACTGAGCACCCGTGTCACACCCCTGTTCCATTTTAGACCTCAGGCTAACCTCTGAACCTCACCTGACAAAATCGCCAGCAGGAAAGCGCTAAGGGAACGAGCTGGCATTCCCGCATGCCACAAGTCTTCTTGGAGATTAATGACAGATCAAGAATCCCAGGAGTCTGCTTGATATACTAGCCGTGAGACTTTTGTTGGCCCAGGGCAAACCAAGAGGTATGGGACCGACCACCGCTGGATACCTGACCTACCTCTGTCAGAGGGAGGAAGATCTGGCAGACGTACAACTGCATCAAGCAGAAAAGCAAACACACTACAGCGGTTGAAACCTCCAGTGCAAATCCCAGCAGCCTCCCAGAGATGCTGAGCTCTGACAAGCAGCAGGAGCCCAGAAGCACAGATGTATTTCTGTAACACAAGAGCAATGGATGAAAACCACTAATTTAGAAGAAATAGATTGTAAAAAAACAAGCCAGGACCCAGGCACCGGGCAAAGGCAGTTAAGCCTTTAAACTATCACACAGGACTGTTGCAAATGGATCTGCAATCTCAGCCAGTGTTAAAAGGTGTTTGTAGGCTGCTTATTCCTGCATGGTGGCTCCAGAAAAAGCAATGACACCATCAGCAAAAGTGTCAGCAGGCAGGGAAGAAAGCGGAGAGCCGCAGGAGAACAGGCTGCCAGGCTGCCCTTTGAGCCATGATGCCAGCAAAGCAATGATAGTAAAAAAGCAGTCTCGTGTGGTTGCTACAGACTGCAAGATCAGGGACATCCCAATGATTCTTCTGCTGTAGAGAAACACAGGCAGGCAGAATAACACATGAGGTGGTATGATGTGGTCTGAACAGCTTCCCTCTATAGCAGTCAATGAAACACTGAGCACATGCAAACTAGCAGGACCCATTCATAGAACCACAGAACGGTTTGGGTGGGAAGGGACCTTCAAAGTCCCTCCAGTCCAGCCCCCTGCCATGGGCAGGGACACCTTCAGCTGGATCAGGTTGCTCAGAGCCCGTCCAGCCTGGCCTTGGATGTTCCCGGGGATGGGCCATCGGGCACCTCTCTGGGCCGCCTGTGCCGGTGTCTCACCACCCTCAGTGTAAAAATTTCTTTTTTGTATCTAGTCATCTGCTCTGCACAGTTTAATTTAGCTCATACACAGTCCAACAATAAAGATTTGAGTAATAGCAACGAAAAGTCACAAAAATAATATAAAATAATGCTAGAACCATATCTTTGAAGAAAAATCTCAACTGTGCTTAGTTATGCCAAGCATATTCTTTGTTTTCTGAAAAATAAGGGTGAAGTCAGTATGGCTATTGGAAAGAATTTGTCAAGTAAGAGCCACTGCAGACATTAATTCCTCAGCCACAAACAAATCCATCCTGAAATCTATTAGTAAAGCAATTTCTGGAGTTGAAGTCATCCATAAAAAATAAGGTATAAACAGCTATAGTAAGTCTCTAGCTAATCAAAAGATTTGAGTAACTATAGCCAGTACTAATAATTCTTGAAAACAGGCAAGAGAAATCAAGTGTCCCCTGGAAGGGAACAGTAGAGAATAAAAGCACTAACAGAAGTTATCAACGGTAGCCCAGCAGCTCGCTGTCTATTGAGTTCTAAAACAATTTTTCATTAAGAGAAAGACAATGTACAGTTTTCACTAGGACTAATAATTTTGAGAGTTCCTAGAGATCTATCATAAAACAAATAAAACAATAAAAAAAAAAAAAAAGGTTAAAACCTAAAGCCTCTTCTATGGTTACAGCAGTCACTCCACCCAGCTCACCTCCACAGAAAATGAAATTAATATTCCTGTACAAACCAGTGCCTGGCCGAGCAGTTGCATATATAAAAACAACCTCCTGAAAATTTACCTTGAAATATTGAACAGCAGCAGCAAATGGGAGCAGATGAAACAACATGAAGAGACTAAGCAGCGACTGCAAGAGACTTCCCCAGTGAACAAAGACTATCTATTCTGTTATAAATGGAGTCCAGTGCAAAAACAGTGCTTACTTTATTGCTCCAAATGTCATTTTTCTTACTTTTCTATTTGCTCCATACTCCTTAAAAGGAAAAAAAAACAACTTTGCTCCTTGAGAGGACATTTCCAGCTCTTCTCCCACAGACAACTAGTGCTTCTGCTGATAAGATCAGTCACAGAAGCTCCTACAGAAAAAGCTAAGTGCTTTAGATGCCCTGTCTTAGGCTGTTGATGGCTCCACAATGACTTACCTGTTAACCACTCTTCAGCGACAATTAGCAGAGCTGTGCTGAGGGAATGTGGAGGGGAGGGCTTTGCCTTCTCTGGGGACATTCTCGGTGGCAGAGGCCAGAGCCATGCTGCCATCTGAACTGGAGCATCCCAGCTGCTGGACCGTGATGTTTACCTCCTGATTCCTTCATCTGATGATCTTTTTTGAGACCCAACAACCCTCTCGCATACTATTGGGATCCAGAGCAGACAAAAACAGCAGAACAGAGGGAGACCACACTAGGAGATGGTGACATCTCTTAGCCCAGAGAGGATACCCAAAACTGTAGAGCTGGAAAACTCACTGCAATGCTTTGAAATATGATGGGGGAAAGTGGTTGCAGCACTGCATGGGAAGCAAAAGCC
Organism: Falco peregrinus; assembly: GCF_023634155.1. Taxonomy (NCBI): domain Eukaryota; kingdom Metazoa; phylum Chordata; class Aves; order Falconiformes; family Falconidae; genus Falco; species Falco peregrinus. Next base: position 81,013,611 of record NC_073739.1, read on the forward strand.
AGGCAAAGCATGATGGGTTTAGGTCTGCTGCCTCTGAGCAGGTTTCCTTGCTGGCCCCCACTCTGAAGCTGCCAGAGCTGCTCTGCACTAGAGCCCAGGCCCTTCTCTCCCTGCTCCATTCAACACTGCTGTCCGTTTAAAATAAATATTGCCATTTTTTTTGGCCCTTCTGAAATGTCAACACCTCTTCTTCCCATACCTGCAACTACAGATCGGTGCAAACCGAAGTGTGAAGTTGTCAGAGTAGAGGAGGCGTGTGTGTGTCCCAGCCCCTGGGCTGCTGCCACACAGGGCCAGCCAGCATCCCAGCAGCCACCAGCAAATATCGGGAAGGGCTTTATGCTCCAGAGGGGTATTCCAGCAACATGAGAAAAACCCAAAGCCCTACAACAGGTCCAAATAAGATAATTCCCTAAAATTTCCAGCTGCTGGGAAGTTGCTCTGTGCTTTGTCCGTGCCAGATATCTCCAGTCTGCAATAACAGACATATCCCCAGCGCTGCAGGCTGACTCGGTCCTTTGTAGATCACATTTGCCAGGGTCACAGTAACACCACCACACTGAGGGTGAGATCTGTTTGCCAAACACTGTCCCCTCACCCCACTCCTTCAACAGAAGGGAATGTTTTAATTTGGAAGATGGAAAGAGTTCAAACAGGAAACAAACCCTTGATTGTAGTTGATTTTACAGTTCTCAGGGGGTCTTTTACAAATTCCTGCAGCTGTTGCCACAGCTGGAATCCACACATCCCAGTGGCAGGATGAGAAGGCTGGGGGACAGCTCTGTGGGAAGCAAAGGTTTCTTCCACCACATTTTGCCTGGGAATGAGTCTGGGCACCTCTGACTACAGCTCAGCAGCTCCTGAGCGTAACCAGTTACCTCGGTGCATTTCGTAGCTCCAGCTGCCGTGGAGCTGCATCCTCTCATCCAGGGACCGGCATGGACAGTCAAGGCAGACCCAAATCCATGCTCCCAAAGCATGCAGCTTCACTCGGCACAGCAGGGTTGAAGCACCACGTACAGGCAGGAGCCCTTCCAGAACCATCCAACTACCTCACCCCCCCCAGGCACACAGGGGTTCAGGCTGCTTAGCACACCTCAGCAGCTGCAAACCCCATCCTGCTGCGCACCGAATTGCAAAAGTCAAAGACAGAAAGACACAGCCATCCTTCACCTGGGCAGCTTAGGATGATCTGGAGTCTTTTTTCCCCTCACCCAAGAGCACCCCAGCCTGTACCTGACCCCGCTTCTCCGCACTCCCCTCATTTCAGCGAAGTGCTGACAGCTCTGTTGCTCTGTCATCCACAAGTCTCCACTCTGCAAAACTGCTCAGCCAGAAACCAGGCAGCGACATCCTGGCTGTGGAGAAAAGCAGAAAGGCAAAGGTGATGACAAATTATCAGCAAGCGATGGTTTCTCACCGTAGCCAAGTAATATTTATTTCACTTGTGTAAATTAAATCCTATTTAGGACATATTCTGTTCCCATAAATTGAGTTATCCAACAGATAATGACTTTTTTTTTCCTTTTGTCTACTATAAAGTGTGCATCTTTACTACACATGGATTTATGTCTGATAGTGTGTGTGCATGTAAATGCTGCTCTGTATCGCAAAATCCCATAAGCATCTACAGCCAGTGTAACTCTACATCTGTCCTTTGCACTGATTATTAATTTTCAGTTGTGCCTACTGTCTGCTGGTTCCTTTCTGGATGCTACCAGTCCTCTCTTGATGATCACAGCTGCAAACCATGCTATGTACAACACCTTCCACTTCTATTAAGAGCTACTTGTCAAGAAAAGAGTAATTGCGGAGGTTTACACACCAAGTTTCTAGTTGGAACTATTATAGTATTTTGCTCTTTGCTAAGGTTTAACACATTCATCTCCTACAACATGTAGGTGTGTGAGAATGGATCATTTCCTTGAAAGCAGGCATGCCCTGGGTGAGACTCACAGCCCTATGATCAGGGGAAAAGAAGGGGAAAAGAGCACAAAACTTTACCAAGCTGGATTAGATGCAGGGAAGTCAAGCGAACTGACTCTGAAAATGCAAAAGTGTATGAAGCAGCAGAAAAACACCTTACCTTGCATCAAAAAAAAAAATGAAGCAAGTCTAGCCAGCTTTGTCATTCTTATGCAGACTCTGCTGTCTTGAGGTAGGTCTGGAAAACAGCCTCTTCGGATTTGGCTTTTCCCTGGAGCCAAGAGAACAGGAGAGGGGTCTGAAGCTGAAATTTAGAATTGTTTGAGTTGCAGTTTCCTCTCTGGTCCTGAAATAGTGATACAGTTAACCTCCGGCTTCCAAAACCCTCCAGTATTTCACAGTGTTTCAATATGGCTGATCCAGTCTAAATGTTACAGATGACCAGAAAAATAGGCAACCTTGAGATTCAGACTCATGGCACGAAGCAGAAGCTTTCCTCACTACCAGCTCCCAGGTCCCAGGGCAAAGAAACAAACAGGATGATGCTAAGAGCCAAGCAGAACTGGTATTCCATCCTCCAGGATGAAGGGAGAGAAGGGAGGATCTGCAGAAGTTTGAAGCTGAACACAAGCATTCAAGAGGTCAGTGTCTTCCAGCCAAAGTGAACATTACTTTGGGAGCCCGTTTGCCATAGTAAATAACTAGAGCTAGGATCATGATGGTGAAAAGACTAATTCTGGAGGTCCCATGGGTGCTTGAGACTCAATCTTATTTCCACAGGCACCCAGGCCGGCCTAGAGAAATGCCCATTGCTGGTAAGAAAAGTGATAGCACTGCCTGGAGAAAAGGCAGGGAACACAAAACCAGACAAGGGGAACCAGCCAGATAAAGCATTTGGCTTTTTCTTGACCTACATTTCATTGGGTTTCTTGAGAGATAAAACTACCTGGTCTTTCATGGTGTCTCAGAGACATTTTCTGTGCCCAATGCCAGGGCCACCTCTACACTGGTGAGTGGAACAGTGCCAGGTGGCAGGTCATCATCACCTAGAAGTTGAACCACTAGCACAGTCCTTGGCGTGTGTTGGTCTTGACCAACTAACTCACTTCCAAGGAATTCTTCACTCCCACTAGCAGCAATGTTTTAAACAAATATCTTCAAAAATCTGCAACTAAGAGATAAGTTGTTTGCTAACTCAGCACTCCTGTATTCAGAGCATCGGCCTACAGGAAGAGAGTCTGAAATTCTTCCTGAAGTTGCATGGCCGTGTAGAGCTTTTTTACACTCTGCTTTAGCCACAAAACATCTACAACCCGGTCTCCACAAATTACTGCCCCACTCCCGTCCCAGGAGACAGAGATTATTGCTTTTAATAAGTGATTTCCCAGATAGCAGTTATGCACTCTTGCAGCTGCATGGCCTGAGAAGGTGGGTCCTGAGAGCACGCCAGGCTGGACAGAAGGGACAGTGGGTCTCCAGAGCAGGTGGGCAGAGGAGGGAAGTGATGCATGTGCATTAGGAGAACTGTTTATTTTGGGAGCATACATCAGCAGCAGTACCCAGAGCCCTACGCGCGCTCAATGCATGGGGAGTTTTAACTGTGCTGCAGCCAGGGAACTGCTGTCCACGAGCCCTGTAAAAAATGAGCAAAATATATTTGCTCCGATTTCCATAACCACACACGTGGCTGCGCTGGAGACAAACCGTGAGAGGCAGCCGGACACCGGAGCCGGGCGGCGCTCCACTCCAGCCATCCAGATGGCCACTTGCTAAAGCCACCCAGTTGTCACACAGAGGAATATTGAACAGCAGCTTCCCGTAGAGAACTTTTACCAGCTGAAATGAAGGTATAGAAACTGCCCACACCAGCTTGGCTTTTGGCCCACTCTGTATAAACTCAAAACTATTTCCTTCAGGAAAACAAGTGTGAGGTTGTCACAGACCCCTGGTGCTCTGTGCTGAAACAGATTTTTCCACTCCGTGTTTGCTCATAAAAACAAGATGATGAAAAGAAACGGCCATAGATGTTGATGAGAAGAGACTTGAGGTTGCTCCTCCAGGTACCCTGCCTCTGAGACAGCTCAGTCCTTACCTGGCCAGAGGAGCTGCCATGGGCTGAGCATCAGTGTCCCTCAGTACACTGTGTGATTATCTCCCCTTCCTGCCATACCTCCATTTCCATTGCCGCCCCTCCACACCCCTCCAGAGAAACCACAAACTGGGAAAAATTCTGGAAGTGAAACAGTGGGTTTGGTCATCCTCAGACTTACCACAGGAGGCTAGACCAGAGGAGCTGCAGAGGTACCTTACCCTACTGGAACAGTTCAGAGCATCGTCTAGTTGTGACATTGTCTCCCATAACACCCTTATAGACATGCTAACGAAGTGTGGGCCAGATAAGTGGACACCAAATTGGATTGAAAATCCTTGGCTGAATGGTTGGGCTCAAAGTGTTGTATTCAGTGGCACAAATTCCAGCTAGAGGCCAGTCATCAGTGGTGTAACCCAGGGGTTATACTGCAGCCAAAGCTGTTTAACATCCAAATCAATGGCCAGGGTGACAGGGTAGAGTGCACTTTCAGCAAATTCAGGGAAGATACAAAACCAGGAGTAGCGTATGATACACCAGAGGGTTGTGCTGCCATCCAGAAGGTCCTCAACAGGCTGGAAAAATGGGCTGATAAGAACCTCATGAGGTTCAACAAAGAGAAATGAAAAGTCCTACATCTGGGGAGGAGCAGTTCCATGCACTAGTACATGCTGGGAGCCATCCAGGTGGAAATCAACCTGCAGAAAAGGCCCTGGTGGTCACAGTGGGCACCAAGTTGACCATAATCCAGCAATGTGCCCTTGCAGCAGGGAAGGCCAACAGCCTCCTTGGCTGCATTAGGAGGAGCTTTGCCAGCAGGTCAAGGGAGGTGATCCTTCCCTTTTACTCCGCACTGGTGAGACACATGTGGGGTCTAGCATCCCCGGGTGCTCCCTGGTACAGGAGAGACAGAGATATACCGAGCAAGTCCAGCAAAGGGCCACAAAGATGGTTGTGGGATTGGAGCACCTGTCATACAAGCAGGGGCTGAAAGAGCTGGGACTGTTCAGCCTGGAGAAGTGAAAGCTTGGGGGAATCTTATCCACGTGTACAAATATCTGATGGCGAAGAGTCAAGAAGGCAGAGCCAGTCTTTTCTCAGCAGAGGACAATGACAGGAGCTCAGCTCCTGGGGGTGATTTCCCCATCCATGAGGGATGACAAGGACCTTGCAAACATTGGCTATGTTTCGTACATCCACAGCCCAACCTAGCAAAGGCAGACCAGCACTTGAGTTCTAGCAATCTGCAGAGGTCCATAACTGGATTTACATCATTTTAAAACACGTGTTGAAGTCCAAGAGCTGATGCAGCTCCCTGTGCAGACCTCATCCCTGCAGTGCAGCCGGAGCCAAGGAGCACAGCCAAAGCCAGCAGTATAATGGCAATCTGCTACCAAGTGGTTTTCAATGCACCTCTTGCAGGCCACTGAGCTTGAAGAGAGGTGTGGAAACAGAGCGTGTGAAGCTGGATTAGGGCCATTAGAGCCTTTCCTGGCAGAGCTGATGAGTTCAAGCACTGTGCCCAGCTAGCGCAGCTAGACAGCTCCTGCCTGGCGAGCTAACACAGTCAGGGAGCACTCAGGCATTTCTCTGGGACAGCTCAGGTACCAGGTCTGGTCAGGATCCAACCACCGACCCCTCTTCTGACCGTGTCAACCACTGGGCTCAGTCCAAGGCGCATTCTCAAAGCCACCTTCCCACAAAGCACCGCAGGCGGAAGAAATGCATCAACCAGCTTCACTGGCAGAGAGCTGAAGAGTCAAGCCATAGATTCAGCAGCCCTCCTAAATCACGTAGGATTTAGCTGTTGGACACCAACCCCAGCTACCTTGTCTCCTCAGCACCAAGTGATGTTCACACATGACTAAAACCAAGAGGCAACCTGCTCATTACCTGTAAGTGTTACTGGCACGCTCAGTTTGCATCATTACATCGTTACCCAGAGCTCACCCAGAGCTGGTGGTCCACTCCCAAGCAGATGGTACCCAACAGCTACAGAACAGTCATCTTGATCCTTGTGACAAGAAATGGCCTCTGCTGTTTAGTCTTCCCACCCCGAACCCCAAAGCCCAGAAGAAGACAGGAGTAGATACCTATGCCCTTGAGTGCCCAGCACTGGAGGTTGGCAATGGGCACCTGACCTGGCATGGACTGAATTACAGCTGGGAGATTTTCTATCACTCCCATCCTTCTGGATCAGTCCTACAGGGAATTGCAGTGCTCAGGCAACCAGGAGTGCTTTGGCCATCTAAGGCACACAGCCATGGGCAGGCGTTCCTACACTTGACTCCAGCATCCAATCTGGAATCTGGCCCTGACCTTTTCAGAAGGGAATTGTTGGAAATTTAGAGATTCCCTAAGGCAGCTGCTGCAATAGTTAAACCTTTCCCACAGTTGACTGTACGTAAGATCCAGTAAACCCATCACGGCAGTGAAGATCATCACTGCTCTGCCTCTAGTTCACAGAACAGGCTGCTGCCAGGGACCTCATTCCCACGTAGGCATCAGACTGCGATCCTGTTACTTATTAACCAGCTGTGACAATCTAAACAAAGCATTGCTCCCAGACATCCATCACAGACCTGCAAGCCAGTGGCTTTTTTTATGAATCTCCTCCAAAGTGTCAGCAGCCTCATTCAAGCGCTAGAATCAGACAGGGCGGTCCTCAATCTGGTGCCCTGGAGGAAAAGCCACCCACTGCTCTGCAGGTGGAGGCAGCACAGGTCAGCAGCAAATCCTGGCCACCCCCTGCACTGCATCCCTCTCACAGAGAGCAGGAAGGATGCTGTTTTAAAGGGCTTGAGGCCAGGTCTGCATGTCCCTGAAACATGAGAGATGTGAAATCTAAAATTCAATCTGATCAGATTCCCTCTGAGGATCTCCCATCCAAATCACCCAGTGCATTTCCCTTCTTTTGAGATGCAAGGATTCATTTTACATGTGAGAAAAGCAAAGGCAGCACAAGAAGGAATCATCAGTAAAGGGAAAAAAAATGATTACTGCATTGGACCAAATTTTCCCCTGCCAAATTTCACGTAACATGTACTACTGGGTGCAAAGTCAGTGGATAGCAGCGTCCAGCTCACTCACCATGGCTGGTGCCTGCTTGGCTAGAGGAAGCCTTGCTCATGCAGCAATGCTAAGCTGACAACCACTACCACATCCCCACCCCAGCCAAGAGCAGGGCAGGGGGGAATCCAGTCTGCTGCTAAGAAATCTCCATCAAAAGAGGGGCACCCTGGGAATGAACACAGTGACAACAGCATCACTCCAACTCATGAAGATGCTGGAGGGAGCAAAGTTATAAAGCTAGATGGGTTCTGGATCAATAGCTAACCATTCACTCCAGCACTTGGGTGAATTTGCAGGGTTGCTTCTCTAAGCCACCACTGTCAAAAAGTCCTAAAGTGAATTAAACTGAGGTTTAAATTAACCTAGAAGGTTCCTTAAGTTCATTATTTTTTCCCTGCCCTTTCTCCCACAATTCACTCTGTCAAGACCTCCCCCTCCAGACTCTTCTCTGCCTTTCACAGTCTTATAAACCTCTCAGATATGCCACAGCTTCTGATATTCCAGATTCCTCCAACAGGCCAGGGAGGCCAGGTTAAAAAACAAAGGAAAAATGCTCCCTGAATTTCTTAAATAACTGAAAAAAAAATGAGTAAACAATGGAAAGTCAGGAGGAGATCCTTGGCCCTGGTGTGTTAACAGAACAGAGCCCCAAAAAACTACCCAGAAACAAGAAAACTTGAGAAGCTGCTGGATGTGACACACTGTGATGGACATTCCCAGGTCAGTGTTTTGGGAGGGAAAGATACTGAGCTGCCTTTGATAAGGAGAGAACACTGGAGAGGCTGAGCTCAGCTGTTCCCAGAGCTGCTTTGAAGCCTTGAGTCCTTTTACGCGATAGAGGCGGAGAAGGACAGCGTTAAAGGAGAATTAACAAAAACAAAAAAAACACCCAAAACCAAACAAACCAAAAGGAAAAAAAAAAAAAAAAGCAGCAGGGAAGAGGATATTTGGAGAAGCTGTCGGCAAGAGGCCAAGGACAGAGCAAAAGGAAAGGTGGAGAATTCAAGAGGGATCTTTTTTAACTTCTGCTTGAATCTCACGAAGTGGGAGGGGAAACAAACTAATTAGTAATATCAGGACAGGAGCCTTGCTCGCCTATATAAGCTGGCAGGGCATTTTCTTTTTCCCGCACTCTCTTAGCCCTGCTTTCCCTCTGTCCCAGCCAGCAAAGCAACAGCTACCCCTGAACTCCTCGGAGAGGTAAGAGTACTTTGTTCCTTCCTTTTACTACACAGCAATGAACATGCACCCTGCTACTGACTTACCTGGATCTTTCTTCTGCCCTAAAAGACTGAACAAACAGCATTTGAACAGTCCTCCTTGAGAGCGGCCAAGGCTCAAGAGGAGGACGGAGGTTGGGGAATGTCACAAGAATTTCAATTATTGAGAATTTTCTAGCAGGGTGAGGATTTATTAGTACAGCTTAGCCCAGCTGACTGAACCTTTAAGAAAAAAAAAAAAAACAAAACAAAACAGAAAACCAAAACCAATTGGAATGCCTTAACATCTCCTTTTACTGCCTTTCTATTCTGCAAAATGAAAAAAGCCCTGATAGTAATAATATAGAGTTAATATGATAGTGTCTCTGGATTTCTCTGTCCCCGAGAGACAGATCTCTAAAAATTGAATTGTGAGTGGGCTTAATGAATATTTGAATCTGCGAGATAAGCTTTCTTTTGAACTAATGCTTTGAAATGTATCTTCTATGGGAAAACCTGAACTTTTTTTTTTCAGTGAGGGTCAAGTGCATTATAGTCTTTCTGTTCCAGGGAGTGCGCTTGTGCACTCATGTGTTCCTACACGTAACACAGCACTACACTTGTTCAGCTTTACCTGGGTAACATTACACAGCCTATGCCAGAAAAGTTGCTGAGAATCTGACCCTTTCCTCCTATTGTACTTGGGTGCAGGAATTCCTCTAAAAACATGCTGCACGCAGAGCTGGCTGCCCGCACGCTTCACAGCAACAATTCAGGGAATGCAAGATACAATGCCTCTAATTGTGCGGTAGCAGTTCCTTGGACAAATAAATACCACACAGTAATTTTAATCCTCTTGATTTACACAGTAACTTGAATTTTGTCAGGGAGAGAAGAACATTCCAGAAAGAAAAGAAAATACTAGATCACTTTGCTGCATTTTCAGCGATAGAAGTCTAGTGCCTAGCAACACTACACCAGCTTGGAAGTAGCTATTACCTGGGAGTATTAAAATAATTAGCCAAATAAAGGCCTCTGTTCCTTTCCCAGCTGCCAGCACAGCACCACCCTTCCCATGCATAACATATGATGGATGTGTGAGTGGGCTTGTCTCTATTTCAGCAGGTGAATAAAAAAAAAAAAAGCCTTTGCAGGCCAGATGTTGCAGGAGCGCAGCACCAGCACGGAGCCTGCTCCGCTGCAGCTTTAACAAGGCATTGCTGAGATACCATAGGGATAGCGTGACATGGAAAAAGTGTACACAAGCGGAAGAGAAATTGATTTAAGTAGACATGAAATTGCATAACATCAGTACTTTGCTACAGGACATTTATTAACTCTGAAAAGATGACAAAAAACACAATAGATTAGCTTTTTGGCCCTGCCTGCAATGATTTCGTTTTCATGCAAAAGAAACATCTTTTGGTTTTTTTCTTTCTATGCTGTTCTCACAGGTTCCATTTCATAGCTGATACAAAAGTACTTAGATAATTTTAGCTGCAAAACTTTCCTTCTTGCTTATGCAAGCATTCTTAGCAAGGACACCAGAGAGATATTATGGAACAGCTCAAAGATAATCTGAGGCAAGGGGAGGCAGCAAACATCTGGAATCATGGAGGAAAAACAGCCGTGCCCCAAATTTAGCTCTCACTTTCCACAGTACACCATGGGAAAATAGTTTTAAACAGTTCCTCTGCACTTGCAGCAGAGCACAAATCAGTCCCTGCATGACAGGGATGAAAATTACATTCAGACTCACCCTGCCTGGGTCCTGCTGCTGCTCCTGTATCACACCAGTTACACACCAGCACTGGGAGACCACACCCCGTTTCCCACCAGACACTTGCCTGGAGCATCTCTCCAGAGCATGTATGAGATCAGGCTGTGCTGTTTGAGCTGTGTGTCTGAGAGCAGGACTTACATAGTCTGTAGTTAAGAATCCGAGACAAACACTTTCCCAAACTAACAGAAATAAGGAATAAAAAAAATTTTGAAAATTCCTGCCCCCCTGCAGAAGCCAAGCAATCTGTTCCAGCAGAACAGTCTTTTCACAATTATTTCCATTTCCTTCCTTCGTGCACTATGAAATAAAAGCCCACTTTGACTGAAAGCCACATGTAACGTAACATCAAAAGACCTGCCATAGACTGGCCTTCATGCAATCCCCATCCAAACACACACACTTCAGCTTGAATTACAATTCAGGCATCGCTGTCTTAAAATTCCAAGCATCTCCGTTATTCTGGGGTGAGACACCTTTTGTCTTTGGTCCTTTCTTAACTAGCTGCTATCACCTACCCCCTAACACAAGGTAATGTACCAGCAGATCATTAATCTGAACGTATATGGCAGCTACTGCTTCTTACAATGTCAAAAATCATTAAAAATGCCCAGAAATGTCTATGCTAGTGCCAGATTCCAAGTGGCTCACTACTTCTTTATACTTTCTTTGGACAACTAAGTAGCAGTAGTACAAGTCCTCCATGCTCCATATTTCTGGAGAGATGGGAGAAGCCTCACGGCAGTGGTGATGGCCACATCACCACACACAGCAGGCAGCACTCACACAGGACCCGGGATGGGATTGGGGGTGGGGGGGGTGGGAGGGGTGAAGCCAACGGGGCTGGATCTAGGTATTTACAGTGTCATGAAGACCCCACCAGTAAGCAAGGGGCTCTTCAGGTAGCGAGGGCGTTCCATAATTATTTTGCTCCCCCTCAGCCTATATAAGCCAATAGGAAAGATGGAATGAAGTTGATGTGATCCCCCTCTAGAGACACATCACTTGACAGACAAGGATATAATGAGTGTGAGTTTAACCAGCGCTGCAGGCCAGAAGGTAACCGTGATCATTTCACAGTCACCAGGATTTTGAATATTCCGGAAGAACAGGTACGCAGGGCATTGACGCAGCCTTCATCAGGGGTGAAGTTCAAACCAGACTGGTGAAAGTGACTCACCTGGTCTTTTTACCATGCCAAGTGCATCGGGCTGACTTCATTTCTGCCCATAGAAACTCGAGCAAAAGAGCTCTGCGGTCTCAGGCTTGGACCATTCAGTACTGCCTTAGGTACGTGCCTTCCTAGGGCAGAGCAATTCATCAGCTTTTGATGAATTAGGGCCTCCAGCGTGACTCATTTTCTTCTCCACTGTGCAAGTGAATGAGACAGGGACTCTGATACTTTGCATGCACATTACATCCCGCGCTGCAGACTCCTGTGGTGCAAACAGCTCCTCACTCAGCATGCAGGGAAACGTCTCGGGCGGGCTAGCGCAGGACACACAGCATCACTCTACAAATGCAACAGCCCTTGACTTTATGGATTAGCCACAGAGAAAGCCTAAGCTACATAGAGAGGAAGATTCCTTACATTGAAAATGTAAATGCACTTGCCCCAAATGAAGAGCATTTATCTTGGATGGAAATTTTGATTCGACTGAAAGTGCACCCAATTCACTTATTCCATTATTTCAGAATAAAAGATGAGAAAAGTGAAGGTTAATTAATCAAAACAATGAATTATAACTGAGCCAGGAAAAAGCTTTCCAGCACCGAAACACCATCCCTAGCAACACTCTCACCCTTTTCTTTTCTTCCTCCTCTAGTTAATCTAATCAAATCTAACACTCTTCTACATACTGGTCCTGTCCTCAGCATCTTCCATGTGGAACCTATCCTTGCATTAGCTGGGCCCTTCCAGAAAGTAGAAAATGTCTATTTATTATTTTTGCAGGTATTTACTGTTTCTTGAAATGTCACCATCAGCCTTCTAATAATAAGCGACTGGCCAGGATGTGTATTACCCAGCCATTACCCTACACAGACTCAGAGCTGCTCAACCCCGTCTGGGTCTGCAAGGTCTGCCCAGGGGTGAGGCTGCTTTAGCTCAAGTACTCAGCACCTGTTTTTCTGAGGCATGAATTATCTTCCCCAGATGCTGAGAAGGCTTTTACTGAAGTTGCAAATGAGTCAAGGACTAAATCTAATAATTACGTGTTTGTATCATCCTGTTTAGACTATTAACTGCCAACCTAAATTCTCTGCTTCTTGTGCAAGCTGCTACTCACCAGCAAGGCCTGAAGCAGCTCTGGTTCTGTATTCACTCAACAATGCTCCTTGTCTTGTGATTTCCTTGTCTTGACAATTATCAAGAATTAGTCCTACTCTTCAGGAGACTGAGTACACTCCCGGGAAAGCTTTGGCTGGTTTTAATTTGCTGACTTCATATTGAGACTTGGCCCTTAGACAAACCATGTATTGGCTATGGGACGTTGTTCTTTAAATCCAGTCTTTACAGTTAGGTAAATCTCTGATCTATGTGCCTGAATGAAGCTGTCTAGAGCTGTCTGAGATGCCAAAGGGTAGCCCAGCAGCTCCTAAGCCAAAGGACATGTCCCCTGTATGGGACCCTGTCTCTGCCAACCCTGCATGGGATCCCCAAACATCTTATTTTGTTTGGCCTATAACATTACCCTACCTTATTTAAGTCTTGATATAGTGCCTGCTAAATTTAATATGGGTCTTTTCAATAGTCCCTGAGGGTTTCTTACTACAGGTCCTGACACATGATCACCTATCTTGTCTTAGGCTGAAGAACAACGGCCAGTGAGGACCACCTAACACCATGCTGGGCAGCTGGCAGAGAGAAGGTGGCAAAATGACTAAGGCAGAATGGAAAGCAAGCACTCTGAATTCGGCCTTTAATCTCTTAAGCCGGTGCTGGGTACTTCTAAAAATGGGGCGGCTAAAAGTACAATTCAATAGAGAAAAGAAATAATATAAGTATGCATATGAGTAATGGAGTAAGGCACCACAAACAACCCTCAAGCTAAGCCCATGCTTGTGAAAAAGGCTGAACTGATCCCAATAGGTGCCAGTATAGAGACATAATCTAACCTTAGGTACCTATTACTGATGGATAAATTCAAAATGGAAATATGGGTTAAGCAGCAGAGGAAACAATAACTGAAACAGCTTCCTAGATGTGGTGGATCTCTAGCAAGTGAATCTTGAGGTAACCTTCAACTTCTGTGAAGCCAGCATCCTCTAATGCCATCTTGCTCTTCTTGAAGTCACCCTTTAAATGAAAAGATGCTTGATCTCTAGAAAACATGGTATATCTGAGCAGGGTGTTCAAATTGGGTGAAATAGTATGACACAAGGCTCAGTGGTTCTTTGTGGTGGTCAAATCTATGGCTGCATGAAGGTCTGGAAGGACAGCGTAGGTTCCCAAGAGCACGTAAAGAGGGAGTGTGCTCATGGAGACATGAGAATCAGGTAAGGATTCAGAGCAAGGACTTTCCTCTTTCTGGCTCCAAAATAACACGCAATGAGCAATAACATATGGGATAGAGATAACAGACAGGGATCAGTACAAGGCATTGTAATGAACTGTCTGTGGGTTTTTTCCCCCTTGAATTTTACCAAAGGGTTAAAACACCAACATGGAGAACAGCGATGTCAAGATAGAAACCAAGGGGGAAAGAAAGACAATAAAGCAGAACACACTGAGCAAATCTGGGAAGAGAGTCTGCAGAGCTGTCGGGTACATCACTGGAAACATGAAGGAATTTGGAGCCTGGCTAAAAGGTAAAGCTACTTCATCATGACTGATTAGGGGCTTCCAAAGAGTTACATCAAAGGAGTAATAACTAACTTCTCAGTAAGGTGATTCACATCACGGTAGTACAGAAACGACCCCTGCCCTGATTTATTTCTGTTTTGTAGGGAAAAAATCAGCTTTGTGCAGAGATCCACATACTGCTTAAATCTTGAGGATGACTGAGATGACATTTACCTCCCAACATGCCATGTACAAAGTGAATTTAGTCCCACAGAACATAGCTCAGGATGGTTATTCTGTGGTCTGTCATTCTTCATAACGCTCCCTGTCCTTTCAGCTGAGCAGTTTCTGTCAAGCCTAATGCCACTGTGAAGTTAAATTACACATAGGTAGGTGTGTTTGGTCCCCATAATAAATCAGCAATGGGATACACATACGATTTGCCATCTGAGGCACAGACATCATAAATTAGCTGGTTCACATGAATCCGGTCCAGGGTACTTTATAACACGGAACTCTGGCAACCACACTGTTCATCTCAGCTTTCCAGCTGTAAGACTTCAGTGTAGACCATAATAAATCCCAGTCAGGTTTTACAGTCTTGTTGATTCATTGCTTCAGTCGTGCTGCCAAGTTCCACTGCCAAAACTCTTCCTGACTTTCCAAAAAAACCATCCCCAACCAGTCCCATCTGTGTATTTTGGGTCTGTTGTTTTGGTTTGGGGTTTTTTTTAATTATTCAATTTGATCTCTTCCAGATAAACCTCTCATGATCCAGTTTATTGACTGGGTGCTGCGTGGGATATCCCAGGTGATGTTTATCAACAATCCCCTCAGTGGGCTTATCATAGTTGCTGGCTTCCTGGTGCAGAACCCATGGAGGACACTCACAGGCTGTTTAGGAACAGTTGTCTCAACTTTAACGGCACTTATTCTGGGTCAGGACAGGTAAGTCCATCCTCTTCCTCTTCAAAGCTGTCACTTCAGTGCTGACTTATAAGTCAGACAAGCAATGTGGATGAAGAGCATGTATCTAGCCTTCACTGGCTGCATAACTGGTGTGGTAGGACCAAATGGATGCCCCCACCAGTTGCATCTGGTGCAAAGGGACACTGGATGCAACTGCAGAAGGGGTAGCTGATGGGAGGACATGGGACTCCAGCATGGGAAACTGAAGGCTAGTGCATGGTCTTGGCATGAGCCTTGGCAGATCATCATCACACAGAGTCACAACGGCACGGGGAGGGAGGGGGTGATGTGAGGAAAGGACTTGCAAGGGAGAAGATTTCAAGACAGTTGTTTCCTTTGCAGATCAGCCATAGCAGCAGGCTTGCATGGCTACAATGGAGTCTTGGTGGGATTACTCATGGCAGTCTTCTCTGCTAAGGGAGACTACCACTGGTGGCTTCTACTGCCAGTAGCACTGGTGTCCATGACGTGGTAAGTCAGATGTCTCCTCTGCTGCTTATTCTAGCCCCAGTGTCCCCACACTGAGACCGAGCTGTTGTATTTTTATGCACTATGCAGACCACAATGGAAAAGAAACACAACTGGCATGTATGTGCTACTAAATCTGTATGGCTATTTGCACTTTTAAACTCAAATGTAATCCAGAAACAAATTAAATACCCACATAATCACAAATAAACCCCATGGAGAGAAGGAAAATCAGTGGCTGATCCTGTGTAAACCAGTGCCTTCCATGTTAGCTATATTGCTATGATGAGTCAATTCATTTTTGTGTCAAGAGGAACATTATTTTCACCATTCCCTGCCACCATCAACCACAGGTGTTTCATCTATTTAAGCCACCATATAAAAATGTCATGAAAATTTACTTCTCCAGGCACAGAGTTTACTCAGTGGTCCCAAGACATGATGATTGATGCTAATGAAAACAAACAGCTAATAATATATATTACTCATATTTATGACACAATAATCTGCCAGGTATTTCAACAGTGAAAATTTTGAAAGCTGGTCTTCAGCCCCCAAATGTCTAATTGGAGTTTGCTAAAACCACGCGTAGCACCCATCTGCCTGAAGTTCATGTAGTGTTATACTCGCTTTAATAAGCACAACTCTGATGTCAGCTTTTACATCTGATCCATAAGCTTAAACAAGGACACACAGCCACCTTCATAGCTCAGTCACGCTTGGCATGGGCCTCTTAAATTCAGCCCATTTCAAACACTATTAAAACAAAAAAAAAAAAAAAAAAAAAGTAAGCACTGAGCTGGGGAATAACTCCATTAAATCACTGGATCCTCCACACGATTAAAGGATCTTGTCTCCTTCATGGTCACCAAGTTCACCACATATATCGCATATCCCAAGAGGAATCTGTACGTTGATAACTGCCCTGGGAAGGGTAGGAAATTTGCTAAGTGACCCCAGCATATCCCTGATTTTATCAGAAAGACTAAGGAAATTAAACAGCTTTTTTGAAAATATAGAGTGCCTTTCCCACAGCTGTTTGTTGTTGGGGTTTTTGGTTTTGTCTAGCTGACAAACTCCTAGTGTAACCATCTTGTCCTTCCAGCCCTGTTTTCACCAGTGCTTTAGGCTCAGTCTTCTGTAAGTGGGATCTGCCTGTTTTCACCTTGCCTTTCAACTTGGCCTTGACCCTCTACCTGGCTGCATCAGGACCACATAACCTCTTCTTCCCTGCAACTGTCATCCAGCCTGCAACAGCAACACCAAACATCACCTGGACAGACGCTGAAATGCCAATGGTAGGACTTCTTAAAGAGTACAGCCTTCTCCATTTACCAAGAAAACCACTAGAGAATCACATTATCTTCCTTTATGTTACTGCATTATGACCTGACAATACAAAATTACATTTATAAGATAATTATCCAAAGCGTAAAGGTTTACTCTAGGAGTTCACATTTTTGATACCTTGAAAATGAGTCTTTTTGGTGTCTTTCATTTGCAGTTGGGTATAAATTATAACCCTC
Organism: Falco peregrinus; assembly: GCF_023634155.1. Lineage (NCBI taxonomy): Eukaryota > Metazoa > Chordata > Aves > Falconiformes > Falconidae > Falco > Falco peregrinus. The sequence continues at coordinate 81,030,424 of NC_073739.1, forward strand.
AAAATGTGTCTAGAATCTAATTGCCAGTTACTCTGCATATACTGATCAGCACCCCATAGCTAAGGCTGTGCTGGTACTGCCTGTTAACTCAGGTTAATTTTAGTTTTCCATGTACAGAGTGCTGTGGTTTTTAAATTGCATCTTTCTCATTAAAAATGGGCAAGCAGGTATTACTATGGAAGCATGGTTACAAACCTGACTCCAGGCACACGCTGGCATGTTTTCAGTTGAACATTCAAGTGGGATCTTTCCAGAGAGACACTTTATTCTCCTGCATAGTGCTGTAACCAATATAGATACAAGAGTTATAGCTTTTCCCTAAGGCTCTGTGGACTATTTTGGCGTTCCCAGGGAGTGATTAGGGAAAGGAAGTTAATTGCTAGTGACAATTCTCAAAGAATGTTTACCATGGTGCATAATATTACGGGGACCATAAATGAACTGTTCCACATTGAGGAACACAACATTTTGAGGAAAAGTGTCTCGAAGCCATCTCTAAGCTGTGACCAAGTTGTGTTCTGTCCCACCACCCCAGCAAACCCCACTTGTATTCTTAGTGAATCCCAAGGGAGTTTCAGCTACAAGTAGAATAGGGATACCGGTTTACCTGAGTGAAGTCTTGTCATTCTGGCCAAGCCATTATTGGCCATTTCACCCTTGGAGAGATCCTCTTAGAGGTGAACGTCTTCCCAAAGGCATCATCTACCTGAGCACTTCCATTTCCTAGATTCACTGCCAAGATCCACAACAGCATGCAAAAACGGCCAAGCCAGCCCATGCGTACAGGTGTTGAGCAAACCTTTTCACAGAAGACATTTACCTTTGATATTAGAGCAAAAACCTGGAAGAGCATCTCATGGCTAGGGAACGAGGCATGAGTCACTTTCATTAGAGGGGAAACCCCGTGGAAATGCCCTGCCACCTCCCAAGTACCATCCAAGCTTTCCGCTTACAGTCCAGGAAGACAGACTGAATCCCACAAATGCCAAACACAAATGTAGCCAACAAAAAATAACATTTTTTAAAAAGATAACGAAATCACAAAGCCAATAATAAATGGCCTTTTTTTCTTTTTTTTTTTTTTTTTAATTCCTGCAGCTCCTGCAATCCATTCCAGTCGGGGTGGGACAGGTTTATGGCTGTGATAACCCATGGACAGGGGGAATTTTCCTGATTGCTTTATTTGTCTCTTCTCCTCTCATTTGTCTGCATGCGGCAATTGGATCAGCAGTGGGGACGCTGGCAGGTAAGGATTTCACTTGTGTCACACATCTTTATAAAAGCATAGAGAATAAAAGAGGAACTGCAATGAGTGGAGCACTTAGAGTCACAAATGCTTCTTCCATTGGAGAATGACTGCTTGAAAAAAAAAAACCACAACGTATACACTTCTATTTTAAGAATTCTTTTGATTGACTTCCCCATTCTCTTATTTTACGACAGTGGAAATCTTCAGAAGAAAGCAGCACATTTTTGGCTGAAATGAATTTTTATCATTAAACACTTCATTTCTGGATATATTCTGATGGGTTTAGGAGTAGCTTAATGAAAGTCATAGCCATCAGCCCAAACAGGCAGGCCTCAGGGATATGTGTAAGGTTCCCACGTATGTTCGTTCGCTCGTGTATCTTCTGCTGTGATCACACAGCCAAATTCAGCCCAGCAGCACCCGGGGAAATCTGCCACGGCTGCACTGAAGTGGGTTTAGTCTCAGACCACAGCAGCACAACTACAAATAGCGATTCTGTGTACGTATGTGGACTAGAGCCCTTAAAAAACTGAATCCATGCCATTTCTCAGCTGGTTTTGTCTCTTTGGCCAAGGAATGACACATCTTTGACTTCTTTTCCAGCACTGAGCTTAGCAACACCTTTTAGCAAAGTCTACTCTGGTTTGTGGGGCTACAACAGCTCCCTCTCATGTGCTGCAATCGGAGGCATGTTCTACGCTTTCACCTGGCAGACACATTTGCTGGCAATTGCCTGTGGTAAGTACACTATGGGCTTTCACAGCCACCACATTTCCTTTTGAAGTGAGACAAGATTCCTTTACACGAGAGGTGGGCTGAAGCCAGATGACCACCTCGAGACAGGCAGATGGACTTAGGTGAGACTGATGAATGATGGAGCCGGATGCTGGAGCCATTGCTTTAACATACCCTGACAAAATAAAAGCAGTGCTTTCACTTCCAGCCAAGAGCTGCCTTCAAAACAAGAGATGCAATCTGTGGGCGCTGGTTAACTTAAGGTCTTTGAAATTAGATGCTCAGTTTTGAGGCATTAATTCTGTTTGTTCAGCATTGCTGGATGGATCATATTGTTTTTCCCAATCATAGATACCAATTCAAATTCCTTCTTTGGAGAAGGACATACCTAAACTTTGAGAAAACTGGAGCTCAAGATCAGCCCATCTGTAGTTAGTGCAGTTTCCCCAGCCTATTGAAATGGATACCAAAGGCATGAGCTAAGCAACACAGAATGATTGAAGAATTATTTATAAGGCAATTCCATATAAAATTTCAATATCACAGTGAGATGGGAGTGAAACTATTGCTCATATAAAAAAGATTTAGCTTTGTATCTCATTGACCCACCTTCTAGCCCTAGAGGTAGGAGAGATGGAGGTGGGAGGGTTATTTTCCTATTTAACGCCATCCATCAAGCTACTTGCTTTCCACATCAGTGCATTTTTCAAAAGCCTCTGTTTCTATAGTCACATTTTTCATCACTCCAGTTTTGGGTTGTTTTGTTGTTGTTGGTTTGCCCTTTCCATGAGCTCCAGGTTGGAGGGGACACAGTGCAAAGGAAACAGCTTTAAGAGGGGGCTGACCAGATATGGTCATAAACGTTGGTTGAGCTACCCAAGCGCAGTGTGAGGGATCTTTGTCCTTGTTGTTCTCCTCCATGAGCAACTGAACTCACCAGGAACTACTTTTATTTTTCATAGCATTCTTCAGTGCCTACCTGGGAGCAACAGTGACTAACATGCTGTCTGTGGTAAGCAGTGTTATCAGCTAAGGTCCTGCTTCCAATGGATTTGAACACTGTATATTTTCCCAGCTTGCCTGGCAAAACACCAGGATATGGAGAACACTTCAGCCAAAGGCAGAACTGATGTGGGAGAGGGGATGCTATCTGCCCAGGGGTTTGGTGTGGCTCCCACTGAAACAGGCCACTTACAATCATCCCTTCCCACTTTTCATCCTCAGAGCTTGCATAAACTTCCACAGCTCAGCCCTCAACACCTCTGAGATATTTACATGTCCGTACTTTGTGCCTGAAGCAATTGAGAAAAGGGCCCTCCACACACGTACAGAAACCGCAAACTTGGTTTGCTTTGCCCAAAGCTGTAAGGCAGCCAACACAACAGCCCAGGGAAAAGCTGAAGGTTTCTGGTACCCACTCCTGCCTCATCTCCATGCACTCCTACCTCATCACCACCCAAAAGCACAGCAGATGCACAAAGAGAAGGCAGCCTTCTCGCCAGAGCTGGTAAACATTGAAGGTTAATGCACAATGTCCAGACCTCATAATGAAGTCCTGCCTCCCCAGGGGGAGACTCCATGCAAAACCAAGACTTCCTTGAGAAAGCTTGTTCCAAGCTGCCTGGCTCTGAGCTCTCTTTGAGGGCTGGGGGACCAAATGAAAGACAGAGACGCAGTAAATAGGTGGCTTGTATTTTCCTTTGCAGTTTGGGGTGCCATCAGGAACCTGGTCTTTCTGCTTGTCTGCACTGACCTTCCTGTTACTAACCACAAACAACGCTGCCATCTACAAGCTGCCACTCTCCAAAGTCACCTATCCAGAAGCCAACCGAGCTTACTACCTGAGGGTGAAGAAACATCAGAGGTCTTTCTTGTGAGGTCTAAAGACCCAGAGAGACACTTTGCAGATATTAAGGCAAGAGTGCAAGGTGTTTCCTCAGAAAACATTATTTATGTAATATAAAGTCAAAATAAAAATAAAAATAAAAATATCACCACCTTCTGAGTTGAGTGACTTTTTCCACCACATTAGTTTATTCTGGCCTGTGCTGTGGACTGTGATAGGACTCTGCTGTGCTGGAAGGACCTTCCCCCAGACCAATCTTAATGATTTAAAAGCACCTATGCCTGAAAAGACACTTGAATGTTAAGCAGTCGGGAAATCACTTAGTTGCTGAAAAGAAAAATCTGTTTGTGAAACTGAAGTCACAGCAATTGGACATAAAGCAATCTCTCAGCACCTGATGGGACTCCTAATTAATGGCTAGAACCAGTTCACGCCAGCAATAGGATACACCTTAGGTTCCCAGTAGCAGAGTAAGTGGAATAAAGACTGCTCTTTGCTAAGGGAAAAATAAGTGGTGGAGAATTCTACCTGGAGGATCTCAAGCTCTGTGTAGAGAGATGTGCACTAGCAATCATCACACACAAGATGGACAGCAGGCAGTGTGGTTAACAAACCTTGTAGTAAAAATCACAATAATGGCAGGGAGGCGGTGCCTGTCAGCCCCAGCTTTTGGATATCTTAGGCTGCACTAGGCACCAACATTCATTGGAAAAAATGTTTCAGCCCTACCCAGTTGCAAAGAAAAGTCTGTAAACCCAAGGCCAAGAAAGCAAATGCTAGTGAAAAGAATCATTTTCTACTAAAACAAACAAACAAACAATGAAAAAAATAATTCTCATTTTTTCTGTTAATCTTATGATTTTTCTTAATACTTGAACTTGGTCATGGGCTGGTAAAGGAGGGGACAGCAGCACAGTCATTGCTGTCCCTTTCCTATGCATTAGAATGGCTCTGTTCAGTCTGTGCACATGTAGAAATAATCTGAGCTGATCTTCTCGACCTCTCTCCCTGCGCCACCCCTCTCAGCCCACAAATACCAAGCAGCAAAGTGCTGCACTGTTCCAGCTTTGCCACCTCTCTCCGCTCCGCGATGGGCAGGGGGTGGCCAGGGGACTGGTGGCTGTAGCAGAGCTCTGCAGCAGACCAGCCTTGTGCCACCTCCACACAGGCTCCCAGGGTCTGCAGGGGGGCGAGGGGGAACCTGACCTTGTACCCAGCAGTGCTGGTCACCTCAACAGGTGTGAACTCAGCCACCTGTCCTCTTGGCTCATCGGGATACATCCTCTCATGATGAACATCTTCACCACAAATGCTCAGGTCCTTCAGCTGGCATTAGCCTACACACAGTAATGTCATTCCTGGGAAAGCAGATCAAAACCTGTTCCTCTTCTGGAAGAGGAAATAAGGAGCCTGTGAATAGTGTACCGCTGATTTGTGAGGTTGGGGGGGGGGGGGGGAAGGCCCATCTCTTCTTATGAATATCAAAAAGATCTGAGTGAAAAATCATTGGGATGAACTACCAGCAGTATTTTCTGGTGAAGTGCTAGGTTTTCAGATGTTTGACAGTACTTCTGTATGACTGACCCTGCAGAGATCGCTTGTAAATATATATCGTTTCCTGTGTTTTACTCGGTAAATATCTACATAACACTGTGTAGAGCTGATTTTTAAAACAAATGCTCATAATTTTTTGAGTTTGGTGTAACTTTCTCTCTATTTATCATCACTAAACTGTTCCACAAAGACAGGTTCTCTCTTAAATGATTCGTCTAGAAGATGCCAGAAAATAAAATTATGAAATCAGTGTAGGGGGGATATTTAGGAAACTTCTAACCCCTGTGTTTTGTACTTATGACATTTTGTTGCAACAATACCTTCTCGAATGTGCAAGTGCAAACTTTGCTTCCATACAGGAGGCACGACCAGGCAAGAGCTATGGGCAGAGCTGGAAACCTCCTTGAGACCAGACAGGACTCATTCCTTGGGCAGATGCCAGACAGACCCCCTGATTGGGGTTAGGCAAGATCAAGTTCCATCCAGAGGATGCACCTCCCCACTTGTCAAACCAGGAAGAAAAGGATATTTTTTGGTATCTGCACCGACATCTCCCCATCCAGCTCTATGCGTGGCCCACAGAGGCAGTCCTACCAAGGCTGGCTTTCACCCTTTCGTCAAAAACTGCGCTCGGTAAGAGTACACACTTTATGGCTGCTGTAAATCAGTGGATTTCATCTGACTTGTGCTATTTCAGCTTGCTGTTGCTGAGCAACAGGGACATTTTGGCAGTCCCATAAAGAAAGAATATGCACAGAGCCGAAAAAAACCAAAGGCCACATCTCAGCCATTAGGAAGATCCTGCATGTCATTCAGAATTATTCCTTCATTTTACGTTATCCAGAGAATTCATTCTTCCCATCACTCCATGCAAAATAACAGTTGTTTGGTAATGTGACATATATATTAGTCAGAATATTCATATCATGCCTTTTTTTCCGTTATTGTTCATAACAGTCTTCACCAACAGAACTAATTTGTCTTATTACCAAAACTGTTCATTTTTTTTTCTTTACATCAAATAAATGTTTTTCAAGTCACAATTATTTTTTTTTCAAGCACTCTTTTTGCATTCTTGTTACTGACATGAGTGATACCAAACTCCTAAGAAACATTTCTGCTGTGCAGGAGATTTGGGGCTCTTTCCTGGGCTACTTCCCTCCCACTGTCAGCATAGCATGGGAAAAAATGTCTCGGTGTTGAACATTTCTAAAAATAAATAAATAAATAAATAAATTGAAAAAACACCCAAGCCACAACACCAACCCACTTGGAAACATCTGCTTGGAATCAGATTTTATCCCAAAGCCTAACTCCAATGAACTGCCCCACTGCCATTTCCTAAGCCGCTCTCTTTGCTGCTGTCTGATGCACATAATTCTCTCAGAGAGTCCCAGTTCCATGTCAGGCAGCTGCCCCAGTCTCCACCATCTGACACTGGCACGTCTCCTGCCCCCCAGCACTTTCTGCAATGGTCCAGCTGCCCAGCAGCCCTGCCTGCAGCCACAGACCTCATAGTCCTGCATGGGGGCTGCTGCTGGGGGTAAGGGGAGGGAAAGGGCGAATGACAACTTAAGAAATTGTGGGATGCTAAGCAAGAACCAGCAGATTTTTATCAGCAGAGCCAGGTCCTCTCCCTTCCAAAAGCAGTGCTACTTCTTCACAGAGCCCAGGGCATGCTGACACCACCAGCAGCAGCACCAAGACATGGGCTGGAGCCCTCACCTCCACCTCCCCCAGCAAACCGCTATCTGGGCAAGTGCAGGAGAGGCCAATGTTTAGCCACGCAGTGAAGACATTAGACCCTTGACGATGCTCCCATCTCCTTGATGGGAGAGGAAACATTCAGCCCAGGTGACCAGAGAAGCAGACCCAAGGCTTGGTTGCAGAAGCAGGACCAAAAGCAAGAGGGGTGAGTGCAGCATTTTAGACGCCTAGTCTGGGGACATGCAGCAATGCAATCTCCTTTACCTCATCCTCCAGGACTACTGCAGGTGGTGTTTGGTTTTACCAAACACGGAATATGAAGAGTATAAAGAATGCGCGTGTTGACAATTATCTAATCTTTTGAATCCTGACATTTAGTGTAAGGGGTAGGATTGACCCAGAATTTGGCCATCACTAGCAATAACTCACCCGCTAAGAAAAACACTAGCCACGAGGAAGGGCTGTGCATTCAAAAGAAATACTTGATCATTTCCTGCTCCCTCAGAATGTAAACATGGCAAAGACCACCATGGCAAGTGAATTGTTACACACAAATGAGCACCTTCCTGATGCTTTCTCTTTGCCTTTGCCCATGGAAACCTCCAGGTGGGAAGGTCTTTTTTGTTACCAGCAGTTCAGCTTAGCCAAGATTTTGAATGAGATGGGGAAACAGTGTAACTCTCTTAGCAAATGCACCCCAGTGACTTCAGACCCTCACTCATCCATACTCTCCAAGGCACAGATAGCCCAAGGTGATTAGTCTCCCTTGAATAGAAATGGCAAGTGTTTAAACAGGAGTTGGAAGTCTTAATATTTCATAGACCCACGTCAGAAGACTCGGGCTTGGGTCCCCCAAGGCTATGTCCATGCTGGTAAATGGAAAGGATCAGGTGCTGGCACACAGCCAGGCACCCTGCTCGACAGAGCGCACATGCCCTGGCACCATCCCAGCCTTTGTCCACCAGGCATCCCCAGACAGAGCCCAGACACAGCCCAGCAGGCAGCCTGGACCGCTCTCGGCTCCGCAGCACTTCCTTACACTAGCTGATATTTAAAGATGGTTTCATTTGCAAAGGGGCTTCAAAGATGAAATTACCTGCTTTGAGGCTGAGGCCACCCGACTTGCTTTTCCATTTCAGCACGGAGTAAAACAACTTTGCTGCACGGCTTTGCTGCACTTGTCGCCAGCGAGAGCCCATTCGTGGCTGTTTGGTCCCGCCAAACTGGGGTTCAGTTCCTGCGCTGTGGGGCCACTGCCCACCCTGCCTCCAGCATCAGGCCAAGGATGCCCCTGGCACACACGAGGGGCAGAGCACAGCAGACAGTGCCGCTGAAGCCCTGCCCTTTGTCTGATGCAGAAGTGCTCGCCTTGGGGTAGAAACAAAGAGGGAGAGGGAATAGGAGTACCTCTGCAGCCCGGTGGTTCTGCACATCACCCAAGGGTACTGAAGAAGGATGCCAGCGAGAAGCAGCAAAAGGGAAGCTGAAAGGGGCAAACACGTGCTCACGTTGCTTCATGTGCTATGGCAAGAGCCTCAGGGACTGGGGTAACAAGGGCAGTCTGAGGCCAGTGTCAGTGCTGCAAACTGCCCTGGGGAGCGATGCAGCTTGAAAGCTGGCCCCAAATGCGAAGCGTGTTCAACCACCATGAGGAAGACTTCTCACAACAAATTCAGACGCTTAGAAGTGAGCAACAAAATCAAGCCCGTGATCAAACAGAGGTACCCGTGTGGGGAAACACAACTCAGCTGCGCTTGTCACATCAGAGAGCAATTGCTTCCACTTTCAGGCCTAGTGAGGTAAACGAGATAATTTTTTTGAGTAGAATAAAACCACACATGCACATGATTGCAAAACTGGGAGTTCAAATGCAAACACTTCCTAGGAAAAAAAATACATGTATTTTCCTTTCTTTTAGCATTAGAAAATGTATGGGCTTGGAAAACTGACAAACTACAAATACCATTAGGTTAAACATTCTTAGATCAGTCATCGGTTTAATCAGACAAGGCTGAGATCAGCAGGAGGTTAAGGATTAGATGCGTTAATTAGTATAATTAAAGAAATAATGCTAGGAAAAGCGTGCCCCTGGCATGGCTCACTGGAAGGAAAAGAAGGAATTTTGTCAAGTGGAATTTTCCAACAAACATTCCTGGTGCCTCAGCCATAAAGCAGCTATAAAACACATTGTAGTATATGGGTTTAGTGGGGAAGGATGTGATAGTCTGTAAGAAAATCAGCCACTCTGGACTACGCTGCTGCACAAATGATTTGCCAGAGGTGCAGGCACTACCCACTCACTGCATTGTCCTGCACTGATGGTGTTCTCGTACCATATAGATGTACCAAGGTGTAGGAACACCCCACAGTGTAGTTTTCAACTTCATATAAAATCTTTGGATGGTCTCTCAACAATAGATTTTTATCTAAAAAAAAAAACCCAACCCCCCCCCCCAAAAAAACCCAAAACCAAAACCAACAAATTAAATTGTCACATCTCTATCTTTGAACCTTCTTTTCTATTAAAGAAGCCATTCTAATAACCTCACACTACCTTCCCTTTCCATAATCACTGCTTCCAAGACACAGAAAGAGTAGGCTCTTTAAAGAGTTAACGAAACTTGAACACAGCTTCTAAGAAACAGAGAAGGAAGTTACAAACTGATGTGAGAAGCAGCCTCCCTGGTCCCTTCCTGCACTGCCACTGCAAGCTGTGCTGGCATTCACTGTCACGCACATGGTGGGACGTTTTGCATGTGTCTTGCAGTGGTTGCAATGTCTGTGAAAGGCCCTGCACACGCCAATCAAGTGTGCAGGGCAAGGCAGTTACCCATATCTAGAAAAAAAGAACAGGGAAGAGCAGATACAGCCCTAGATTTCAGGAAAAAAAAAAAAAATGGTTCAGGACACAAGTGAGCTACAAAATTAACAGCCTGACTAGCACTAAGGAGCTGTGTATGAAGCTCTAGGAATTCGACTGAAAAAAATCAGGATGGGAACCTGACTTTGTACAAAACACCCTGTGTAAGAATCCAACATAAGCGTGTCTGAGTACACATACACTGGCCAAACTCTCTGTTTCTCTTTCTCATCTCTGAAAGGAAGACTTATCTTTTTCAGCTTGCCTTGCCTATCTTTTACCTTTAGATTTCTCCATGGTCAGGCAACGCTTGTGTCCTGCTACACTGTCTATGGTAGCAGTGCCTGGTACTCACCAAATGCTGCCCCAGTAATGCCCAGATATGTCCCATTCAACTTCAGAGACTCTTGTTGAAATGCCAGACTTTGGAGTTTGGTATCTACAAAGAGTTTACACAGCTGGGGGGGAGGGATGGGGAGAGAGAGAGAAGCACTTCAATAGCTCCATGATAATACAACCCTTTCTGAAATGCCTACCTAAGTAGGAGCAGCTCATCTATCTCTGTCGGCCATTAAAGGGGTTGAGGGCAACTAGACACCCACTTTAATGACAACCAGGTTAGATGGAAGAAAACTGGGCTGCAAGTGTAGATCCAGAAGGGTCTAGGCTATGATCAAAGAGCTCCCAAGAGGCACCGCACGACCCTGTGCTGGCTGACAGCCAGCTTAAGCCTACATTCAAGATTAGGTCCTCAAAACCCTCCCTAACCATGCTTTACCTATAAAGTATCTGGAGGAACACAAACCAAGAGAACTAAATGTAGGTGTCTACTCAACGTTGGCACCTACAGGTGTACTGCCCAAGTCCTGCTCTAGTCAGCGGAGATCTGACCAGTGCAGTCCGTGGAGTGCAGAGAGCAGTTCAGCTGGCCAGATCGGGGGGTCAGTGTTAGGGTGTGCTGAATCACTCTCTAGACCTCAAGGGCAGCACTGACCAGAACTACAGTGATTCCGACAAAAGCCTGGATGACTGCTCACACACATAACCTTACCACCCTGGGAGATGACCCCACCTACACGCACAGTTCCTTGCTCCTGGACGTGTCCAGAACCACCTGTATCCTGAGCCACTCATGCCTGGACAATAACCCACTTGGAATGAAGCGCTCCTTACACTTAACTTGCCTGAAGGATCTAATCCAAGAGGCAGCACAAGCATCTCAGAGCATGCACAAGAGGAGGACAAAGTGGTGTTCCTTCCTCTGTCTTGAACTGGTACATCTATTCAGCACCCCACCATATAGGCATATACTACCCTCATTTACCTTGCTATATTCTCTAATTATCTCACGTTGTGTATTCACTTGAACAGAGACTGAAGTCTCTACCCCACTGTGTCATGAGTGCTGGAAGACTACTGAGAAAACATGGAACAGCTTAGTGGCCTAGTTCTAGATAGTGGCTCAAGGAACACACAAAGGCTTTGACAGGCTTGTGTCGCATCTTCCCCAAAGCCTCCCTACTGGGGTGTCACATCTTCCCCAAAGCCTCCCTACTGGGTAGTCCAGGAAGCTCCCTCCCCACCAAGATGGTTTCTTGGTCATGCCAGTGAATCCTGAGAAAAGCACCAGGAGGCTAAAAGGTGGGCCAGCAAGGGTCCCAGCATTTCTGCCCTTCTGGGAAACGAGACTTCACATTATAAATAGTACCACAATCCAGGGAGTTCAATCCTGTGGAGGAGGGAAGTCCATCTAGTCTCGTTTCAGGTTGAGATTCTAAACCCTGATTTCTCACACAAGGGGAGAGAGAGGGAGTTGAGAAGTCACATTACTTTGGAGAAAGCAAGAAAATAATTCCCAAGTAGAAAACGCCTATTCTCTAAATAAAACCGGGAGCAGATCTTCATTACTCTTCAAAAAACAGAATGGAATTACACGCTCAAAGTATGACATTTTCTGCGGTTTAACTTTTCATGGGAGAGACAAATACAACATGGATTTTTTTCTGTTCAGATGCTAAAACACAAACAGGACTCTCAGCAAGCAGCCAAGGGGTGTCTAGGACCTCTTCACTGCTAGTCTATAGAAACGCTGCCACCTCATCTGCCAGCCCTAGTGAACAAGTCATCTATCTCATCAACCATCCCGATGCTGAACACCTTTTGCATGGGTAAAAAAAGTAGATGACATTTTGTTAGTGGTGACAAACAGCTTGTGTTACATCTGTCTCCCCTGACCTGAGCCTTCTCTCATGTGCAGGACAAGAAAAGAAAACTTTCCATATCTGGAATCACTATATATTTTCATTACACATTCCCAGCTCGTCCCCATCTTCCCTTTGCTCTCTGTTGTTTTCCTCTGCCCACGCGACAGAGAACACCCAGCAAATGGCAGCATCTGACAGCATCCTCAGCCACCTCCCGCTGCCTAAAACATCCCAGCATTACCCTCAGCCAGAGGAAGATACAATCCTTCCCCACATTCATGCATTCCCTGCATACAAAGCAGCAGTTTCCACCCGCACAGGAAGATCCAGAAGGATAACCCCCTTGACACATCTCTGATTCATTTCTGCATACCCCAACAGATTACTTATCTTCAATTTACCTACGCAGTTTAGATAAGGGTGATTCAACCCTACCTACACACAGAATATCTTCACAATACAAACTCTCCCTCCCTGGAGAGAGAAATCCCACTTCACAGCCAGTGCTGCGTGGTGGTGGCTTAGCAACAAGCTGCACCTCTGTGTATAACTTTTCTGCCAGGCACCGTGAGCTGCTAGCAGGCTTGCTATGTGTCATAACCACAAATTTTACCCAAGAGACGAGGAGCACAGCAGTAATTTGGAAGAACTACAAATAATAAAGAAAAAAGGATCCCCTAAGGGGGTATTGAACTTCTGTGCTTTACCCCAAGAAACCCCATCCCTTTTTGGCCATCCTACCACGAATGGCTCTGAGCCTTCACTCCCTTCTCCATCTCCCCATTCCTGGTTTGCTTGCAGTGTGGCATTGTGATGGAAGTGGTCACCCACCCCTCTGGAGAAGCATTCTAGCTTCTCCAGCACCACTAAATGCCTCAAATTTACTAACGCTTGAATATACTTAACCACAACACCCTCCAGTTGCTACCAGAGCTTGTTCTGGAGCTCCCTGCACCCACGCTCCTGCCACAGCAGCATCCATCCACAGGCATCCACAAGCAGGACCCTTGCTGGGGTTCACTCAGCCCTTGCTGCCCTCAGCAGCTTGTTGGAAAGTACATACCATTCATTTCTCTCCTGAAACACCTAAAGGCACAGGATTTCAGCTCTGTGGGGTGGAGGATGATGAAAGACATGTGACCTGGCAAGAGATTCCACAGCACGAGAGGCTATCTCCATCCAGGTACAAGAGCAGCATTCCCAGAGGGCTGGGACAGCAACAAAACTAGTACAAAGGCATTCAGTAAAGTTTTCACATGGGCATACTACATACCATTTGATCACCCTTCATCCACACAATACAGAAGACACGGTTTGGTTACATTAGTTTAACTGCAAAAGACAAAAGAATGGGATCAGGAAAGAAAGGATCCACGCAGGAGTGTGGCAGGTGGACCAGCCCATCCAAAACATAGCGGGGATTTCACATCAGGGAGCATGAGATTACATTTGGCCAAAATATGAGTGATACAGCTTTGGGATTAATTTGCTGCATTCTGATTTTTTATTTGACTAAGCCGAAACTGAAAGCTGCTACAAAGCAGAGAGACAACCAGGCTAGTTTTGGAAGGGCAAATGCCCACTGACACACCGAACAATAGATGTTGTGAACTGAAAGTTGCATGGGGCATTAAGAGCAGGATAGCAGGAAAAGAGCAGAAAAGATTTATCCTTGTCCCTGAGATGCTTGCAGATGTGCTGAAATGCAGATGTCACAGAAATAAGGTACATCGAATGTGCTTGAGAAATGGGTTCAGTTAGATTGAGACATCCAGGCTTCCTCCTCTGAGTAACAAAAGATATCTTCCTTAGTACAAAAAATGTTTAATTTTTTATATTGTTGCCTGCAATGGAAATTCCAGAAGAAAATTTTTCCCCTGACTGATACCTCCTGGAAGCTGAAGCTGTTTCTCATCTTCAGCGCAAGCAAGGCTCAGGAGCAGCAGGTGCCAGAGAAGGAATTATACGAGAGGGATGCGATCTGCATGGCTCCAGCCTCATCTCTGCTAGGATCTGTGGAATGGTCCTTCAGAGCAAGTCAAACCACCCACCAGCTCCTCTCCAGCACAGCTGAAAATCACACCTTTGAGCATTTCCCTGCGTCCCAGGGTGGCAATTCTGCAAAGAAGCAGGAATCCACCAGACCTGCATAGACCAGTCAGGCAAAACCAGTGCCACCCTTCAAGCTACAGCACATGGCAGAGCAAAGACTTCTGAAGCCTGTGATAGCAGAGGAATGTCAGCAAGAATGCCGTGCAGGAAAGGCACATTGTCCTTACAACAATCCCTCTCCCAGAGGCTGCCGCCAACCTGTATGCTGCAGATTTACGCAATAAGCCAAGGAGGTAGGAGAGGCCCCGCGTGCGACCGGCCACTAATCACGCCAGCAAGCCTTGCACCTTCATTTGTTCCATTGTCCTTTCAAAGAATGATGGCTGTTTGTCAGGCTTGCAGAAATCTGGGCTTTCAGATGAAGCTGTGAGCAAGCAACAAGAGAAATGCACCCCAACAGCCCTGACTGCAGCTACGTGGGGGTTGTTCATGTGCTCCTCAAACACACAGAGCCAGATTTCTCCTGATCATGGGAGAAGTAACCACATGCCGGTGGTGAAGAATACAACTGCACATGTCACAAAGCCAGCCAAGATTTAAATTCCTCTGGAAACCCATCCAAAAACATTCAAATGATAACTGAGAATCATTTATACACTCAGAGAAAAAGGGCCAAAGCCCTGATTATTCAAAATAATCAAGCCTGACAGGCAAATGAGTGATTGCACCTCAGAGTGCATTCTTCCTTCCCTTGCTAAATCACGGGCTAACCTTTCTACGGTGTGCTTACTCGTAACAAAGTAATGCCTTTTGCCTACAAGGACATGGCTCTACTTCATCAGCACGGACTACATCAAAACCTGCCTGTATGACAACACTGGCACAGTTTGCCCAGCAAGGCTGCAGATGGCCCATCCCTGGGAACATCCAAGGCCAGGCTGGACGGGCTCTGAGCAACCTGATCCAGCTGAAGGTGTCCCTGCCCATGGCAGGGGGCTGGGCTGGAGGGACTTTGAAGGTCCCTTCCAACCCAAAACATTTGATGATTCTATGACAAAGCCACCTGCAGTCTACTCCTTAAAAGCCTACCTGTGGATGGCCTCAGTCACCCAGCTCCCTAACAGAAGGGGAAACCTCCCTCCCCCTCTTAGTGCTGGGCACTACAGCATGGGTAATCTAGAGTCACATATTTTTAACTTTTTAGGAACTTAAGGACATACTGCAACAAGGCACGGTGATTTTCAAGCACACCAAGATAAGCTCACACCCAACCCAATGGATTGTGGAAACCCCAGGAAACCCCAGAGCCTCTCTAGCTAGCCAAGGTCTCAGAGGACGTCAGGTGGGAAGCAGAGATTTGTGAAACCTGCCTGCACAGAAATGCCATTAACTGCTTACTCTATTCATCACGTCCACTCCTAACCAGCACATTCCCTTCCCCACCCGCTTTACGCGATTCCCAGCTTTAGACCACCAGTATTCCATTTACCCTGCAACATGACCAAATTTAATTGTGCTGATGCCCTGGCTCCATCCTACTATGCTTTAAGGTGATCTCTTTGCAAAAGGGACCATGATCAAAAGTCACAATCCATAAAGGGGATTCAAGATTGGAGAGTGGAAAAATGACTGTATGGAAGCGTCCACCTCCCAAAAGGGCCATCATCACCCTCATCTCCCAGGCTCTGCTGTCCTCTGACACTGCGGCATCACCCTTGCCCAACTCCAAGAAGCATCTCTTCATCCCACTTTCCCATCGTGCTTCCTCAGCTGCCGTCACTTTGCCACCTCTGTGTCAAGCAGCTTCCCACCTCTGGTGCCTTTCTGACCTCTCCTGGAGAGGAACACTGAGCTTTCAAAGAGGTCCTGCCAGTGAGTCAGCAGCCACTTGCACGCATGGTTGTGGGCAGGGTGTATTAAGTGATGTAAATTGATCTATTGTTTGCTTCAACCTCGTGTGTGGTGAGAACTGATAAGAACAATGCACTCCCCATAACACTTCTCCTCCACCTTATCGGCCTCTGATCTTAATCCCAGGAGTCAATGTCATAATCCATCACTGCTAATGAGTGTGAGCTCCCCTAGGCTGGAGCCTTATCTCGCTTGGTATCTAGAGGGCCATATGAGGTTGCAGCTATAGTGCAATTAAATAAAGGTTACATTGGCCTGAAAGTGTTAGCACCGGCTCTTTGGGAACAGGCCTCTGCTATCGGGGACCAGAGGAATCAAAAGGAAATGCCTGTGTATGCTGCAGCTCACATGTCTCTTCCTGGCAGTTCCATCTCTGGGACCTTCCCATCCAGCAGATCCCAGTACCAACAACACAGAAGGAGAAGCTGCCAGTCTTGGGCATGTACCAACACAAACATAGGCAAGTGCTATGGTTTGAAGGCAGGATGGAGCACGCTGGAGAAGCACTGATAACAGTTTGCCATCTATTGCCACTGAATGTTCCTTTTACTACCAGAAATGTTTCCTGAGGTGAAGGTACACGGAGTAAACACGCAGGCAGTAATGCCTTATCAGTACGGCCTGTTCAGCCCTGTTGGCTGCATCGATAAAAACATCATACCCATGGAACACACTCAACTCTAGAAGAACAGCCTCAAACAAGATAAAACAGCAACACAAGACCATTTTTAATCTGCCTTCTGCAAAAACAGAGAGCAAAAAATGTTTCCTCCCCTAAACCCTTCCAAGGGCAGGTCACTCCATCAGGGCCAGGAATGGTGCTAGCTTCATCTCAACCGGTTCCTGTCTCAGCTAGAAAGGAGCTGATCTCACGCTGACAGGCTCTGCCAGGAATTCAGGGAAAGGTCTCCTCTTTCAATAGTACCTACACTGCTTGCCCTTCACACAGGTCATGAGCTGCCCACAAAAAATATTTGCAGTGGTGGCCTTAAAGTGGTTGCAATGCCCTTAAAATACACGTGCCTCTGCCTGTGACTCAGCTGCAGATTTAACTGCAATGTAGACAGTCCTGGGACAATCAAGTCAAGGCTGTCAAAGAATATTACCTCTGGACACAGATCACTGGAAAGAGTGACCACTCTGCCTTCCCTCCTTTATTACCTCAACAGCTTGGCTTCCCATCTCCAACTCACCCTTCCTCCCACGCCGGCCCAGTGCAGCTGAGCAGGGGCTGTGGGTGCTGTGCCTTCCCTCGCTCCTTCCTACCACACGTGGTACCTCAGAACCTAGGTCAAACCCAGGTTTGGAAATTCAGCAGGAGGAAACAGATGAGAACAATCTATGTTATAGTAGAAGCTACATGCCAGGTCAGATCAGAAGGTGCAGTGTTCTGGTCATCCAAGCCACCCGTGAAATCTATCACTTTCAAACACGTGTTGGGCCATATTTAAGAGCAAGCACGATGGCAAAATACCCATGCAGGGTGGAAAACCTGTGGCTGACACAGGTGAGTAAACTGAACAGTGGTCAAAGCACTTCCAGAGCTGCACAGCAGCAGATAATGCCAAGAGGAGAAATTCAGCTAAGTTTGCCAGTGAGCAAGGGGAGATGTCCAAACAGTCGAGGCCTTAATCACATTTCAGATGACAGCTTGGGGCTCCAGGGTTAAAAAACCATCCAAAAAACAAAAAAGAAAATCAACATCGCCAAACAACAACAAAACCACAAGACCAAAACCCCAAACCAACATCATCATCATTACAGCTACATTTTGCATTTGGATCAATGAAACCCAGTAGACTATCAGACACCAGGAAGGACAAAGGACACAGAATGGTGTGTTTCTTGGAGAAGGTGCCACAATAAACTTAACTCTACAGAGGCTGGGCACAGGATCTCAGGCAAGGTGGGCTGTGAGTAAAAACAAGAGGCAGAGAGGTGTTCTCCAGAGGCACATGCTAGAGAGGTGGGTTTCTCTTCATTGCCACAGATCTAGTCTACGTGCTTTTGAATCTGCCCTGAGTGTGTGAAGTGAGACAGCACTGAGGTGGTGGTGACCAGAGCTCAGATCACACATCAGTCCTATTGCTTCACTGGCCAAGAGCCTTATGTCAAGGGAAAGTTCAGGACCTGCTTCAGATACTGTGTGAATGGATGGATATAAGCAGCCTTCACCCTTTCCCAAGCTGCAACGCAGCTCTCATCCCAGAGAAGGGCTGTGAAATCTACAGCTGAAGGAGCACAATACACTCAAATCACCAGCTGCGCCCATTCAGCAGGGAAAGACAGAGCACATCCATCTCCACAGGCCCGCTTTCAGTAGGAAGGGTAGGCACGGACATTTTTCTGGTGGCATTTCAAGTACCTTTAATCAGACACGTCATTCGGATTAGGCTAAAGGAAAGGTTTAGTGTCTGTTTCGCCAGCTGGCTCACCCCCTTGCTCAGGCTAATCCCAGCATCACACAGAGACCAGACCTTCGGTGCTTATCTGGTTGACAGGATGACCAGGGGAGGGGAAGACAGACAGTGGTTGGTAAGTTCACATGAGTCCAAGGAGTGTTGGGTTCAGTCCTAAAACTTTCCATTCCAATCACTGAGGACATCCATACATGTCCCTTGCAAGCCAAAGGTCTTTTAGGGTCACCACTCTGAATGCCCACATCAGGCGTTCCAGGGCAAAGCAGTGATTCAATCAGGTGTACCTACGCTGTTGGTTAAGCCTGGGACCAAGCCCAGTCCTGAGATGAGACAACCCCATCCTGCAAGCCTCTAGCACACAGTTGCCTTCGCTAGCGCTGCCTGGAGAAGGTGAGCTCTAGCATTACAGTGGCCCCAGGCTCATTCTCTCAAGGGCTTTGACTTACCTCCATATGGGCAAAGTTGAGCACATCATGTCACTGCCCATCTGCAGGCGTTCCAAACAGTTCTCCGTGCTCTGCCCATAGCATGATGCAAGCTACGGATTTCATGGAGTAATTGCCCATTAGGAGAAAATTACCCCAATATATATTTAACATTTTTTAGTTGATGCTCACCAGAGGCAACAACAGCTCACCAGCACCCCTGCTGCTGCTCCATCAATTTACCGCTGCAGCTTTGGTGACGGAACAGCTCAAGACTTCGCAGCAATGATATGGCAGACAGGAGAGTTTCCCAGGTCAGGAGCATTTGTAAGGGGCTGAGAAAACCTCACAGGCGAGCAACTGAACCTGTAGACTTTCAAAATTGGATCAGCAGGAGCCTACACAGTGGTGACCATGTTCTACAGCAACACTCAATGCCAGGAAGCAGGATCAGTGTCACCTACAATAGCAGTGCCTGGCTTTGACACCCTCCATCCCTCCCACCCCTTGTTTTCCTGGCACTGTAGGGATACCTGTGGATTTTTTCTCCCTCCAGGTCAGCGAGGATGAAGTGGACGTACAGGGGAGATGGGCAGCCCACAGCAGCTCCCCAAGAAGGGGACAATGGCTCAGCTTTCTCCTGCTCAGCTGGCAGAAAGCAGGCAGATGGAAAATTCCTGTGGTCTCCCAGCTATTTTCACAGAGCGAATCCCTTCAGGGAAGAGTGCCCGATTTGACAGAGCATAAGGCTTTTGCGTCTAACATGTACAGATCGGCACACTCGAAGGACATGGGGCAGGACTTACACATGCTACTGAAGTAATTGAAGCAGAAAAGCTTGCAACTGAAATTAAGATCCAAAGGGAGGGAGGGGGAACAACTGGCTTCGTTCTAGTCCTTGAGTAAGCAGGTGCATTACCGACACAGATACAGCCACACAGAAAATCTCATTGCTTAGATCCTCAGTGACAAACCTGGCCCCAGGAGGCACGAGCGCTTCCATGCTCATCTCCAGCTACATGTTGCAACCTGGGTTCACATCACCACCACCCCAGGACCGGGTGGATCCTCAGATCACAGCAGTTTAACACAGTGGCCAACAGAGAAGTGTACAAGGTGTCATGGAGCAGCTTCTGACAAGTCCAAAGGGCTCTGCCAACAAGTTTGCCAACGCATGTGGTACAAGGGGAATGGTTGAACGGAGGGCACGTCTGCCAGGAGATCAGGGTTCTGGGTTGCCCCCACAGGTTTTGTCAACCATCCATCACAAAACACCATGGGAATTTCTAAGGGTGTTAGGAGGGATGAACACTTTACAAGAGGCTAACCTTTACAAGAAAATCAGCCAACTGGGATAAGTTAAAAGGAGCTGGGTTAAAGGTTAAAACCGACCAGCTCGATCAGTTTATCTCAATATCATTCCCCCCTTGTTCTGTGCCTTCTCCATCAGATCGTGCTTTTAAATTGCAGCCTGTATGGTGTGGTGCATAGCTCCTTACAGCATCCCTAAGACATGGTTAATGTAGTCAAAGCAACACCCAGACACCATACATCTCACCTTTCTCAGTCTCTCCTGAGGCTGTCACCAGGATCCAGGGCGGAGGAGGTACAGTCCACGGAGGAAAGGCTGGTGTCGGCAGTTCGATCCAAAGGTAACCTTCAAAACTCCAAGACTGCTGTTCTCTGGACCAGACACAGCCAGGAAGGCGATGGGGATGTGAGATACTCCCCTGCAGCTGCCAAAGAGAGCAGCACGAACTGGCTGTAGCATTGGCAGAGTGGGCAGATACATCTCTGCCTCTGGCTGCAAATTTGCCACTGGCCTATATTTGATTGCTATTTGCTTGTATTTACAGGTTCCTTTAGGTTTGTTTTTGTGGGTTTTGTGGGGGTTTTTTACAAGTTATTTTTATTTAAATGCATTGATCTGTTTTCTGAGTAGGAAAACCCACAAGTTTCCATGCCTTTCTCTTTCTCCAGATGCCATGTATTTTCATAGCACAAGAAAACACCAGAAACTGGAGTGTCACTGGGACCAGACCTCTGATTGTTGCTTTTGTACAAGCACCTAAGAAAAATATTAATAGAGTAGCATAGCAATTGCTGTCATCACCTACAGCCCTTAAAAATAGATTTATCAGGAAGAAAACCAGTATTTGATGAATATGGAAGGCATCCTAGTTTGGGTGTTGGACCAGAAGCAGCCTTTCTTACGGATATCCGAGATACTATTCAAGGACACAACTGCAGAAAAAAAAAAGAAAAAAAAATCACAGATAGCAGAGCTTGTGGATCATATAGGCAGGGATATTTTTTTGTTAACAAAAATTTTTGGCGTATTCAAATAGTTTGCAAACATTTTCAGCTACATGTTTTCAACTCTGTATTTTAAACTTTAAAATACTTCATTGCAAAGAGCTATCTTACAGTGTGAAAATAAAATCAGTCCAGAGATAAAACTCAAAGGGATTTGTACTTCTCTACTGACTTACCAGACAGTTGTCTAGGAGATGCTAGAGTAAAACACTAGAGAGCGAGAAGTTTGTACTAAGCGTTAACCACAGCTATGCTTCCCATTAATCATTTATGCTTCACTGTCACATGGTTTTAGCATGGGTTTCACTTTAATCTTTTACTTCAGACCACTGGGTCCCACTGTGCCATCAGAGGTGAAATGCTTGAAGACAGTCACAACACCAAAAAGTTAGTGTCACAAACAGATAAAATGAATGGAGATTTTCCATTTATTATTTTTATCCGTTTTTTAATCTGTTTTTTATTTGGTTTTTATCTGGTTTAATTTATTATTTTATTATATATTTTATATATTTGTTTTTTTATATATGGTGTTATACAAATATAAAATAATATATATTATATATAAAAAATATAATATCTGTTTTAAAACAGGTAAAAAGTATATGGAGATAAATGGGGAAGGTATGCCAAAAAGGCACATAACACAGATGGGATAAGGATTCAGGTCTCTTACTCACTGTTTCCACCACCCATATCCTCAGGTTTCTCTGGTGACAATGGCACATATTACTTTTTAGGGCTAGTAAGGACAGTTTGCAAAGCAGTCAGAGCAGTGGGTCCTGACCCTCCTGGTCGAGGATGACATGCATAGGGGCTGGGCAGGGCTCAAAGTCTTTAGTTAAAATAACACCACTCTCTGGTGAGCAGCAACAGGTCTGAGCCATTGTGAAGGACAGCTGGGTACTCTCAGAGCCTCCTCCAAAAAGCCCAGGAAAACAGAAATCCCTCCCTTCACAGGCACGCTAACTTCGACCAGAACAGAGAACAGGTTCAGAAAGCAACAAACATGCTTCATACTACTGAACCGTGGAGCGGTTTGGGTTGGAGGGGACCTTCAAAGCCCACCCAGTCCCACCCCCTGCCCCGGGCAGGGCCACCTCCCCCCAGCCCAGGTGGGTCCCAGCCCCAGCCTGGCCGTGGGCACTGCCGGGGACGGGGCACCCACAGCTGCCCCGGGCAGCCTCTGCCGGCGCCTCCCACCCTCACGGGGAACAATTTCTTCCTTACAGCTGATCTAGATCTCCCCTCTCTCAGTGCAAAGCCTTTCCCCCTTGTCCCCTCGCTACAGGCCCTGGTACAGAGCCCCTCTCCAGCTTCCCTGTCGGCCCCTTTAGGCACTGGAAGGTGCTGTAAGGTCTCCCCGGAGCCTCCTCTTCTCCAGGCTGAGCCACCCCAGCTCTCCCAGCCTGTCCCAGCAGAGATGCTCCCTCTTCTAGGAGCTTTTGCACAACAAGAAGGGAACGTACACAGGGAGTTCAGGGCGAAGAGGTGAGGAGCAAAGTGGGGGAAGGCGCTGGCTCCTGGCACAGCAGAGCTGGCAGCAGGGACCCAGCACCATCTCACATCGGCCCTGGGAGCCCTCCAGGGGCTGCGCGCCCCCGGCCCGCAGCAGGGATGGCATGGGCGCTGGGGTCCCCAACAGGAGAGAGGGACCCTACAGCAGCGAGGTGAGAAATCAGACATCAACCCTCCCTCCAGCCTGAAGCAAAAACAGGAAACCTCAAGCGAAACCCACACAGGGAACACACGCTCCAAGGTTAAACTTCATGTCACGGGATCAGCGGATGGGAGGTGATGTGGGGGGAAGCATGGCCAGCTCTCCACGAGCCTCAGGCTCTGCAGATTAGCAAACTGCACAGTAAGTTTGCTACAGCTAAACCCAGAAGGAAAGAGCAAGCATTTACACAAGGATTCTGGGCAAAAGCTGGAGCTCAGCTTATTCGGAACGCAGGTTCGAACAACAAGGAGGAGAATGACTCACAACTCGTCAGGGTCATGGGAGTCCAGACAGAGCAGGGTTCCAGGGGACACCCCAGCGCTCTTCCAACACTGAACCTTGGCACAACCAGATGATTTCAAAACAGGGTGGTGGTGGCAGAGGGGTTTTTTTTACACCTAGGGATGACAACAACCAGTGAGCACAAGGGGTAAAGCACAGTTGGCTTGCAAGCTCCAAGTTCAGGAGGAGGAACTGCCTCAAACCAGGAGAGCAAGGGTCTTGCTTGCCACCTCCTGAAGCAGATTGTGAGGGTTTCCTCCAGGTTGCTGATGTGGTGGCACTTGAAAGCCATCCCCTCTTGCCCCAGCACACACGTGGAGTGGTTGCTTGCAGCCCCACTCTGCAGTCCCCTTCCTTTAGCTGGAAAATGATAATACTCCATATTTTTCACATGACTGACCACAAACCTATTAATAACTGAATTTAAAGCTGGTTCAGCTAGACAACTCATTGCCTCCAAGGAGAGGAAAACCACAACTTCTTCCATCCCTGGAAAAAACTTTTGTGACTGCAAGACCAGCAGCTCAGATGTAGTGGAGGCTGTTCTGGTCTGCTGATACACCTCAGTGGAGAACGTCAACCAGCATGAGAGAGCTTGGCTTTTTTCTTCTGTTCCTCCTTCGCATCTCCAGGAAGGGTGAGTTCTGAGCTTGTTATGAATCCCTGTCTGATCAGGGCTTTTCTTCTTGCTCTGGTCAAAGTGCCAGGGGAATTACCTAGTACGATAAACTCTCCATGAACTGCACCATGCCATCACATTGTTTAAGAGGATGCTGAAATTCTGGGTACAGGTAAGAATACTGGGAAAACTCAACAGCTTTCTTCTGCAATTGCCACAGAGGTCTTTGGTTTGAGAGTGGGGTGGGGGTTTTTTGCCTTTTTTTTTTTTTTTTTTTTTTTTGCTTTTCTGACTTGTGCAGGGAGTTGATCTAACTTTTCTCCTGCAGCATCAGTTGGATGCAGCATTTCTACCACCACCCAGCAGCACTGTGTCCCTTTCCTAGGAGTTACTGTGCAACACATAACAATGTGCTCCAGTTAGCACAAGCTCATGTTTACCCTCAAGTATGCACTTAAGTTCCTTTAAACTCAATGGGATTTGCTTGGATATACTGTCAAACAGTATTTGCTAGAGCAAGGCTAGGGTCTGTGGTGGTCTCCAGCTCTTGATCTTGTTCCTGTCTTCATGATTTTTCCATTGACAACTAGCAGATACCCTGACCTGATGAATCCTTTTCAGGGTTAAGTGTGTAGGCGATTTGCCTATGGCTTTCTCCATTTCTTGTGAAAGCTTCAATTCCAGGAACAAATGGAGGCTGGATATTAGCAGGAGGAAGCCACAAAACACATACCACTCTGAAGTTTTAAGGTTAAGGTTAAATTATGCACAAGACGCTGACAACTCCCCCTACTCATAACCTAGGCAAACTGTGTTTCCACAGAAATGGGTGGAGCTGGTAACATTAGAAGTACGTGGTTTTAACATTTTCTCTCACGTAAAAGGCAAGGGGATATTTACGTGCTAAAAATAATATTCTTTGCTTGAGATACTCAAAAACTGCAAACCGAAAAGGTGGCAGAGAAAAGCAAAAAGCAAATCATGTACTCAAAAGCACATGATCTGCAGTTCTCCAAAAGCAAGGGTTACAGTAACATGCTGTAAAACAGCCAAAATAACATGAAATACACTAGAAAGCATTTCTGTTTTCACTGCCAGCTCTTTGTGCTCAAGGTCCAGGAGCTTCCCAGAGCTCCAGTGGCCATGTAACCTTGAATATGAGATTCCCTAGGCTGCAAAAGGATCTCATATCATTATAATGAATCATAAGGCAGCCCGGCTCCAGATCTCCGTAACCAAAATACTGGCTTGGCACTGATTCCAGATAAATAACAGCACAGAACCAGTCCTACACTGGCCTTTGTCCATTGTGCAGCGCACAATGGAGTGATACAGGCTGCACCACCACCGAGGTATTTGCCAAATATTATGGAGAACAGGTATATGAACAAGCAACAAATCTTATCTTAGTGTTTACAGGAGCAACCCAACAGCTGAATGCCCACAGACCGCAGCAAAGCCAGCTAGACGAGGGATGGATGGCAACTGCTTACAGGACACCTTTACTTTTTTTTTTTTGCAGTTATTCTCAGCTATTGAGGGGGAAGCTCCTGATTTAATGAAGTCATCAAGTGAGTTTTGTAAGACAGGAATGTAAGCCACAGACGGTCCTGAAGCCACAATCTGCTGCTACAGCTGTTGCAATTAGCAAGGCAGTGGATGGATACACATATCTATACAGAAAGCACTGCCTGCAAGTGCTGTTTGTTGGTGCTGGTGGTTCCTAGGGAAGAGAAATGGGTGAGACATTTAGTTTTCCGATATATTTCAAAGGTGGGGAGCATCCGTTCAGGGGAAGGCTGTTTTCATCACTAGACAAAAATGATCAGATTGGGTCTGGTGGCAGCAAGGTGCAGCTCCCCAGACTGCACTAGGATTTACTGTAACTAAATTTGGCCAAGGGAGCAAAATCCCAACCATTTGTGACACCTCAGCCGGAAAACTCAGGATTTCCCTCACCATGACACCAGGACAAGGCCTGTCTGGGAAGACAGTGGCAGCTAGAGTCCACACCGTGACAGCTTGCTCTGCTAGCAGGGAGATGCCTTCTCTGCTGCCAAGGGCATCCTCCATCCGACGACACAGATACAGGGAACTTACTTGTTCTCAGCAGCCTTCCTTAAGATGAGCACCTTCAAGTCTTTATTCAGATCCTGTCACAGCTGATGAGTAAGATGCTACTTTGTGATGATAGCAGCATTGATCATGAGAAACATCAGCTGTTACTACCTTCCTCAGGGGTAATGCAACCACCAACTGAGTAGCATAACAGACACTATAACATAATACTATATATATACAGTACGTATTACATAACTTAATACTACAGTGTGTGCATGCACTCAAATGCAGGGCTGCTACACTTAATGCACTTCAGTGCCTAAAGCCACCAGATTTCTGAATGCATGCAAAATTTTTATTTTTAGCCTTTTTTTTTTCCTTTTGAAGAGATAATTTGGTTGATCTAAGCACATAGACGTCTGTTAACTGCAAAAGTGTGTTGCACAACTTCAGGTGCTATCGGTCACTTGTCAAACAAATTAAATCACTTGCAACATGAGCTGATCAGTCCCTCAAGCTCTGGTGCCAACTGGTACCACATCCAGTCTCAGTAACAGGGCTGCGCAACCAACTGCAGGTCCTCAGCAAGCAACACAGGGCCCACCACAGGAACATTTTCCGACCAACAACAAAGCAGACGCAGGAAGGATGGCCTTAAACACCCCACATGAATCAGTCGATCATCTTTTTTGCTTCTAGGTGTGCAGTCCAACGGCTGGTCCGTCCACGTCCCATCTGATGTCACCGGTGAACTCGGGAAGATGGTTATCCTGCCCTGTACTTTCACACACCCCTACAAAACATTTGACCGGACCCTCACTGCCATTTGGAGGATCAAGGAACCCTACAACGGCACAATAGTTTTCAAGTGCATCAGTCAGAGCACCAGTGAGCTCTGTAAGACTGCCATCAGCCACAAAAACAAATACAAACTGCTTGGCAACCCCCGGCACAAGGACCTTTCCATCAGGATTGACAATCTGACCTGGAGTGACAGCGAGAGATACTTCTGCCGGGTAGAGCTGTCCGGAGATATCCACAGCAAGTATGAAAGCAGGAATGGGATAAAGCTGCATTTGATTGGTAAGAGGGCAGTAGAGCCAACGCCACCCCGTAGGGAAGTGAGAGCTGCAAGATGTGGAAAATGAGATGGTAACAGGAGCTGACCTGCTCTTCCAAAGGGTTGTGTTTTCCAGCTCCATGGATAGTTTGTAACATTGGGGCAGGGAATACTCGTTGCCTTCCACAGCCTTCCAGCACAAGGTGATGAGCACAATGCAGGGAAGGGAACAGGAATGAAACTGGAAAGGAAACAGCCAGGCTCTGGCTGCTGGGGTAAGAGCCAGACAAGTCCTGGACATCCCACTTTGTCCTGCAGCACAGGGTCTGAGCAGGCAGCAGAGAGGCAAATGGGGGTCAGCAGCCCACGGGGTGGGGTTAAAGCCGTCCTCTTCATCAGAATCTAAACAGGAGAGCTTGGGTGCTGAGCACATGTTAGCAAATGTAAGCACAAGACCACCTGGATGGTAACAGGGGATCAGAAAGACAAGATACCTGGTACACAGGTGCTGTAGATCCAGACTCTCCTGGAGCAAGAAACATAAACAGCCTGAAAAACCAGCTCAGATAACAAACCTCAAACGCTAATCCCATCTCCCAGGGTGTGCTCACAGATCAAGGGAGGGCCAGGAGACCCAAGTGGCCTCGGGAACTGGCTCAGACCTTACCCATGAGGGCAGAGGTGCCACGTGTTGGATGATTTTGCTTGCGAAGTGAAACTGCCTTATACCTGTGGGCATCCAGATGGAACCTGAGGATAAGGTCGGTTACTTCTTGGGCAGTTCTGTGTAGTCAAGGTTTTCCTTCACTTGGAGCAGCTCCTGAACACCCACATACACAGCGTGACCAGAACAGGATGGCAGCAAGGTCTGTCTCTCAGGGGCTGCCTGGGGCTTAACACCAGAGGAACGATAACACACACAGATACGGCACCCAAGCTGCACCCTGCTTTGGGAATAGACCCTGACAGTATGAATGGAAGGGGTTAAATAATGCTTAAAAAGTTAAAGACCAAAACACATAGACACATGGCATACAACTAACACAGCTAGCTTCCTTACGCATCAGTCCTCCAGCCTCAAACTCCTGCATTACACAGACAAGGAAGAAGACACGATGTAGCCGGTTGCAAGCTATACATTTGTTGCCTAGCCTGACAAAAACTGAAATCAATATTGAACTCCTGCTTTTCCTCCATGAGGATGCTCATTTAGTTCTCTCCGGTTTTCACAATGCCTTTAGGAACCAAATGCATTAAATGGCTCAAGAGGAAAGGATGGAAGGTTAGGACAAGCTTGGTCATACCAGCTACGCTTCCTCAGCAGACTAGACAAAGGATGACATGTTCAGCAGTGCACCTCTTAGCATTTTGCATCTCCCCAAACAGTCTCTACCACAGTTCATTCAGTCACACAACCCCATACGCTCCAATACAGGATATAAAATTAGTGGCCCTGTCTTGGTATCAGTGTGTTACCCCAAAGCAACCAGGAACCTACACCAGCTGTTTGGTAGTCTCACTACAGGGTTGGAGAAAAACATCAAAAATAGGTTGTAGCAAGGAGTGTAACCGCTCCCTGATCAGAACTTGCTAAATCTGGCAGGTCTCGGGCACTGAGCAAAGGGCCTACAAACAGATCCATCCGTGCATACTCTGGAGGTCTGAGACCAGAGGCACAGCCACGAGATGCTTGCAGGAGCACCATGGCTGCCTTGTCCTGGACCATGCGCAGACGCAGCCAGTCTGAAAATGTCCCCAACTGCACCTGTGCCTGCATGACGGACAGCACAGGGCTGCAATTCATGGTGCATCTGCAGAAAGCCGCCCATCTTCATGGATGACTACCCTGCTACAGCACAGTGTCTCCGCCTTCTGCCACCGTGGAAGGTGACATCAGCTGAAGCTGACCAAAGCTGAGACAACTGTGTGAGCCATTACAGGCATAAATCAGAGGTAGAATACACATCCTTGCACACAGGCTTTGCTAGGTGAATCCCTTTGCTTCTCTATCCAACACAGGCAGGGTGGGGAAATCTAAGGAAAGTGCTAAGAAAAACAAGGAAGGGGAGGTTGGTTCCCAGAATTACCCTGATATAACATGCTGAGGGTCCACCAAGACCGACAGCTCACTCCAGGCTACACACACCTCTGAAGCCTGACACACTTTCCCTCCCCTGTTGCGATTCCTGCAGCTGCCCCCAGGATCATTAACATCACCGTCAGCTCCAACAGGGATCGCACCTTCCAGGCACGCTGCACCGCCGAGGGGGAGCCAGTGCCTGCCCTGACCTGGACCGGCCCACCCTACAGCAACATCACCACCATCACCAGCATGAACCATCGTGTCACCAAGGAGCTCCGGTACCTCATCCACGATGGAAAATACACCTGTACTGCCGTCAACAGCCATGGGAGAGCAGAGGGGGCTGTGTACTTCTATAAATTCAAAGCATCCAACAGCTCCTTCTTCCTGATCCTGATCTTTGTGCCGCTGGGAATCAAAGTGCTCATTTTGCTGGTGATACTGAGCTTCACCGCTTTCTCAAGAGGAGGTACGTATCGCAGTTTCCCTCAGTAGTCTTCCTCCATCAGACTGGTAACCAGCGGAGGGATGCGGCAGGTTAAGTCAGGCAGGAGGGGTTGGCTTTGTTTTGGGTTGGGTTTTTTTAATGATTTTATCATTTGCCACCCTAGAAGAAGGACATTTCTAATGGGAAATATAAGTAGGAGGGACATCCTGGCTGGCTGGTCACAGCCTGCAGAGAAGATGTCTCCTTTGGGAAGGGACCTTCGGAAAAGCAGAGGGAGCAGGATTTTCCCTGTGCCCGAGGAGAAAGGTTAACTAACAGATGGGCAATTAGTGGAGAATCTGTAGGCACAGGTTATTTTTTTTCTTCTCTTCGAAGCAGACTAATTACTACCTCTTCCCTTGTAGACCATAGGCAGGATTTACCTTCACTGTATCCCATGCAACAGTTCAATCTCCTGGGGTGAGCATCCTCCTTTTACAGACTGCCCCTCTCGGTCCCCTGGGCCTCGCCACCCGGGTGCTTCCCCATCACCAGTGAAATCCCACCTCCCAGCCACACCAGGGCCATGACAGCAGGGAAACCCCAGCTCACAGGAGATGAGAATCAGCTCACGGACTGAGGGGTGAGACCTCTCAAGAAGCCCGGAGGCTGCTAGCCCCCAGCCCACCACCCCTGCTGTGTGATGGCATGGGGAAAAGGGGACCAGGAGGGACCCCAGGCTCTATGTCTCAGGCTGGACAAGATGTCATCTCACCATGACTCATCTGTCAACACCTTGAAAAAGCCACCAGTTGTCTCAAAGTGTAGAAGGTCTAAGACCAACCAAAGAAATGCTTTGTTCCTTATACTCCAGTGCCTAATTCCCAGTCCCACTGGAGGACAACACACCTGACACAAGGTCTTCTCTCCATTCACTGGAGTGTCACAAACACCCCCCATTGCAGCTTCCCAACAGCTCTAGGTCAGCCCTGACTCCCCATCTCACTCTGACCACATTGCTAACCCACATCTTCCTTCCCACCTCACAGGTCCCTCCTCCACTCCATCCAGCCTGGCCCGGTAAGGATGTCTTGCCTTCTACTCATGTTATCCATCAGGAGGGGTGGAGATGGCTAAAGAGAGAAATACATGTCCTTCGTCCTGGCAACAACCTTCTGGCCTGAGAGCGGGCTCCTGGGACAAGGACATGGTTGGGCTGATGGCCAGATGAACCCGTGTGAGGGACCAAGGCTTGGGCACTGCTGGAAGGAGGCCCTGGCTTGGGTACAGCTGAGGAGGCCCCACTGATGTGACAAGGACGGGAAGTAGGTTGGAGAAACCATGACACATGGATGCTGCAGCAGCAAAGGGCTAGCAGTTTAGGTGGGCCATAGGACCAGAGGATGGTAGGAAGCCACATTAGCAAAAGAACCACCCACCCAAGGGACGGGCTGGCACGGGGTCTGGGCCAGACTTGAGGAATGATGGACAAGAGAGGGGAAGCTGCACAACAGAGACCTTCCCCTCCCTCTGCACCCCAGCCTCTAATGGAGCAGAAAAAGCACCCACATCAAAGTTGATGAGCTCTGCAAGGGTGAAAGAAGGTACGGAGATACAAACCAGCCCACCACAGAGCCAGGTCAGGTGTGGCAGGGCCTGATTCTTTGGCTGGCATCCATACCATGCTCCCACACAACCCTCAGCATTTCCCATTCCCCATCACACCACTAATCGTGGACGCTTCTGAAACCTGTGGTGGCCGAGCCAGAAAGGGATGGAGCAGGAGGGAGAGGAAATGCATACAAACTAAAAAACAAAACCAATCCTTAGGCTAAGCCTAAAGAAGCTGTACCTGAAATCAGTAAAATTACATCTGCCTGGGGCTGCTCTCTTCCAGCCTGGGTTATCCCTGTGTGATGTCTCCTTCCCTCACCTTACCCAAGAAAGATGCTCACAGCATCAGGACACAGCCAAAGAGGCAATGGGGAATACAATCCTACAGTTAAATTTGTCGTAATTACTCACAAAAGCACAATGTTGGTGATTTAACAGTGTCTAAACCATACTGCACCCTTAATTGTATATGTATGTAGATGAAAGCTTAAAACCCAAGATCCTCCACGCCCTACATGAGAGGATCCTTCCCAGGAGAGGTCTGTCACAACCTCCTGAGGCTCTGAGCAGCAGGGCAGCAGCAGTAGTTAGCACGAACTGCGTACGAGATCCTTCTGGATGCTTTAAAACGTAAAACATTAGATACAGCTCAGACACATAAAACCCACCTGCTGCAGCCGGGAGGATCCGTACCAGACGGTGCTGCAGACACTCTGACACTCCTTAACTACTGTCTGAAGCTATTTACAAAGTCTAGAGCAGCCAGAAATGTGTCCTCACCTTCTTCACTTCTTCTACTGCCAGGCCACAGCCGCAAGACACCACCTACGAGAACTTTGACCGCAGAGACGGCAGTGGCCAGGCTTTGCCGGCAGAAAGAACAGCGTCAAGACGCAGCTGAGGACCTGGGCGGTCTCATCCGCACCCGTCTGCACGGCTCCAACTCCTGCCTGCTCTGGACAAGGGTGCCTTTTCCCACTGAACATAAAACTGACGCCGACTGATACCCAGAAGGTCAAACAGGCCTTGCAGGTGCGTGACTTCCAGCCCCGCTGCTGCTTATGAGCAAAAGAAGCCCTTAAAGGGAAAAACAGAAGAAGAAAAGAGGGGTGGAGCTGGAAGACCAAAAGAACTCTACATCGGATGCATAGAAGCATCCACA
This sequence comes from Falco peregrinus, assembly GCF_023634155.1. Classification (NCBI taxonomy): domain Eukaryota; kingdom Metazoa; phylum Chordata; class Aves; order Falconiformes; family Falconidae; genus Falco; species Falco peregrinus. Next base: position 81,062,731 of record NC_073739.1, read on the forward strand.
TAGGATGTCAGTTCTAACCAGCCTGTGTGGTTTTAGCCTGTATCAGATAATGTTTAGCAAGCAGGTAACAGTCTACCGTTTTCTCACATCTTTTTGCTTTGGCATTTTTCAAATACTCCTTCTCAAAGCTTTCTTCACTGCTCCACTTGTCAAACCACACACAGCTTCCTAGAGCCAGCAAGTGTCTCAAGTTTCAAATACCAGCTCTGAAAAAAACACTACTAGAATTTTGGCTGGGTCTTTTTTGTTGTTTATTATTCTTCTTCCTTAACTTCCAAAAGGGTTTAAGAGTTTAAAGGAAATCTTAACTTTCAAGAGCAGTCCAAGCAAAAGGAAAAAGAGGTTTTCCAAAAGGTGGCGGAGCTGAAAGCCAGGCATGCAAAGGGTGCTCTGTACTGTAACTGCGCTGCAGCTCCTAGTGCCCATGTGCACGCACCAGCAGAATCTCAGAGCTTTGTGATAAATATGCTGTGAAAATGTTCCAATAAACCAAAACAATAAGCCAAATAAAAACAAAAAAATAAACCAAAAAAAATTTCTAAACAGTTTCCATCTCTGTGTTTCAAAATACAAATTTTGTGTGTCAAAAGCTCCTATAAGGCCTGACCACTCACCTCGAATTCTTCTGAGATGAAGTCACCACTACAAAGTCTCTAGCCCAACTGTGAACATGCCCCAAGACCACCTGAACAGACCCAGCTTATGCGCACATCAGCCTGGAGTCTTGGTCAAGCAAAGGTCCAGGAAAGGGCTGTGAAGAGCAACAAGTTGGCATAGAAGAGGAGGAGAAAGAATGAAAAAATAAGTGATAAGAACCTACTTTCATGTTTCTACCACTGGCTTCGATACTCTGTGCAATCATTCCAGTGCAGCAGGTCCAAAACTTTTCCCCCTAACAATCCTGCTTCTGGGAACAACCACTGCTGGCCAGAGCCCAACCTGCTACTGAATTACCAAGAAGCCTGTGGTCCCGCTTGCAAGCTCACCTCCAGCCTGGGAACTGTCATTTCGAAGTTCACTTCTTTGTAACATCTGTGCTAGGAAATTAAAGCATAACTTTAAATGACTTGGCCGGGATAACAAGAGGGGAAAAAAGAAAAAAAAATAATGCAAGGAAATATTTGAACCCAATCTTTTAAATCTGTTTAAAAATCCCAGCAGTGGCAAAGCCAGGTTTAATAAAGATAGGCAGAGATGCAAAGAGGAAAAGGAAGTTATAGCAGACAGCAGTCATGGACCAGTAAGGTCAGTGTACCAGGAAGAGACCTCAGAGATCTTAATTGGACAAACTGAACTGAATTTAGAGTATTGAGAACCTATTTCTATCCACATATGGGACTGAAGCTTGGTTTACAAGATTTTCCTTGTGAAAGCTACTTCAACTGAAGTAGCTTGGTCCAAATAGAAGTATCAGACCTCATGCCCCAAAACCTGGGATGCACCGAGCATGCTCCATTGCATGCTGCCAGCATCCTGCAGTTGAAATGCCGCCAGCAAACACCAGTCACGGAATTGCTGCAGCAAGTCAGATGCAAGGAAACTCATGGATCTGCACTGGTTGACTTTGATTTGGCTTCCAGAGCACAACTCATGTTAGTGCAGCAAACAGGAGAACGAGGACATCAAGGTACAGGCACCCACCACGTCCCTGGACACACTAGGAAAGGCACAGACCTGAATTTGCCTGAATCCTGCCTCTCTCCCCAGCAAGGGACCTCTTTAACCCATCCAAACCCCTGCAGGATTGATCTTCAGTGGGAAGGGTCTGCCTTCAACATTTCCCTCTCCGTACCTGCTGTTTTGTCCTTTGGAAAGCAAAAGGTGTGGGGTTGCGTGCAGAGGGAAACCTCGTACTGAACAACACAGAGGACAAGGAGCCCACTTGGGTGTCGATGTGCAATAAAGTGCCCACGGGACAGTGCTGTGGGGAAATCTCATACTTCTGCAAACTCAGCACAACCAGGTGACCTTCGAGCAAGGCAGCAAGCAGGAGGAACAGAGGTCCATGTGCAGCTGCAGGGCCACGGTCTCACCCGGGTGACCGATGCTGTGGGATAGCTCACAAGCCTGAAGTGCTGCTGTGGATGGACGCAGCCTCTTCGTGAAGGAGAAGCTGGACAGTCAGGACAAAGAGTTAGAGCACATCAGGATCACACAGGGCACTGGCCAGGGGTGGGTGAGGAGCCAGCTGGCAGCTTACAGGTCAGCATTCACAGGGCAGCACAGGTGACGGTGTGGTGGGCATCCACTGCAGACCACCGGCCTGGAAGTACCTAAGGAAAAGCCCTCTGCTGGCAAGCCCTGGTCCTCTCTGGGGACTCCAACATACAATACAGTGGTGTGACAAAACACAGCAGGAGGCATGCCAGGAGGTCTCTAATACTGACCTCATTTGGCTTAACAAGTGTGTTCCAGTTCCTCCCCTCCCCGCCGCAGTTCACGCACAGTCAGGGTTTGGGGGGCATTTGGCTGTTGCTCTGTCGAGCACTTCCAGAGCAGGCGATACCAGCTCCCACCACCACGGCCCCTGCGGGATGCTGCAGTCAGCCCGCACAGGAAGGGCTGTCTGCACGCTTCATGCATCTTGCCGCTCAGCTTCTGGTTTTCCACTGACTTAAGTTAACACCACATTCAGCTCTTAGGTCCATTTCCCTCCATTTCCCTCTTGAGCTTTATTTTCTTAATAAATACTCAAGCTGCAATCCACAGGCAACAATTCACGCCAACGCAACAACTGCTATGCAAGTCAAACGTTCAAAAGCCACAGATATTCATTCTCCAGCTGAGGCACATGAATTATCCAAAAGGCACACTTTTTATGAAGTAGCTGACATTCCAACTTCATCTCTTTCTGCTGCAATCTACAATGCTAAAAACACCACAAAACTCAGTTTTCCTTCTGAGACTACCTGGCTGTGTTTGTGATGCGAACAAGAACACTGCACTTTAGGGGTAAAGGGAGGGTGGGACATACTGGGAATGTGAAAGTTTTTCCAGTAGAACTCAAGAGAAACAATCTGTTGGGCACCATTCATAAAATAAGACCCCAATTTGCGACAGAGAACTGCCAGTGGATCTGTTAGTTCATAGAGCTGCTCCCCTGTATCTGAGGAAAGCAAAAGGTTCAGTCTTCTACAACCATGCTCACCAAGAAGCCAGAAGACTGGTTTGTGGGTGACACATTCAGCAAAAGCAGGAGCACACGGTGAATTTTCCCTGCTTCCCTACTTAGGGCCCACAACAGTATTATTCAGAGAGTACTCTGACCATGATAAAACAAAACTACTTTCATCAAAATTATGAGACCAAGAAATAGGGAAAAAAGTCACCAGCATCTTTTCCATTACATTTTAAGCAATAAGTTACTAAAAAAGCTGTTTCAATGGTCAAGACAAACAGACACGATGGTGTCAATGGCAACAGCAGTGGCCCCAGCCTGGTCCGGCCCTGCCCACCAGCAAAGCCCTCGGTGAGAACGTCGTACCACCAGCACTGGAGGCACAGTTTTCTCCTGCTTCCCTCCACGCTACCAGCTTTCCCCTCATTTGGGACAAATACCAAATTCCGGCCTGGGCCAGTTGCGAGTGCTCAAAGAACAGAACCAGTGCAGTGCATCACCCTACGGTCACATTACCAGAGGTAATAAAACAAAACTTTGGGGGATTTTGCCAGGATAGAGAAGCATAATTAAAAATGCATCTATGTAATGGCATTAAAAAATGCCATTACATAGATGAGCCTTCTCCTGGACTCTGGGCACAGAACCAGACTGTTGTGTCACAAGTAAGAGTCTCCAGACTTCCATCAACCGAGCAGCTGTGTGGCATTCCCCCATCACACATCCCTCTCCCAGAACAACTGGGTGTTACATGTGGATTCTTCCAGCAAGTTGAAGTTATCAAGCAATTTCTGACAAACACCATGGTATTTCATTTTTATTTTGCACTGTCTTCATAGATATAGCATGTTATAAATACAACATTTGTAAAAACTCATCAGCTGAAACAGCATCTTTTTTTGAAAGTGCATGTCAAACACATAATTCTGACTTTTTCACATTTTTGTACAACTGATCAGTAACATTGGATCTAATACAACCAGTGCTTTTAGGTCGGGGGGGTGGGGTGAACAGCAGAATGTATTCTTCCAGGCATGAATTTTCCAAAAGAGTCTGTTAAAAAAACATGCTGCATTGGTATCTGGTTAATATACAGAGGGATGTACATATGTATATATATTTATAGGCTCGCAGATAGAGCAAAGAACTCTAAGACCACATTAAGATGAAGGTGATCCAATGACCCAGCTGGTATAGTTAGCAAAATCTGTCAAGAAAAAAAAAAGGTGATTTGTTCTCCAGCACCAGAACCACAATGAAGAGCAACACTTCAAAGCATTATTGACCTGACAGTAGGTTGCACATTTCTTTCCCTTAGTGATCAGATTTTTAACTCATAACCATGTTATAAACATAAAGGCACAATTAATGGAGGAAGAGAAGCAGCAATCATTGTACCTTCACAGAGGTGTATGGGTTGGGACTGCAGGACCTTGGGCCACCTCAAATAGACCAGTAATAAAAGGGACATTAGACAACTTCCCTTCTGCTTTCCCTGAACAAAAGTATCTCTTGTTATCAGACAAGGCAACAAAACCAGTGATCATTCAGCAGAAACAACAGATTTACAGGCTCAGGGTTCATGCTTTGGCAACAGAATTTTAACAAACAAATTTAATACAAGAAAAATACCTTTTCACAGTGTCATCTAAAATCCTGTCATGTCATGCCTGGCTAGGAAGAAAAGAATAAGCTTAAGTGGGGGGTGTCCACTTGTTAAATCAGTATTTCCTAAACAAGCATACTTCCAGAGTTAGGGAATCCTGTCCAACATGAACATTAAGTGACTGTTCCCTGCCCAGGCACTGGAGATCCTGAAAATCTGTCTCTGGATTTAAATCACCTGATTTAAAAAGAACTTGGCTAGAAGTTAACTTGCATTTAATCAAGCAATATGGATGCAGACTCACTAATACTTAGAAAATAGGGAAAAGCAGAGTTCTTATTTCAGTTTGTGTTTACAGAAGTGGGAGAAGATTGTAGGCATGCCTTTCAACTACAGATTTCTGCGGGATAGCAAAAATAAGTCAAAATTTAAAATGCTATCTTTCCAAATACAGGGATTTCACAAGTCTCCAGACACACACATAAGATTCAGAGGTATCCTGGTTAAGAAAGCCAAAACCTCTTTCATACCACAAGCCTCCACTCACTTTAAACTGGCCTGAGTAATGACACGTTGGAAAATAGAAAGGCACAAAGCAAAAACTTATGCTACAGGATGAGCTTTGCCATCTAATGATTTGTACAGCTGTCCTCAGGTACCCTGCTCTGAGGTGTGTGCCACGCAGAGGAAGGTATCGAAGCATTTCCAATCAACAAAAACTAAGCAATTCCACAGGCCTACAAATCAAAAGAAAAGAAAGAAAACATTAAAGAGAAAAACTTGCCAGTGTGCAGTTCCCATACATACTTCTGACAAAGTGGAACTCTGCAGGTAAAAATTACTTGTGCAACAACATTATGTATGTAAACCAGAGTAAATCAACATTGCATGATGATTCTGCGAGCTCAGTGCTGCTATCGGATGCTGTCCAAATAATGCACTTCTGGGTACAGGGTGTTAATAAGGAGAGCCAAGAGATTATTGCCATCTTGTAGACAGTGTTCTGGATGCTTGATGAACTGAGAAGCCTGGCAGAGCTGCTCTTGATAATCCATATATTGTTTGTTTGATGCCATAGACTCAAGAGTGTTCAGCGCCTATAGATACAAGGGAAAATTGTTAGCTGTGTGAGCTTTGGTCCATAGCAAACCAGCACGTGAGCACAATTCTACTAGAAGACCCTTATCTACTAGAAAACCCAAAGTATTTGGAACATAAAATTTGTAAAAAAGAATCACATAAGTGTTTCAAGTCAGCTCTTATTTTTCAAGCTGTTTACTCCCCAAGATTAACATACCAACTGTTATAGGAAAGCTTGCTAGGATTCTGTAACCCAAATATAATCAAATATTTACTTCATGAACTCAAGGAAATTACACTGAACTACAAACTGCAACACTTATGTTATAAAGCCCTGTTTTATCACTGAAAAGCAGTGTAATCACTGCAGCACTGTTTTTTACTCTTTGTTTTAAATTCCTACCTGCCATGTTCCAAAGTTTCTGAACTTGGGGTTTACAGACAAATTCACCTGCACCTTTTCAGTGTGTAAGTTAGAAACTGATGCCTTCACATTAATACAAAACTCTGTATAAAACAGTTTTACCTAGGATCACTTTAGGTGAGGGCTCAGACACAGAGTCCTGCTACCAGAGTTCAGCAAATTCTTATCATCACCTGGTCTGTGCTGCACCTGCCCTTGTCTCTGGCGAATTCCAATATGGTGTTTCAATATATAGCAAAATAGTACACAAAGCTGTGATACACCCCCTTCCCTGAGAAAACAAACGAGAGCAACAAGCTATTTCTGAAAAATCAGAGCTCAAGAGCCAGGTGTAAAGCAGTAGCAAAAAAAAAAAACCAAAACAGATTGAGGGTATTTAGAGCTGAATAAAACCAACAAGCTGAGAGATGGATTTAGCTTGAAGAAATGCTTCCAGTGACTCTTAGAAGCTTCACCCCACATGCTGAGCCAGCACGCAAAGAGGGCATGTCAAGAAGCCAGCAGCTGGCGCACACACTACCTGCTGGGCCTTCTGCGACAGCTTTGGCTCTGACCCTGCTCGCAGGCGGACTTGACTCTCTGCAGGAATCTGCACCAAGAGGAAGGCAGACAAACTGCGGGCAACCACCCGGAACCTTGCGTAGGGAAAAAGACAAGAGAAAGGAAGTGATAGCAAACTTGCAAGTCTTCAACAGCAGATGAACTGGAAGTTCTCTCTCATGAGATTTCTCTTGCATGAGGAACATAGTAAAGGTTTTACAGGACCTTTTTCAATGCATTAGAAAAAATAAATCTCTTTCATATATACATAATACAATACCATACATGCTAGAGGATAATACAATAAATACCATACATGTGAAATGTTACATCTGTTCCAACCTTAGCTGAAGCCTTCAGGTCACATCTGAAATACTTCATTTCACAGCTTTTAAAAGATTCTTATCACCCAAATCAAAGGATGAGTTGCACAAGACTAAGGTTTCAGCGCAATTTCAACAGGATTGCATCCCAGAAAGTCTTATAAACACAAAGTTATGTTTATATATGGTGCTGAATTCGTTCCATAAACATTTATGTGTTTTTTTCTGGGCATTCTTTCCACAGTGAACTTGATTTTAATACCTAACAACCAAATTTGGGGTCTCTCTTTACCTTCTAAAGCGAGTAACAAGCAAGCACATATTTCTTCGATCTTCTCTTAACATCTCTAACACTTGAAGGTTAAGATCAAAAAGGCAATGTGCGTGTGATCATACAAAATTCTTGTGAGGTCAGCTGGAAGAGTCTTCTACAGACCAGGTGGAAGTATCTTCCTCTAACACACACTCTCCCTATAAACTTCACTGGAGACTGACAGTAAGCCAGAATCACAACTGCGTTTTCTTTCCTTTTCCACCACAAACTTTGGAGAAGTTCATATTCACTTCTCAACCAAATTAAACCATTTGCTACATTTTTTTCTGCGATGGCCCGAAGAACTTTACAGATCTGGAACAGCATGGATTCAGAACATCTTCTGACATTGCACTGTACAGTCTCGATCCAGACTGCAGCTTTTTTTAACACGATGACTCAAATTAATTAACCACACCTTCAACCCTTACCTGGGTGACAAAGGAGACCTCCTGCCTAACCCAATAGCACCAAGTATTCCAGAAGTCACTCTCTCTTCAGCCAGCTGATTCTGCCTGCCCTGGATGGACAACAGTGTCCGAATGACAGATTCAATCAGCACAGTGTCATCTTGCTCCATCTGAATCAAGGATAACTGCATGGCTTTATGCCACCAAAGAAACAGCTTTGCCTCTTCTTTTGCTGAGCTTTAGGTAAGATTTAAAGAATAACAGAAATCAAAAAACAAGTCAGTCAGATGGCAAAGTTAAGGAGTTTGTATCTGTCCCCATTAGTCCCAGAAAGAATTCAGATGGCTAAATAAAGACAGCTAATCTTACTATATAAGGATAGCATAACTACACTACTCCTCCAGTTATTATACTGCTGTAACTGCTGTTATGCACTTGATGAAGACATCAGCTAAGAAGTTTTAAGGGTCCAGGAGAGGACGATGAACAACATTTCCTTTTAAGCTTTATAGCCAAGGATAAATGATATTGCAGCCATAAGCAGATTTTAACTTGTCTAAGACTCTATATAAAAGGAATGAAGCTGTACCTCTACTCTTTTTTCTCCCCCTTTACTTAACAGCTAGCACTTCCTAAAGTGTTTTATTGGTGTTTCCACTACAATTTAGACTTTTAATATGATCTTCTAGAAAAGGAAACCAAGTTTTCTGTTGAGCAAAGCACAAAGTGAAGTTCCCTCTATGATATTTTTAATCTTTCTCCAAACACTCCGCAGTTTTAAGCCAACAAGCTCAGATTTTCCACATAAAGCATCAGCATGAGTTTCCTGCATCACACTATCCTCACATTACTCTGCCCAGTTACTTCCCACCCCAGGCACTCTCAGGTTTGATGTTTAGAGCAAGGTTTAACTTGCTGTGTATGGTGGCTTTGCTCCTTTCACACTTAGGCAACCAAATTGCTATGGTATCTACAACAGTGAAAGTATTCTTTTATATTCCCACTGTTTCTTGAAATTCAATTTCCCCAAAATATTCTTTCATGGTAAATGTGAACATTGTTAACATGAATATGGAAAAAACATTCACCACCCTTGCTAAATTCTGGCAATTTCAGCAGCAGTTGTAAATACAGTTGCTACATACTTTAAATACAAAGTATCACCATTTTAACACCAAAGTTTCCCACCCCCTCCACCCAGAACATTAACCTAAGCAAGCTGTTTTAAGCCATACATGCCCCTAAATCTGGGCGAGCCCCCAGATCCACTGAGTTTGGAGCTGCTGAACAGTCCCCGTTGAGCCGCTGTGAACACCAGGTCTCTCAGAGTGGTAAACTGAGCATTTAGCACACAATTCACCCCACACAGTGGATGAACGATGTACCACTTATCTATAGGATGATGTACTTATTTTTATCTAAAAGTTGGGAAACATCCAAGGACCCTTATTGCTAACATGACAGATGTACTAATTGCTAAGTCCCTGGATCTGTCATCTTTAAAAAGGCTATCTGGTCTTAAGTTCCTGTTGTTTATACAACGTGGCAAAGACAAGGACTTAAATCATGGTCACTAGTTTAGTGAGATATGTAAATGAGTTCCTGGAATTGTAATTAATATGTAAACGATCTCCTGGAAAATTAATGAATAGGTCTGAGTTGCTTGTGTAAAGAGGGGACTGAAAAGTCCCCTCTGTGTGCATGACGTTGGTGGAGCGATCCCCCATGCACCCAGCGCTGCCGAATAAAGATAACCTCCGCTCACTCGAATATTGCTGACAGATTCTTTAAATCACGGATGTTCTGGAAAGTGGAACCCATAGGGATTTAGGGTTCGATTACAGTAATTTTTAACTGAGCACAAACCCAGGCTGCCTTTGAAATCAAGCTTCTCTGACTGAAAACTGACCAAAATTGCACCAGAAGTGTTCAATTAAGTGAAATTCCTTCTGTTTAACCACAGCCATTATTGTTGGCACTGCAGTTGGGCAGACTCTGTAACAGTGGATGTAGAAGGATAGGCCATTTTATCCAGTAGCCTGGTGAAATTAACCTAATTAACCTGGCCACCTAATTGTACTGGCTATACAACTATAGACTTATTTAGAAGTCAAGGCATATTCAGAAGCCTCAAGTTTCGTACCTTGGGTACACTTGCTCCAGCCATTTGCTGATGGTCAGCAGGACTTTCATTTCATTGGTAAGAGTCTGGTCAGTGTTTAGGCACTGCAGCAGGTAGACATACAGGGTCAAGTAGCTTCCTAAAGACAGACAGTCCTGCAGAAATTCTTCCATGGTTAGCTCAGGAACTTGGAGGGAGGCGAGTATAGGGCCCCAGCCTAAAACCTGTTGGTGAGGACAATCTAGAAAGAAAACAAAACGACAGAACAAAGCATCTGAGAAAGCAGCACTTACTAAAACCTAAGAACTAGAGCTACTTAACTGTGGTCCTATAAGTTACAGGATTTGGGCTGGTTTAGCTGTTTTCCAGGTAATCAGTTTGGCATACAATTCTGCTGGAAAGTAAAAAAAAAAAAACAAAAACCCACACAACTCCATGATCATAGGGTACCTCCCTGAGGTCAAGGTGAGATATTTTCCCAGCATTCAGTCAAGATTAAATTTGAAAATTTTAGCAATTGAATTTAAATATTTCCTTCACACCTGATCACACAGAATGTGGAAGAAATCAAGATGTGGCTCCACAAGGATTATGTAAACAGAAACAAAAACCCCAAAAAACACCCCACCACAGAATTCCAGAGTTTTACCAGTTAAGAGGGCTTTTTCTTAAGTTAGCCTACAGACCACTACATGAGGGGACTAATAGTTGTTTTATTCTCTTGGGATGATTCTTTTTTAAAAAAGTCCTCCCCTTCAGCTGGAAAAATGGCAACCATTACAGAAAGCAAATTAGTTTTCACAGAGACAGGTATAGCTCTTGAGAAAATACACAGTGAGAGCAGTTGAAAAACCCAAACCACAATAGCCCAACTTTTCTACATCTATTTACTGCAGCACATGTGACAGTTGGAAGGCATCAGAGATAGCTCTGATGACAGAAACCAGATTAAAACCACGTTCCAGCACTGGGCAGCGTGCATCTATAAGGATTCCAGTTCATTTGTATTTAATGGGCATCCACGACTGATCAAAGTTTTTGAAACAAGCATCATCAGAAGACAGGCTCCTACCGTCATTGAAGTAGGCAGTGATACAGGCTTCGGTTGTCTCTGCCATGTGTTGCACAGAGGCCAGGCTCTGACACGCCGCTGTGAGAAGGGGCATGGCTAGCAACCCATGCATTTTACTGTCTATCCACTTCCTTAAGCTCCCCCGTAGCGACTCAGCTGTTGTAACGCTAGAATTGTTCATCATCATCAGTGTTTCTGTAAAGAGGCTGCTGAGGGCCATATGACGTGTTTGCAGATCCATATCTGAAAGTTAGAAATAAAAGAACCATTTCAGTAAATGGACACTAGAACACAAATTCAGCTTCACCACTAAATACTTTCTGCAGATACTGGGAAAAGCCTCTCGCTCATTACACACCTCAGCTCCTTGTCTATACTTACTGCAGCAAGACACCTGCTCCTTGCAGTCACTCCCCTTGATGAGACAGATCATCATTCATTGAACACAGACAGCTCATAAGACTGTACAGCAGAGTACTGGAGCCCATCTTTCACCTAGAGTCTTTTACCATGACTACAGTGCACATAAATTGAATGATAAAGCATGTTTAGTCTCCAAGAAAATGTGAGTATTAAAACACAGTCTAAAGCACAACTTAGAGTGAAACAATCTCCCGGTTTCAGCTGTGACAGAGTTTGTTTTCTTCTTAATAGCCGGTACAATGCTGTGATTTGGATTTAGCATAAGAACAATGTTGATAACACACTGATTTTGACTGTTGCCAAGCGATGCCCATCCTAAGTCTGGGGCTTTTCAGTTTCCCACGCTCTGCCAGTGAAGGGCACAAGAGGTCGGGAGGGGCACAGCCAGGAGAGCTGACCCAAACTAGCCAAACTGGTATTCCATACCACAGGATGTAATGTTCAGCGTATAAACTGGGGGGAGTTCGCCAGGGGGCTGACAGCTGCTTGGGGACTGGCTGGGCACCGGTCAGTGGGTGGTCAGCAACTGTACTGTGCATCACTTGTCTGTCTGGTTTTATTCCTCTCTCCTTCTCTCTCCATTTCATTACTATCATTATATTTTATTTTGTTTCAATTATTACATTGCTCTTATCTCAATCCATGAGGAGCTTTACCTTTTCCCAATTCTCCTCTCCATCCCACTGCAGGGGAAGGAGGGGAGTGAGCAAGAAACTGCGTGGTAGTTAGTTGCCAGCTGGGGTTAAACCATGACAACCAACCAGTGATGATGATTCAATCTGAAATATGACCGAGATGAGCCCTGAAATGCCAATGCCTCCACACATTTCCAGGATTCTCAATTTCCTGCTAGTCTCAGTGTTCAGCCCCAGAATGTTTTTTTGAAACCATCTCTTGGCATTGCCTGAACACGTTATCATGGGCCATCTGTAACAGTACCCTCTAAGCACAAACATCTCCTGCACTTGGCTCTCCAAGGCTGGACTACACAGTAGACCTTTGCACATATTGGTGAAAAAAGCCACTATTGTTCTAAGTTTTTCAAGCAATATCAGGCATTGTAGGCAGAAAAGTTTCAACTGGTTATGAAAAAGTTGCGCAGAAAGAGAGATTAATCACTAGAAAAATATCGCCCTAAGAGGTTAAGACCTCCAGACCTGCCAGATATTTGGAAGCTCACTGGACAAGGCCCTGAACAACTTCATTTAACTTTGAAGCTAGCCCTGGCTTGAGGAGGAGGTTGGACTATACACCCCCAAAGGTCACTTCCAAACTAAGCTATTCTGTCTGTATCTACCTACAAAAGGAAAACTTAAAAAAAATAATATAAAAAAAGCAGCCAAATAAAGTTCCCAAAGTCACCTGTCATGGCACAGCTCTTCAGTAAGGTAAATGTCTCTTACCACAGATTAACCAAGAAAGATGATGCCAGGTAGTTAACTGACTTCCCTACGGTCACAACTAGTTTTACAGCCAAGTCTCACTCAGAACCAAGAACCACAGAACAGTCAGGGTTGGAAGGGACCCCTGGAGATAATCTAGTTCAATCCCCTGCTAAAGCAGGGTCACCTACAGCAGGCTGCACAGAGTCGTGTTCAGGCAGGTTTTGGATGTCTCCAGAGCAGGAGACCCCACAGCCTCTCTGAGGAGCTGTGCCAGGGCTCTGCCACCCTCAAGGTGAAGAAGTTTTCCCTCACGTTCAGACGGAACTGCCTGTGCTGCAGTTTGTGCCCGTTGCCTCTTGTCCTGTCGCTGGGCACCACTGGAAAGAGCCTGGCCCCGTCCTCCTGACGCTTGCCTTTGTAGACGTTGTACACTCCATAGGCTGCAGACCATCGAGCGGGACCACCACCAGACACCTGACAAACCAGGGCCCACCAGATCCCCTGGGATAACCTCTGGCACAGTGCCCACATGAGAAATCCAGCTTTCTCCTCTCTAGCTGTTGTCAACAGAAGGCGATGCCCTGGAAGCTCTTCAAAAAACTCCTGCCAGCCTGCTCCAAAACCTCACAGAGAAGCTAAGCCCGATACGTACCACCACTTCCCTGCCACTCTCTATCAGTGATCCTCCTGCACTCCACAGCCTGGTCAAGCAACACAGAACATGCTCTCTTTCAGCCCTTTAGCACATACAAATGTGCAGGGGGGTTCATGAAACAGAGCTGCTCCTCTCTACTGGAGCCCCTGTCTCCTCCACAATTTCTCAGCTACAAGGAGCGTCAGCAGCAGTAGGTATGCCTTCACTTCTCTTCAAGTTAAAGAGCTTTACTGACCACGGTGCTGTCCTGTAGAGCTTCCCCAAGTAGCAAAACAACTACCGAGAGGCAGTTACCACTCACAGATTTCCAGACACTTTCTCTTCACTCTCATGAGCACACCTGTGTGGGTCATGGACAGGAAGAGACATGACTCCTGACAAACATCTCTGTCTAGTACAGCGAGACGACTGATTTCACCTGAAGTTTTAGTTTGATAGAGGAAGCTCAGGATGGTACTGGTACTAAAAACAAAATCAATATAAGTGCCGTGGGTGCGGACATACATACTACTAGTGGAAATCAACAGGATTCCCATACTTCAGAGCCAGTGTTCCCAACAGCACAACAGTTTAGAACCCTTTCTTAGAACCTGACCCCTGAGGACCAAGACAGTGTATTTGTCATCCTTCCTTTCAAAAAAGGATGCAAATGCCAAAGAAAACACAAAAAGATTAAAAAACTAGACAGCAAAGAAAAGAATCCCTCAAGCTCCTGTACAACAGTCAGTTTTACTCACAACACAATCCCTTTTCCTGTTGGTTTTGCCACTCTTGACAGCTCTACAGGGTAACGATCACATTTGTTCTGTGCCAATGTACCACCTATATATACACATCAAAGCAACATGCCCTGCTGCCCATAACAGAGACGTAGTAATGCAAATAATTACGGTCACAGATGTTCAACAGTCCATGCAATAGAAAGGATCTTGACAGCTTTAAAGTGATTTGCCACTTCTTAAACACAAACCTGGAGGATTAAAGATGACTACATCATCTAGCAACTTGGACATTTCTTGTTCCAAAACTGCAAGAGTAATCTTTCCACTCTGTTCTAAGGTGCTGAGAAACTGAACCACCTGGCGAATGTATGCTTGGCACTTCAGCGTTGCATCCTGTTAATCAAAATTAAAATCAGTTAGGGGAAGAAATAAAAATCACACCTAGAACTCTTCCCATACTCTGTAATATACAAAAGCAGAACATTGCAAATGGCAAGAACAATTCAGAGACACTGCAAAACCAGTTCAACTTACAAGGTGGATATGACTATCCGAAGATGCACCAAAGCCTGCTGAGATTTTCAGGAGCTTCACGATCAGTTCAGCTGCAGTATCCTTCCCAAGGATAACAGAGGGAGGGTAGTGACTGTTGCAGTAGCTGATGATGTTTTGATAAGATGAAATGCCCACAAGCTGCCAAGGAAGGGAGCTGGTCTGTCCCAGAAGATTTATGAGGGGTGATTCCTGGAGATTTAAAGACATCAGTATGACTAATTTAAAACAGCAGAGAAGGTGGAAATTTAAGTACTCAATACTGGAAGAAAGCCCAGACACCAAGATTTGAAGGTGACTGAGCAGAAACCCCACAGAAATAGGTGACCACTGGGAGGCCTGGCTGAAAAGTGACTCCTCATTCAAGCAGTGACTCAACACATTTATGTGAGTGCTAGAGATGACATACCGGTATTCAATGGCTGCAGCAGCTCTAGCCAAGCACAAAAGTCAGCAAGAGATGTTAAAATTTGATGTGTAAACACCTAAAGGCAGCTAGAAAAAAATGGTGATCCTTTCAAGGTAAAGTCACTTAAAGGTTTAAGAAGGTATTGTACTAATTTATTTTTAAAAATAACTTTTTCAAGTTCACAGTAGAACCAAGGACAGAAGCTGGGTCCCTCAGTCCTCCATTTGGTGAATCACATACCAACCTGGGGGACTACTCAAGTGCTCAGCCTCATAAATACCATCCTGAAGAGCAGAGTAGCCTACAGCGCCCACCGCTTGCACAGGCAGTGCCACTATGCAGATGGAAAAGCCTCTCTGTCTATAAGCAGCAGAGTCTAGCCTCAGCTACCGCCACCCTCCTCTCACGGGTAAGTATACATCTGCAAAAAATACAAAAGCCCCCCTACCCTAGACACTGAGAAACACCAAACTTCTTCATGTTACAGAATGAACAAATACTGGAATTGTGCTGATGGCCAACACAACCTAAAGACTATAAGGATCCAGAACTAACCCAAATTAAATGATATCAACAAGAATCTGACACTGGTATATCAAGTAATTCTGAAGTTTCTCATGCACTGGAGCATAGGGCTGAGAAAGTTTGAGATTCAGGTCAAGGTGTCACAGGAGTGTTCCGGGAAGTAAAAAGTGACTGCATGTTAAAATGCAGCTCAACACATTCCTGGAGGCTAGGAGGGAATTCCTGAGGCTGACTCACACACAGGTATCTTTTGAAGCTTGTGAAGCTTCTGATAAGCAAATACAT
The DNA here is from genome assembly GCF_023634155.1 of Falco peregrinus. Lineage (NCBI taxonomy): Eukaryota > Metazoa > Chordata > Aves > Falconiformes > Falconidae > Falco > Falco peregrinus. The sequence continues at coordinate 81,078,695 of NC_073739.1, forward strand.
TCAGGTCAAAGCACGTGAACTCCAGTAATTTTCCTAAACTGGAATACAATGTTGATCAAAGGTTGCTGGTGGCACCTCTTGACACAGCATCTCGTACTGTCTCAGAGGAAATTGAAAACAAAAGATGCTGCAAGTGGGAGAAAGCTGGCAGGCGTGACATGGGACTTCTTGAAGATCACCCAGCCCCTCTGGAAGAGTCCTCCAGAAGCAATGGACTGTGCTAGATCATCCTAACACCTAGTGTTTCTCTTTTTTATTCCAACAATTTAGAAATACTGGAAGGCAACCATAAATGGGAAAAGTGCCGAGGAATCAGGGATGATCAAATTCCCCCTCAGAGCAAGGGAACAAGAAAACCATCTCTAAATCCTAGATTAAGTAATCTGTCCCCAGTAACTCATCAGAATTAGGCAGTGCCAAGCTGCTTAAAGACATATCTGGTCTTCAAGATGTTGCTACATCATCGTGACTTGTCATCACATCATATGGAGCTAAGAAGGGAGCATTTTATGGTAAGAAATAAGTGTTTGCAACAGCAGTTCTGAGTAAGAACCAAACACCACTTATAACTCCTGAGAAAACATGTTCAGGCAGACAAATATTTTCCTTTTTGACAGCTATGAAAATAAACTGCACTCAAATGAAGTACTGATCCTAACCTCACAGGGACTACTCCCATTGCTGAGTTGTGCTTAACACAACCAACCTGAAGCGCAACCAGTACTGAAGATCAAGCTGGAGAACACCACGAACATGCACAGCAAGACGGCAGAGCCAGGCATAAGATTTTTGTGAATTATTCCTTACCATCCCTCCACGCTTTCACATTTGCCACTCAGAAAAAGCAGCGGAGATTTACATGACTGGCCATGACGGAATGAATGTGACTGAGTGAGCCTCCCAATTCCTCTCACAGCACCGCAGGTGCTACAGGCATGAACGCCACAGCCAAAGCTGCTCCTGCACTCATGTCAGCAGATGGCCTGAATCAAACCAGACAGATGCTAGACACTCTTTTCACTGACATTATCAGAAAAAGCTTCACCGTAAGTTACACATAATATGTATATTTGTTCTTTCCAAAACCCAGAACGTCATTTTGTTACTCCAGGAAACTGTCTATTTATTTGCTTACTCTTTACAACACTGATGGATCACAGCACCTACAGAAGCTTCTTGAAATGAAGAGCAGTTCTTTTTTCCACACAAGTTGTACAAAATGCCTCACGTAAGGAATTAAGTCTTGGCCATCTCTGGAATACTGTTTGTCATTTTACCCACGCAAAACACACTTCTGAGTTAGTCATTCTGCAAGTGAGAAAAGTCACATTCTGTGCCCTTGCTAGCAAAGGATTATTCTTTAAGACAATTGGTATGAAACTTCATAAAAATCACCTCTTTGTCTGTCAGTTGTTCTTCCTTTGCCAACAGGACCATCATATACAGTAAACAGACAATCATGTTGCGAGTCTGAGGATGAGGGTTGGGATTCCAGGCATCAGACAGGACACTGACCCAGTTTATTTCACATAAAACATAACCCAAGAATAAGAAACAACTCTTGGGGCTGCCTCTTTCAATCTAGGAAGAAGAAAGGAAAAGAGACAAACAGATACAACAAAGATTCAAATACTTTCATCCTCTCCAGTTCCTTAGCCAATTATAAACCCACAGCAGCATTTTAGGTCAGAGTAGGCAGATGCTACTTCATCATCTTGTCCCCCACCGGAAGAGTTGCACGTGCACCTTTTTAAGCCTCTCAAACAAGTACAGATACCAAGAAATAATATATTACAAACTCCTAGCTGCACAATTGCATCCATTTCTCTTCAAAGAGAAACTAAGAAACTCTAGCCTGTTTAGAACTACCTGAAGAACTCATCTCAAGCAGCAAATCCTAGAGCATTTCCACACTTATATGTTGTCTCAAGACAACTTGGAAGTGAGAACACCGTGACAATAGTAAAATACATTAACTCTAATGAAATACGTATTAAATATATATGTAATAAGCGAGGCATTCAAATAGAGCAATGACAGGTTACAAAGGCTGCCAGCTTTACAGCTCCCCACAACCTTGTCTAAGACTTAATGGCATTCCTTCAGAAAAATCAATCATGACATGAGCAGCTGTGAATGCTACAAACACTTTAAAAGCTTACTTGCAAAAACAACTTTCTTCAGCTCTCCAGTTATTTTCAAGGGCAACACTGACTGTGAACTTAATTCAACAAATGCTGTGTACTCACTTTGAAGAACTCTTCCATAAGCATCTGGTCTGGATGCATTTCCTTCCATGGAAGCCTTCTGAACTCAGTATGGAAAGTATAGAGAATAAACTCTGGCATTTTGGGGGCTGTGCAACATTCACAGTAATGCATCAGATGTAACCAGAGAGCCCCACGGTGGCTTGGCAACAGCTTACCTAGATTCAAAGAAAACAGCTGAATTAACAACAGAAAAAAAATCAGAGAAAGCTTGATTACAGAAGGAAGTCCAATTTTGAAGATGAAAAACCATAAATGCAAGTTACACTAAAGTGCATTTGCCAAAGGAAGAAAAAAATGCACATTAAGCTATTTTTTTCTCCAAATCAACAACTGGCAAAGCTTATGATTTCATGCCCTCCCTCAATCTTTTGTAGAGTTGCTGGACAATAACCTGAAGTTATAAAATACTCCTTCCATGTAGAACATCATTGGTTTTATGTTGGGCTGTTTTGCGTTTTTTTTAAAAAAAAGATCTTATGTAGTTCACAAATAAAATTCACAAAAATAAAACACACAATGTTATTTTTAATTATTTATTTTTACAAGATAACTCTGAATCTAGCTTGTCCCTGAAAGTTGTTAAGAGGTATTGTGAAATTCATTTTTTCCATTCCCATGTCTAATTACACATTAGGCACAAGCAGCAATGCTAAATAGGAGCTCAAAACGATCAGTCCTGGAGATTAAATTACTCTTGAGACCAGCTGTTGAGACACATGTATTGGTCATTGTGACATGCTGCTGCATATGATGTATGGGAACAACACACAGACCTGGAATGAAGTCAGGCAGTTCTCATGACAGCTCATTTTATTTCGCTTTCCTTCACATTTAAGTTTGTTATCTGACAGATGCATTTATCAATCACATTATCTACCCTTGTCAAGGAAAAAAGTTGTCTTTAAGCATGAAATAAAGAAATGCTCTTGGTACCACTGCAGTGATCATCTTGGCTAAAAGTTCGCAACAAACAAAATCTCTCACATCCCACATCTAAATCAAAAATCTTTTTTGGTGTATCGAACAGGAAGTGCCACCACATTAGAACAGTGTGGACTTCACCCACCTTTAAAGCTCTCGTGCAAAAGCCTGATGCAATCTGTGAACAAACAGACCACGGTGGATGCTACAGGAGTGTCACTCTCTAACCAAGGATAGGAAGGATGGTTACTTAAAAGAAGTGAAATAACACAAACGTCAGTGCTGAGTTACCAGATCATAAACACTTCAGTGACTTAAATATTCTAAAGCACAGTAAATCAATACAGTACAGGTATCAACAGTTCTCTCAAAACTATTTTTTGGTACTGTCCTTTTCTTCCATAGAACATGTACATATCTAACATCACACCGAAGAGCCACAATACCACTGAGCAAGCAGAGATTACTTGTTTGGCATTTAATAACTGAATTGAAGACCAACACACAGGGATTTCTGAATGACAGCACGTACCACCTGCAATCAATCTTCTAATTAAGTGCTGAAGATGCACTCACAACCCAAAAAGCTTTTGGATTTGAAAGAAAGTAAAATTTACATGTATAGTATTACAGATAACTGTCCATGTGAAGATAGAGGTACACAAGACAGTAGAACATCACAGGACTGATTTAGTCTGAAGTTTCTTTACATACCACTGGCATTTGCAGTTGTTTTTGTTTGGCTTTTCTGTTTTAAACCAAGGTATTATAGATATTATGGGAGCTAAAACAAAAAGGGGCAGGGAAGATCTAAAATCCAGGTTTCAGTGCTTTTGGAACCGATTGTAATCTGTATTTTTCTCATCACCAAGCTCTGACAGTTCTTACATCTAAATTAACTATTCAATCCAAGCCTTGGAAAATTTGACTTAAATTGTGAATTAGTTCCATAATTATTAAGGATATGACATATGGCAGGATATAAGTAAGGTGACAACAGTCAAGCATTAGAAAGTAACAATATGGCTGAAGTTCTTATTTTAGCAAAAACTCATTTCATTTAAAATGCAATATATACCTTGCATTTTCCTTATCCAAGACCAGTATCCATGGTTTGAAGAGTCCAGCAATGACTGAATACAAGGACTGCAATCCTAGAAGAAAAGAAAACAAAGAAGCTGCTTTCCATCCCCTCAAATCAGCAAACATATTATACTTTTCCAAACTTGAATACAAGGTCCTTTGCTTATTCCAACACTTAATCTGTTCTTCCTGGTCAAATAAAAACTTAAAATACAATATGCTTATTAGTAACTCTGGTTAATAATAGTTGTTTTAACAACAATCATAAGCATTTTGCATTGCTCTAGGTGTTTTATTAATATCACTTCACACATCTGAGATTGTGGGGGTAATGATGACTCACAATTTAAACTTACATATACTAAAACAAAAGTGTTTTGGCAGTTTCCTCCAAATCAAAAAATCATACCAAGGTGACATTCAATAGTCCCTTGCTCCCAAACCCCTGCTCAGTGCAAAGGGCTGAAGAAAGTATGATCTCTTCATAAAATATGTTTAAAACAAGCTCAAATACAAACAAGCTTTCTGCAACAAGCATAAAGATAAAGCATAAAGTCCCACACAGCCATGAAGTAGCATCAACATTTCCCACCTGTATTTTAATGTTCTCAGCATTGTACAAATACAGAGTAAGAAGATTTTACTGTATATTTAAATGATGTTTAACATAGGAAATTAGAGAAACTGAATGCCTGTTCTTAAGTAATTTGCTTTTAAGACACATTACCTGCTAGAATTTTATTACTGCCAACAGGCTCTTGGGCTAAATTGGCAACTTCACTGTCAATAAGTTGCTGAATAAGATACTCCAGAAACTTATTCACTTCAGACACATACGGACTCCATTTTGAAAACAGGCCAAAAGTCCTGAAGTCTACTGAAGCCAGTCGGAGTTTGCAAAAAGATGTCGAAAGCCATTCTATTGACTCTCTAACCTGTAAAAAGAAGGAACCTATTAATCAGCTACAGAAAGACTGCACAGCAGTGTTATTTGTCACTGGTGGGCAGCTGTTGCACCTGAAAAACATAATAAAAAGGCACACACCTGCTCTTCAGAGAGAATAATTTTCACAGCATCCCGCCGTACAGGACTTTCAGGAGAATCACTTTTCTTGATAATTCCCTGTTCAGTCACTGGCGAAGCACACCCCAAAGCTTTAAGTGATGCCTTCCAACAGTCAGGGCTTAGAAGCTGCTCTGATGAGCCTTAGGAGAAAGAGAAGGGAATGCATTTTTGAAAATCGGGAAAAGGTATTAGTCCCTTTCTCAATAAGAGTTAGAAAATATTGAAATTAGAGGTCTCTACTACCTGAAAAAAATTAGGCAAGGCATGAGTTTGAAAGGCCCAAGTTTAAGGGTGAGAGATTCTCCAATTCCAAAGCATAAGTAATTTAACATTCCCTTTTGGCATCTGCATGTTCTCTTCTTAGAGAGTTTCCCAAGCACTTAGTACACCCCAGGCTACAAACACATATTAAGAGACAATTGCTGCCTCAGCACATGCAGTTTGACAGAAAGTAAGTACTTTTCCTCTCATTTTAGAGACACATCAGATTATAGGTAGCATCTAATGTCAACTACGACAATTTCTGCAGATTTCAGTATCAGCCCCTGCTACCCATTAATCCTATTCTCAGTTTGACATTGAAGGGTGCTCATGATGCTGCAGTACAGACTGTGGCATAATTATAGTTAATAAGCATCTCCATTAATAGAAACCTTTCCTCCATCCTTCTCCTGTAATATGGGCTGAAAATCTGTTGTCACTGACACATGTACTTTGATCTGCAGAAGAGTGTTTCTTTCTAGTAGAGCTAAAATATGGCTCATAAAAACACATCACATAGCACGCACATAAAAGTGCAAAGAGAAACTTAAGAAAGTTAAAATCATTCCGTGTTTGTTGCTATTTAACTACTGCATGCAGTTCAGATTTTTAAGCCAGATTTGTGTATGAAAGGCTTTGTACGCATCGATTCGGATACTCACTTTGCACAAACAATCTTAGGAAATCACTGTAGTGATCAGGGAACTGATACTGGAGAAGGTTAGTCCAATGCTTGCAGAAGATATTAAATGGCATCGAAATATCTTCTTCAGGTTCAAGGCCACATATATTGAGAGCCAAGTGAATAGACTCCAGAAGCTTGGTACGTTCAGACAGAGGTGGCTTAGCAATGCTTAACCACTGTGTAAGGTCAAACTAGAACAGAGGACAGGAAGCATTGGTAAGTAGAAGCTTTAACAGCCACAACACCTTTAGAAGGGAGAAATTGTCAGGGGAAAAGAAATCCTGAAATTTGTATGTTTAAGAATGAGAATTTGCACCTCATTAGCCTTAACTCAAAACCAAGATAATGCTCACCAAAGGTTATAATTTAACATATTGCAGGAGTCCCTGAACTTAAGAAAACAACCTTGGCAGGGTTCTCAGATTCATAAAGACAGGTATGAATTTCCACACTTCAGTACCACTGCCAAACACACGCTTACAAGCATCAGACCACACTGATCGCCGCAGCCCATGAACTTGCAGGTAGGAGGTCACAGCTGTGACCTCCAAGCCATCTGTTCAGACCTAGGTCAGCAGGGACAGTGCTGATCACTGCCGCTAAGGACAGCTGTGAATAGCAGGCAGTCAGCATTGGGCATGACTCTGAGCTGTCCTTAGCACCGGTGTAACTAATGAAGAGAATCAGAGACACGTCAAAGTATATTAATTTCTCCACTGACAATACAGATAGGCGTACCACACAGATCTGAAACTAGAGATGCACTAATCACTCACTCTTACCTAACTCTGTATGTTTTACGATTGGCATCCATATCCTTCCTGCCTAACAAATGGAAGATTCAGACACTGTTCCACATATGAATTTTTATTATTGTTAAGATAACTGGGATTCACTTGCTGTTTTGATGAACGTCTCTGCAGAGATATCAGGCAGAAGCTGCCATCAAGAGCCTGCTCTAATTTCAAGAGTGCACTGATGACTAAGCCCTAGGAAACACATACCATCTGGGCTTGGGAAAGGGTAGTTTAAGCTTCCTATTTGCTTTTGCCTCCAGTTCCTTTGGAACTTAAACACAATATAAACCATTCAGGATGAGCAACACAGATCTACAGAACCTACCAATGTTATTTTAACCTACCAGATTTGCACCTCTTTCTTCCTTAGCCTGAAGTCACAGTCTTCAGGGAAATAACACCCACAAAAGCAACTCACAAACCAGATGTGGTACTCATGAGTACTTTACCTTTGTCAGCAGCATGAAGACAACATCACTGTTACCCTCACTCAGAAAGGCCACAACTTCTTCATATAAAGTCACAAATTCATCAGGAGAGGCAACAGGAGTGAAGTAAGGAGAAAGGAGAGTACAGAGCCTTCGATCCTGCAGGATTGTCTGGAGGAGACGTTTGCACTCTGACTTTGTCCCACTGATGAACACCTGAGGAAATTGGGAATGGTCACAAAAATGGCCCATTATGAATCTATCAGAACACACCTCTTAGAGCTTTCTGTCAAGACAAGCACAATTTTGGTCCTTTTTTAAAAAGGAAAGCTTTCTCAAACAGACTGTATGAGATAAATATCATAAAATACTGTTGTACCACACGATATAATGTAAAACAAACATGTTTCTCTAGGATACTTACGAACAGCACTTGTGACCATGCAGTTGTCTAAAAATACAATTTTGCTGATGGGATAGCAAAATAAAACAAATCCAGATTTCAGCAGCCCTGCCTGATATTAGGAAAAATTTAAACAGAATTATGACTATGAAGATTTTTCAGCACTTCAGTTGTTAGCTGCACATGGAAACAAACAGTATCTGAGAGATTAAAGTAAATACCTGGACCCAAACTAGAGGCTAATGCTTTTTCTCAGAGCACCCACGTAACGTGTTCCCCACAGCAAAATTTACCACCACCACCAAGCACTATGTTCTCTATCAGTAAACTTCTGGCTAACTCTCTACAGAGAATACTGCAACGCTGTAGAAGAAAGGTATCTAAATACAGAGGCTGGCAAGATATGCATCAGCTACAAAGTGATCAGTAACAGCAAAATTTATGCCAAAATACTGTTATGCACTGGAGGTACCCAAACTTTCATTAACTGCCAAAAAATCCAGCTTGCCTTACCATTTAACTAACACGGTAAGCATCTATTAGCATTAATCAGGCATCCAGAGCAACAGTTTTTATTTTGCTTATATGTAAAATTAAACACTCCCAAAGACTATATATTATACAACTAGTTGAAAGGAAAATGGGATAGAAGCTTAAAGTTAATTTCCAGCCTTCTGAATTTTTTAGGATCCCCCTCCCCCCAATATCAGCAGGCAACTGGAATAAGCATTAGGAATCCAAAAGTCAGAGAATAAACTCACTTGGCCCAGAATCTCAATGCAGGATGTGAAGAACTGCCTTGTGGGAGGATTGCGTTGAGTTTCGTCACACACATATTCCGCTAACATAAAAAACAAACTAATTCCAACTTTCTTAATGGCAGACATAGGCTGCACCTTGTAGATATTTATTAAGGCCCTAGGGGGGAAAGAAAAAAACACCCAGATTAAATTTATGTATGGTAAAAAATGCGTGACAATATAAAGGTTTCTTGCCAATATATGGCCTTGAGATGGGTATTTCTGGCTTACATTGTAATCAAGCACGGGTTCACAGAATGAGAGCATGGTTGAGGTTGGGAGGGACCTCTGTAGGACATCCGGACAAAGCCCCCAGGCTCAGCCAGGGGCACTTACAGCTAGATGCCCAGGACTACGTCTAGATGGCTTTTGAGTGAGTATCTCCAAGGATGGAGACTCCACAACCTCCCCTGGCAGTCTGTGTCACCTCTCACAGTAAAAAAATGTGGTTCCTGACCTCCAGAGGGAACCTCCAGTGTCTCAGATTGCACCCACTGCCTCTTGTCCTGTCACTGGGCACCCCTGAAAAGAGCCTAGCTCCATGTTCTTCGCACCCTCCCTTTGGTATTTCTATACATTGATAAGAACCTCCTTGAACCTTCTCATACTCTGGCTTGAACAGACCCAGCTTTAGCTCAAGTAATTTTGCTGCCTGAAATGGTTACCTCCAAAACTTAGAAAGGTTCCATAATCAGTCAGAAAGTGATCATCAGATTTTTCACAGCACAGCTCCAATAGATTATTTCTCCCTCAAATCATGTGTTCATCACTGTCGTAGGCCATCTCAACTATATTTGCACTACACGAAAATTTACTTCCTTTTACTTAACAGGGTCAGCAATACAAGAATTAAAACAGAATCAACTTTTTCTTGTGTACTACCACATAAATATTTTGTTGAGCTCAAACTCCTATATTCACTGAGTCTGAGGTAAAACATCTGAAGAACATGCAATTCCACAAATGCAGACCCAAAGAACTAGCTCATCCACAGAATTTTTCAGCTTAACAATCAAGAATGAACATGTAGAAACAGTAAGTAAATATTTTTACTTGTACAGTGAGTACAATCTATAGGGAACCAACTACACTAGAAGAATCTCAGCAGAGATCTACAAGATTAAGAAGAATGGTGTTGCAAAACTGGACCTCCGGGATGAACTCTAAAAAGTATTCAAGTTGAAAAGGGCTATGGAATAATCCATTTATTCACACCCCTCCCAAAAAAAGTAGTATTATGTATTCCTCTTCCACTGCACGACTTAGTTCTTTAATAGAGGGTTATGATTTGAAGAAGCTTTTCAATCTGTGAAACAATCTCCTGCACTGTAACAGGGAAAAATAGAGAGAGATTAGAAACATAGTTCAATCTATGGCCAAGAAAGCTGTGGTCCAAGTTTGCTGTTTCCTGAAGTTTAACACAGCACCCTTGCCATCATTCAACGTACTTTTGCAGGGTTAGAAGGGCTATTCTAATACACAGTACAATAAACTGAAGCGGAAAACAGTACTGTGTGCCCTGTTGAGGCCGAGGAACCTTCTGATAATATAACGGTAATTCCTTTAGAGGTCTGTGTCACAAACATACAATGCAGGTCTCCAGATTCAAGCTCTGTCATTGACCCAAGTTGATAAGCATTACGAAAAACACGCAAACGGGTTGCACATTTTAACTCGAACATACAGAAAAAAATAAAAAACATCACTACCTAAAACAATTGTCTGAACAACCTACGTTATAAAATTTTCCACATGTACTGCTGCTTCCACAACACCCGGAGAAGGTGGCTTCGTAGCTTCTGCCTGCAGTTGTCTTGCTTCTTTACGCAAAGCATGAAGCTGCTGGCTCACTGCTTCATTTTTATGTTTCCTTTCAAACTAAATGACAAAAAGACACATATTCATTTCAGAATAGTATTTTTTGCTAAAACTCTTTGATGTTATACCTATTTGTAAAAATGAAGCAGAGCCCAGTAAAAGAACTCTGTATATGCAGGGTTTTCCCCTGACATCTTTGATCAGATTTAGTATTTCACGCCCAAACACACATCCTTGGTCATGTTCCTATTTCATTATCACACACTAATATAATTTACATCTTTTATAAAAGACACAATCCACAAGGACAGAAACTTGTATGATTTCCTTGATCCCCTCTACTAAGCAACATGACAAGACTCCTATAAACATTTTCACACGTCTATTCCTACCAATAAGCATATTCACACATTCACACAGTATCCATTCTAAAACTGCTTTACAATAAGAGCAACACAAACTATATGCAACAACTTATTCTTCAGCTGTTGAACTGCATCTCCTTTTAAGCATTACATACGACGTATTTCAGGTAACTACTATGTGTGTATGGATTTATTTAGTCAACAGCTACTACTCTTGTAACCACTCAGCCATTCCACTGTCATTATCCACGCCCAACAGCCCCAAAACAGAAGCTATGCCACGTCTCTAACCTGGATGGTTAGAAGAGCTGCTCCCTGACAGCCTTTATTTGAAGTTCCTCTGCACTCCAAATGGAGAGTGATCTGCTCTTCCCGATTGACATACAGCTTAGGTACTGTGTCCAATATTTCACTGTTAAGAGCAACATGCTGAGATTCCCAGAGTGCTGCAGTTCTGAAAAGCATTTATTAATAAAGTTACCAAAAGCTTTACTGAAAGCAGCAACGCTAAGAATTTGTAAGCAAGAGATGAGACTTCAATTTAATGTGCTGTACAAAGACTCGTGACACTTTTCTAGAAAACATAAAAGGTTATTAAATTAGTGTTAAAGCCTCAAAGTAATAGCAGTTCAAGGTAATAAAGAAATCTGTTCATAAGAACAAAACTACTCAAGTCTGCATGAGTTCTTTTTAATTATTCTATAGGACAACTTGAAATGAAATCAAATAGATCACCTTCTGTAGGAAATGCAGTTTTACACCAGACAAAGAGCTGGACTGTAGGATGATGCAGTCAACACAAAAAAACCACCTAAAATTGCTGCTGGAGTTGCTTAGAAACATCCTCTCTTGGGCTTAGCAAGTGTTGTTTTGGCTTGTAGCATCATTATTAAATTACTATATTGGGTGAGAAGAGCTATAGTGCCATGCACTTTGTTTGAAAACAACTCAGCTGGATTCTCTTCGGAATATTAAAAACAGGAAGTCTCTCACTCACAAAGCTAAGTCTCAGAAATCATACTTCTCTCTTGGGGGCTCCAACTGCTTCATATTGCAGCTCCTACACTAGTGCAAAAGGGTTAACTAACCTACTGTTACAAATCTAGGCTAAAGTGAGGCTTTATTTTAAGAAGTATGCAAAAAGAGAAAAGAAACTGGGAAAGTTAGATATCTAATGACTGAGATTACATCAGCTGACAAGACCTGTGTAAAGGAATGAAATAACATGATAGCCAAGAAGAAAGAAAAAAGTAAAAAATGGGACAAGAAGCAGAAGTCAAGCACTGCAGTCTTGTGCCAAGACCACAAGTGAGGTTGCTGTAAAGGGCACCTGAAAACACAGCTGGACATGCTAGTGAGGCAGAAGGAAAACAGTTATGTCTTACTTGGCATGTTGCTGCAAGATGTTAAGGTCCATGCGCATGAGCTGAATTGCTTCCTTCTGACTTACTAGACTGGCAGAGGAAATAACTGGCACAGGAGTTTTCATCGTCTGGAGCGGAAGAGGGGGCTTGGGAGTATCAAACTTCTTCAAATGATTTATTATCCTCTCCTTGGCTAGAAGGGAAAGCAGAAGCAATTTCTGTCAATAATGAAAGTTTATGAGAAAAAAAAATTCTGCATGAAACATTTTTAGCAGCAGATAAATATTTCTCAGGATAAAAAAAGTCACTTAACTAATCTTCCTATTTCTGCTGACAAAGTTTATTTCACACAGCTGATTTTTGTGACCAGCTCCATCACACAAACATTAGGATGCAAGGCCCCACTGCTTTCTTTGTTTCCCCTCAGCCACTCCTACCTTCTACCAATCCAATTTTCTTCTTATCACCACATTTATACCCTCCATCTGACAGAGGCTCCCACACCCACTCTAAACCAAATTCATCTTCCTTTCCCTGCAATTCATCCTCATCTCTAGTCATGTCAGCTCCAGTTTCTCCCCAAAGCATGGCCTCTCTCCTCCTGCTGATTCACACTCAGTTCCTTTGCCCAAGCAGTGCCAACACATAGGAAACTATTCCAATTTCCTTCTGTTCCCTCCCTCCCCTTTTTTAATCAGTCCTCAGAAAAATCCAATCTCTCCATATCCTTAATATTCCTAATTAATATCCCTACCACAACTATTATCCCCTTCTGTGCTAGAACAAACGCTTTCACAATGCCAGAATTCCAGGGAAATGTATTGGGAATAACAGCAAAACAAAAAAATCCACACAAATGAGAGAACCTTTCTGTTTTCAGTCACAGTAGTTTTTGCCTTTGCTTACAGCTGTTTACCTAAACTTTGCAAAAATTCAGCCTGTCTGGAGCATGCTCTGTGCAGAGGAATCTTTAGGGTGCTCACCCACAAAGCTCTACGTACAACATGTCCTGCTGTTCTATGATGTGGCAAACTAAGCCAAAATCATCAATGCTAGCTTCTCGCGTGAGCATCTTAGTGAGAACACCACTGAAACTTCATGGAAATACTACACCCATGGAAAACAGACTATGTTATCATCTTTATTCCCAGACATCATTAGGTTCCTGAAGAAAACAGGGCTTTAACATGCTAATCATTCTTTCTGGCCCAGTTTCACTAACAATATTCTTATCTCTTACCTAAAAAAGGGTTGGTGAAATCTGTTCGCCCTGTAGAAATACAGATTGTATGTGATTCAAGCTGAACTCGAAACCAAAGCTTTAGAGCTTCCTGAAACTCATGGTGTATGAGTTCAACATTGACATACTCCATCCACAAATCCTGAAGCACAAAAGAATTACATTATCATTCCCATTTTAGTCAGTACCATATACTATACATCCATTCCAGTAGCTGGGGAACTCAAATAAGCACATAAAAGTAGACCCTGCAGGTTTAAGTCATAGGGAAATTACTAGGTAAAAAAAAAGTATACTGAAGAGCTGCAGAATTACTATCACATATACAGATAAGCTACTGAAAAGTATTCGTGACAGAAGAAATCTGACAAGCACATACGGCATAGTTTCTAACAAATAAGAGAGAAAGGGTACAGATGATTAAAACAGATGAAACAAAGATAGTCCAAACATAGTGGCATGATTAACTGTAGTCAGGCTAAAGCAGGCTGCCATCTCCAGTAGTCACATACACTGAAGGAATAAAAACTAAGCAGGCATGAGGAAACGCCCTTTCAAAATCTCCCCTCTCACAGGGGTTTAATTATACTAACTCTTTGGGCTTACTGCACAGAGTACTACACACTTCTCACTCATTCGCTTATATTTGAACCTGACACATTACAGACTACCAGTATGAGATTTCAGTTTCCAGTCTTTTGGCATTTAAAGTTCAAACTTCAGTAAAATTTTCTTAGAATATAGCAAGAATTACAGAAGAGTACAGAATAAGTACTGTGTTCTCATTAAGACATGCAAAAAATCTACTCACTATTTCTCAATATGTTTCTCAAATATAAAGGCAGGCGGTTTGGGACTGCACAGGATTTTTAGGAAAAAAATTAGAGCTGTGAAGATATCGTACATGCTGTATGCATATTAAAGACCAGTGACACCAAGTCTCTCACTACTTTAGAGGACCCATTTTAACAAGAGACATGAATTTTGGATCCCAGATTGCCAGTGCCCTTAGCACTTCACCTGTTGATTCTGCATGACTTTAGCCAGTCTATGTGCATCATACTGCTTCGGTAAAGAAGGAATGTATGTGTCTCCTTCCTGGAAACTCTCTTCTTCCAACCACAGAATAAAAGTGTTACAAAGCCTAAGAAGAAAACAAAAAAGGAAAAACACACAACAATGTGAACTTCATCTGCAGAGCAAGTATTACACAGCAGTCTCATTCTGGGGTTCAGAGTTAAGGCAATAAATAATGCCACTGGGTGACAAGGCTCAAAACGTAGGTGTTTCAGACGCCTTGTGACTAGCAAGTCAGCAAGTGTCAAAGACCATCAGTGGAAAGAAGTTATTTAGAAAAACATGAGGGGCAATAACAAAGAACATCAGGACAAATTCTGAAAAGGAAAACATTTGTGCAAGTTAGCACACGATGCAGGACTGGAATAGTCTCTCATGTCAGGGAATCTCAACCTCAACCCCATTCAAAAGACCAAAAGAAAAATCAGTACATTTGAGCAAGTCTGGCTTCCCACCCCATGACTTCTCTAGAGTTTCTGCTACAAAAGGCCAAACCTGAGCTGAGTTACATCTTTTAGTTTCCCTTCAGACTAATTCATGGCTAGGTGATTCTCATTTCCTTCTCTGTTAACACTGTACTTTAATATAAATATACCTCTTTTTTCAACTGGCATTGTTCTACTGAGTGGTACCCTTTCTATGATCATACCATTCAAGCCTTCCTGACAAGAACTAGAATGCCACTATATCTTCACACTGTGGTATTAAATACCACTAGCAAACTGCTGTTTTCTGTATAGTGTCATTAGTGAAAAAAATGGAAGTAGTCTAGTTCCAGGAGTCAGACGTCATGAACTCTACGAATATTTTCCCTCCTGTCTAGGTGGTCATTAAACTTCCCAAGCATAATATTTACTTGGCTGTAGAACAGTCTGGTTTTATGTTGGAGTGGGGAACTCCTTTGAAATGAAAGATTGACAATATTAATCAAGTTTCACCCAGTGAGCATCTCTGGGTAATTTTTCCACAAATGACCAGGGAGGATGTATGATGTCCCTTGTTTGTTTGTACAGCGCCTACTGATTGCTGGGGTGGGAAGAACTTAAGCTCAGAACCCATGCGCCCAAACCCTCTGAATGAAGGACTCTTTTCGAAGAATCCTTTCAACTAGTTTCTGGGAATATGTAGATACTGTAATACTGCAAACATTTAAGGTAGACTTGTCAGACCAAAAGCCTCCGCGTAACAGAATCACGGACTTCTGAAAAGCATAGTGACAGTTTCAGTGTGCATGAAATACGAAGCTCTTAAGTTATCACCCCTTACACAAGTAAGCGCTCACCAGCTGCGTCGCGGTGACCATGCCCATCTCCTCAGTCTATTCCAAGACAAGGAAACAGTTTTGGGCTAACATTTTGGTTAAGCTTTGGTATCACTTTCTAGCTGGCATAGAGACCACTTGTCACAACTCAACTTTAACATGTTAACGGGGTAAGCCACACCAATGGACTCGTGTGTTGAAGTCCCCAGTAAACTCCCTGATGAAGTAATCTTACTAAGACATAAATTTAGACCCTGGTTTGTAACAAACAGGTGTATACACACAAAGGAGCATTTCACACTTATAGCTAATGATGTACATACTCACCAGGCATGTCTAAACAACAAGTATTTTACCATCATGGGAATATAATTAACTAAAAAGCAAAGCTCTCTCCTAAGGGGAGCAACAACTCTATCAACAATGTTTTATTTTTAGCAGTAAAATCATCACCCTCTCAAACAAAACAAGTTGTGTCAACAGTCGAACGGATTTGACCCCAGCTATGCATGTAACAACTGCCTGCGGTACATCCAGGTCAGCCAAGCTTTGCATCTCCCACAGCTAAGGCTGTGCTTTAGTAGTTAGTAAGACTGAACCGGGCAGACTTTTTTACCTGACAAGTTCCTTATGCAGTTCTGGTGAAGTCAGGTAATCTGGTGAGCAGCTTGCCTTCTCTGGTGATCTGTCACTGCCCTCTGCGGGACTCTCCACTCTTAGTGCTTTACTGGCAGCATGGTGGAAGTCTGCTACCTCTGTTAAGCGCTGCTTCATTTCATTTAGTAAGTTAACATGAGTTGCACTCTGGAAAAAACGTCTTCCAATACAGCCATCTACAGGTAATCTAAAAATTAACAAAAAAGCACAACAAAGCCTTGTTGCAAGTGTCAAATGAGCATCTCTGCAAATAAATCCATTCTGTAAAGCAGCTGCTGGTACCCACTGCTTTCAGCTGCAGCCTTAGTGTGAAGCACTTAATCTCACCTGCAGTGCAAACTTACTAGTGCTTGCTAATGTACTAGAACCCTTATGATCACACTCACCCATACTGCGGTCCTGGTCGGTGAAGGTAAAGGAAGAAGAACTTCTGCCAGATTAGCGGCATGAGAGGGTGATCAGCGGGGGTAGCAAGGGCCTGGTGAGCCCAGCGGTAAATCATCAGCCTCTGAAGGGAAGGCACAATGGGCAGCTTCAGCTGGGTCTGTGCTTTCTGCAGAAAGAACATTTTCAGACAAGTGTTCTGCTGCAGTTCCCTGTAACAGATTCTCACAGGTTAACTTAACAGATTAACACAACTACAAAGAAGAAAACTTCAGAAACATTAGAGGCCTTAGAGGAAGAGCTGCCCAGCTCATGGTTATGCTGGACAGCTGTTAGACAGCAGTGCTACACCTCTGATGCTTAAAAAAGTGTGACACTTCTGCGAGGCAAGGCCAACATATGGACCATTGGTATTAACTACAGTTAATTGCCATTCTCCCTCACAGAGTTAAGGTGTTCCTGATTGACATCACTGGTCTTGTGGGAGTCTGAGAACAAAGCAGCAACAGCAAAGCACACTGCATGTTCCAACCAGCAAAAAATAAGTCTTAAGCCATATGAGAACACAGAATTCTATAGTGTTACTTTTAGCTTTTTCCAAGACTACATTACATACAGCCCTAGTGAAAAATCTAAAACATAAAAAAGTAATGTGAAGAAAGAATACATAAGGAAAAAAACTTCCTTTTGCAAAAGCAGACAAAGGCAAAGCAATGTATGAGCAGCAGCATGCCATGTTAGCAACACAGAACACTACTCCAACAGACCCACTAAATCATTAAGAAGTCACACACCAAGCTTCCACAGATTGTGCCTGAAGCAGGGGAACAAGAGGCTTTTCCAAGTTCCCAGGTCTCAGCACAGACCCTGGCAGTACCTCAGTCCCCTCACTAGACCTCTAGAACCCTCAGCACCCTCTCCCACACACTAACCACATACCATCTCATTGTTTTCCAGCTAAATGAAGGCGTACAAGCCAAGGCAAAAACATTCTCCAGACTAGCCTCCAAGGATGCAAGACATTACCAGTCTGGACACAGCCCAGGCAAACCTATTTCCATAGAGCTTCCAGACCACCTTCCTCATTAAAACATACTGTAACAGCTGCGATGAAGGATTGGCCAAAAGTTACACTTAGACTCTAGACATCTTTGGTTTCCACTTGCTTCATTCCAGAATTTCTAACTGAATTTGGGCAAAGAACCTAGAAAATGCTGCAGCATGGCTTAAAACACACCCGACTAAGTGCCTTTTTAAGAGAGAGACCTAAGTAGTTCCGAAAGCCTTGAAAAATAATTCAGCAAATACAGAGAAAAGTCCAGTCTTCTGCAAAATTTAAATGATCTTAGAATGTTCTTCGAAATGTAGGCACATTTTCCCAGCGGTAAATTAAGAGTATCTGCATTGTCTCAGTGGTATAAAATCCACTGAAGACAGTGAGGCATTCAGATGACCCAGAAAATCATACAAGAGCACTAACTAGTGAAGTTTTCTGTAAATAATGATATATTAAAGAAGATATTTGCACAGTAGTTTCAAAATGTTCAACTCAAAATGTAAAGGAAAACTACCCTAAGGTATACTTTCTCCTGGAAAGCCAGATAAAGCAGTAGTTATGCTTTTATCCTGGGTTAGAAAAACTATGTAAGATCAAAATCAAACAATACAAGAGAACACTTCTCCAGTAGTTCTCTCCAACAAAAGCGGATGAACAGTTCTCTCACCTTCAAAGCTTGATCAGGAGTTAAAGCATTAACAACCAGCTCCCACTCCACAACTCTGCGAAGCTGTGAATCTTCTTCAAATATTGACTCCATATTTAACACCATCCATGAAAACCAGACCTGTGCAACACAGTAACAACAGAAACACTGATAAAGTGACAAGGGTAGGATCAAGAAGCTTGCTGTTTTCTTAAGAGGAATATGTCTTTGCCAGATTCTCGTTACCAAGCTGCAAAAGAAGCCCATACCACACACAAAAACCAGTTTCCTTCTTATCTACTTTAAAAATTCTCCTTTGTATTTTGTAAAATCTTGGGAAAGGAGGAGGAAACCATAGAGTTCTGGAGGTAACAGCCTACTCAAACCCAGTAAAATAAGATCTCCTCTCTCCGACCTGGCACTACACATCTGCAGTTGAAGTACTGCAGGTTTTTTTCCTTTTTACTCAAATGAGGAACTTTCTTAAGCAGACAGAAAGCAACTAGTATTCAAAATATTTATCAGAGACTGATCTAATAGAAAGTCAGGCTTCATGTACTTTCTCTCATTAAACATACTGAGAACAATTGAAGATTAAAAAAATCTGAACTAACAAATCCTATTATATAAATTCTTGGACACAGATCAGACAAACTCTCTGTGCAAAATGTCCATGTTCCCCTTAGTGTAATAAAGGCACAGCATTCTGTTCAGCTACATTAGGATTTTATCACAAGAAAACACACAAACACTGGGATAGGAAGGAAGAGGGAACAAGAGAAAATCTGCAAAAACCTGCCAAAGCAGGAAAACAAAAGCCACCTAGACACCTGTTTATTGCTTATCCCAGGGCTGTTCATACATCATCATTGTGCCACTTACCTGTGAGGAATTGGCATTGCCCTCAACAAAGGAAGGAGTCACATTGCTTGCCACGATCCAGCTGACAAGCGAAGACAGCAGACCTTTGTCACAATGATAGCCCAAAGCATTCTGCATGGAAACAGAAAACATTTGGGGGATGATTTACAAGCTACAGGTATGTCACTCAGCCTTCACCCAGGTTCCTTTCTGCCTCGTGTTGCTACTTCCCAACTTTAGCTCAGCCAGCTAGCACTGAAATGCCTGCTTATAGATTGTTACAGTGACAGTGTTGGTCTTTTCAGGAGAAGAAGCTCTGTTTTTGTGCTAAACACGCTATCAAACATTTGAAATGCTAAAACCAGAAAATACTGCAGAAGAATGGCTGCAGAAGCATGGCTTTAGAATCTCTGAAGACCTGCACAATCCAGGCCTGGTATCAGAATAGGCCTGCAATCAGAATTGTGCTGAAGTTGCTGTGCTGAAGGTAACAAGAAAGGTAGCCTTGAGCTACTCTTGAATCCTGAGACCAAGTCATTATGTTGTGCCAACAGGCCGTGGCTGTAACGAGCTACAGCTGCTGGGAAAGCAGGTGCAGGGCCAAGAGAGATAGGGACCGTATGGGAAAACAGGGAGTAACAAACTACAAGGCTGAAGCACAGCAACACAATTAGCTACATGGATAGAATGCTTATTTCAGTCATGATAATTAGGGGTGTGAGAACCGCGCACGTTTAGAGACTACTAACCAATTCTATTTCTGCTTTACGAATATGCATGTGTATCGGTTCTATGTGAGTAGTGTTAGAAACTAATAAAGTTGAGCAGGATGCGTAACTCATATTGAGCGTCTTCTTGACTCCAGCGAACCCTTCTTCCAACAAAATACTACGATAGAACTCATATGAATGAAACCTGTGTTCCAAATAGGTTTTAATAATAATGATTATTGAAATATCAGACATTTCATTACTCTTGGACCTACTCAGAAAGAGATCAGAAAACCCCATTATCACTCAGCATCACGAATGTTCTTGTTACATTTCAGGAAGATACATTCACACCAAAATTAGAATGAGTAACAGAACTGATTATTTATTCAATAGCCAGACCAATATACCACACCCATTTACCTTATGTTGTTGGTAAAGCAGCTTTTGTATACAGTCCTCCTGACTGTACTGAAAAGCAGCTTTACACAAGTCATCCAGCAAGAAGAGTGTTGCCTGGTCCCTGTGCCACAGCTGCTGGCTGGTGAGGAGCTGAGCCCAGAACTCCAGTACTGCAGCCGGCCCCACTCCATTTGGCTGGTCACTTAGGAAAATGTGCGTCTGCCAAATTGAACGGTAAAATTACTCAAGAGACTGCAGCTTCAATTGAAGTTTAAGAATTTATTGGTAAGTGTTTAACTTGCACAAGGCTATGGGCTTATCCTTTAAATAAATAATTCATAATAATGCTCTCTACACCCATGTAAAAACAGCCTTGTCATCTCCAAACTCCAAACTTTTGCAGATTCTGCAGCCTGGAGAGCCGAGCATCTTGCGCAATCAGCAAACACAGATGCAAAAGTTGTAAGCGGGACCCCTGTGACCTGCAGACATAAATGGCACCTATTTCTGTAGCACAGCCTGATGTTCTTGCAAAAGGACTTCCCAGAGCAGGTCAGTTTTCCTTTAGTCCTTAACCCTGTCTAACATTAGCAGGCCTTGACTCTTGACCTCTTTGCAATTAGCAAAAAATACTACTATTCCTTAACATAGGAACATTTTATCATACCCCAGCCATAAATTAATGGACAAAAGCAAAGCTTTCAAACATTAATGTATCTGTTGCATTCCTCAACTAACACAAGCAAGAAAGTAGCACTGCATATCAACATTCCCTTTTTAGGCAGTTTTGACCAGGCATTAGAAAATAAGTTTTCCAAGAAGCCTGGAAAGCACATATTGTTGTTACATCCAGTGTCACAAGAGTTGCCAGATTTAGGCAAGTTTAAGCAGAAGTATTTCAGGAAAACAAATCCAACTATTCATGCTTGATGAAGGGTATTCTGTGGCTGCAGAAAAGCCAGATTCAGCATTCTTGCTAAGCTTAAACGCTAACTCAGTCAAAAAAGCCTACCTGTTTTTAAAAGAAAACTTTGCCCCCCCCCCCATTTTTGTATGGTCTTCTTACCTGTATCATACTACTGAGCAGCTTAACATTTTCTCCATAGCTCACTCCTGTCAAGTGCTGTGTAACTTTGTGGGTAACCTGCAGGGTCATGCCTTGAGGGACTCCACTATCCAGATGAAGGAACAGTCGGACATAAGATAAAAACCTAGGGATGTCAACAAATTAAAGTAATTCTAAAATTTCTCCTACTGTGTAATAGAAAGCAAGCCTGCTTCTAGAATATTTAAAACCAGCTCAGCAGCACTGGTGACACCAATACACAAGGTCTTTAATTCACAGCCATACTGTAGATTTAATTACTTCATTTTAACCAATTTATAGGCACAGTGTGAGTAGTTCATGGCAGACTAATTCATGGCAGCTCATCCGGACTGAATACAACTCTTGATCAACATCAGCACCCAAATCTAGCCCGAGAGTTGTTTGGGAGACTGGCAGGTGGTTCAAGTCAAAATCCCCCAGAGACCACACTATTAATTGACCACAACAGAGAGCTGAGGTCCAGCGCCTGAGAAAGCTCCCAGCCGTTGCCCAACTTACCCAGTAGACAAGCAGGCAATACCATTTTACTGTGTCACTTTCTCACCCATCTAAACACAACAACTACTTGCAAATACAGTTGTCTGAAGACCACTTCTGTGACACAGCATCAGCGACAATTGTACATATGATGTCAGGACACACTTCCACTACTTCCTCAGCCAGAGTCAACATCAAAATATAACTCTGCAAGGAAACCAGATGTACTCCCCCATCATGTATCACATTCTCACTGGATGCAAAATCCAGAACGAAGCCTGACAAGTTTAACAGTTAAGATTAACTTTCATTGTTCTTTATCCATAAATGTATTAGGAACATATAATGCTTACTGTTCATTCTTCAGGAGGTAATACTGGCAAGAGTAAAATAAGGGTAAAATTTTATCCAGCACATGGACCACTGTTCTCAGATATCTAGACTGGACAAGCACACCCAACAGACGGATCCCTTCAGCGCAGAACTTCTCAACACTGTAAAGACAAAATAAGAAAGAAAGAAAGAAAACCACAATGACTATCAGTAGAAAGGGAAATAGGGTGTTGATTTTTATGTGAACTGAGATGCAAAGACATCCATATCTTTACACTTAATCTTTGAAATCCTAAACAGCTAAATACAGAGTTCTTTCTTCAGCTGTAGGAGTCATTCAATTGCTGACAGATTTGGTAAGTATTTGCTAACCTTCTGAGAGTTTGTGTCCTGTCTTCCAAAAATTACTGAAAATGAGGGTCTTCATCAAGTTTCAATCAATTTAAAGCTCAGTATTATTGCTTAACCTGGCCAATGAGCCTCCCTCTCCAGACAAAGCAAGAACCTAGAGAAGGAGTTTCCTATTTTCTAGCTTTGACATGTCATCAGGACAGATGATGCTCTGGACATCTTTCTTATCTAGACAGAGCTCAAAGGGTTTCCTTACAGTAGGTACTTAGCCATCTGCAGTCAGCTGAGATGAATCCTACCTTCACTGTCCAGAAAAATCACCACGACAACTTAGTTGTGCTCTGCATCAAGTTTTGCTAAATGAGAAGGGTTGCATGCTAGGAAAAGATGTAAAAAAATTAATCCTATGTCTATTCTGAGATCATGAAAATGAAATATTGTATTGTCACCAGCACAGAGTGCATGGCTTGGTTCTCCTGCACATTAACATAACTGACCTCACACTTCTGCATGTGGTAAATATTAGTCAGTGTTGCAGAGTGGCAGGGGGGAACCACTAAAAAAACCCAACACCCATAACATTTGCTTTCCATGCTCAAAGTCATGTAAAAATTCCTACTCTCAAACTACAATACCTTTGTATCAGCCTCAAACTACTCTAGTGTTTTGAAGAAGCACCTATGGATCTATGGCACAACCTTAGCATCAAGCAATGGCTTGGGGAAGGAGAAAAAAGCCAAGACAGTTTCTCATTAAAGCATAACGCAACATCACATGCAGCAAATAATTCTGTGAAAAGTTTTAATAGAGAAGAGATAATTAAAAAGATCAGATTCAGGGAAAATAGACCTGGGAGAGACCGATTAACCTATCCATGGCTCTGCACCTTAATCAACTAGTACATTTGATTAAGTTCAAAAGCCCTACCTACAAACCAGCTTAAAACACTGGAAAAGCCTGTGTTGGAACACAGTCAGGACTAGGAGGTTCAGTATTAAGGTTATAAAGCTCTCTATCATTACAAGCATAAGTTGTTTTCCCTCCTCACTATGTTCTGAATGCTCTGCTGCATCCCTGCTTAAAGAAGTTACCTGTAGAACAATCCTCTCAATAAGTGTGGTTAAAGGTTATTCCTGTCCGTAGCAGTCACACTAAACCCTCAGTTTCAATTTTATTTCTAATGACTATTTTGACCCTAACATGCAGAAGGCAAAAAACAGTATTAGCAAGTCAAAGGAAAAGGCATGTTGCTTGCAACTACAGTCCCTGAAAGACTGCTCAACCCCTTGCATCAGAAGTCCTTTATTCTTTAAACATGCATAAATCCATTAATAACCCTCAATTCATCGTTACGTATGCTGCTCAACCACTGGGGCCGTCCATCCAAGGCAAACACGAAAAAGCACACTTACCTGTGACCTAGCGTGGTCATTGCCAGAGCCAGATAACAGCCAATAGGGATGTCTGCTTTAACAGCCTTCAGGAGAGGGTGAAGCACGACCGACTCAGTCATGTCGAGCACATTGTCAGACGCAAGGACTGCAAGCCAGCCGTGCTTCATGCTGCAGTCATTTCTGTGAAGCTTTAACCTCAAAATCAAACCCCATGCCCACTGATTAAAGGAAGTCTCTGGTGTTTCTCCATATCGAACAATGCTGGCTAAGTAGGAGACCTGGAACAAAGCAACAGGAACAGAAATGAGAGGAAGCACAACCATACCACAGCACATCTAGGATTTGGGTCAGCTTGGATGAGTTTCCTCTTCTATCACAACACCGTGACACGAGATCAGAGCAACAGTAGTCGATTTTCAGACACACCATGTAGCACCACCAATTAAGTTTATCAAGTCTATGTTTCTATGGCCTTCATTTCCACCTCACCACCACCACCCCAATCTCTTCTGGTAAAGGCTATCAATTTATACTGTTTGCCTGAAGTTTTCCAAGCTAGATACTGGTCTCAGATTAAATTTTATTTTTATGAAATTTATGAAACGAAAGTGCCACACTCAACCTTCAGTAAAGTTTAAGACTGCTATCAAAGGAAAAATAAAAAACTATATAGACAAAAATAACATCTGTCAATAAAAAGCCTAAAATCCGTCAGCCTCTCCTTAGGAAGACTGTGATGTGGACAGCAGTCTCTGCACTACGTACACGTGTCCATTGCAGTGAAGATCCTCTCTAGATCAGAAGGAATTATAAATCTCTGGGAAAAAATATTGTATATGCTCTGACAGACAGTGTAAATTGCAGAGCCGGGGGGGGACAATTAAGATATTTCATCCTCTCCGAGCAGTGGTACAAGAACCTAAGCATTATTTTCTCTCAAGTTAAGAGTTACAAGCTTATGCAAGTCAGGACAGAATCACAATACATAATACAAGTGCCAATCAAGGCTGAGACAGGCTTAAAAAAACCCATCTAGCTGGCACAAGACAACAAACCATGATTAGGTAGTGCAGAGAAGCAAGTCAAAAAAGAGCAGAGACAATAAGGAACATGCAGAGTGTTGGAAGAAAAGACTGGGGGAAAAAGCACAGGGGAGGAGGGGAGGAGAAAGCACTGTACAAGAAATACTGAAAAAACAAAGCATGGCACAATGCTAAAAGCTCTGAAAAAATAAACAGAAGATTGAATATCCAAATATGGGATTTTTAATTTTGATCCTTCTATTCTTCCATTCCCCTCCTGTAACTTGGAGCCATACTCTCTTCAGGCACCAGTGTGCAGTAAAATCAATATAATAAATGTCTGTAGGGTGTTCAAGTAACACAGCACTGATCACTGCTGAAAAGTTCCTAAAGAGATTAATACTGGAGTCTTCAAATAAGGTAAGCCTAAGAGCTGGAGACACAGGAAGGATGTCTCTTATGTTCACCAGTAATAATAAGCAGTCTTTCATTAAGCAAGTACTGGCCAACTCTGCATGAGTAAAGGATGCTTTGGAAGAACAGCTGGCAACTATGCAACTACAGGCTGGACAATAATGCAAACCTACAAGAGGGTCAAATTTAAAATGTCTATTTCTCATATAGATGTTCAATATAAGTCTAACATTATGTTTCAAATAGCTCTGTGGGTACAGGAATACTAAGAGTTGATATGTTCTAGTAGTATCAAGATAGCATAGCTTTTAAAAAGTAAAAAAAAAAAAAGGGGGCTTGGCCTGCAGTTTTTCCTGTCTCTCAGTGTCAATAAACTAAACTCTGTAGCTCTGAAGGAGGAATACCTGTTTTATGCTTTCAGAAAGCAGCCCAGTATATGGCTTCTGGGAGAGATATTTCTGGTATGCTTCCAGGACCATCAATGCAACTTCAGAATGGACAGCTGCATCCAGATGAAGAGCATCCTGTTAAAAAGAAGAATCGCATCACAAAACTTTGCCTCATTTAAAAGGTCTCTACATTACTGAGTTGCACTACAGAGAAATAAATCTTAATTTGAACAGCCAGAAAAACATTAAATATGATAATACCTAGGCAAAATCTTGGCCGGTAAGAAAAGTTTTAGCCCACCATTGAAAACTAATGAGCTCAGACCGGGCAATACAGAGCTCAACAGTTAGATTACTTCCAGAAAAGGATGACCATAATGACTTCTCAAGTGCATTTTCTGAATTTATAGCAATCAACCCCAAGATCCATAGCTGGCATTTTAAATTAGATAGTACAGACACTGGAAATCTTGCCCTCAAAAACAAAATAAAACCAAAAAAATATATTACGGGGGGTTTTGGTATCAAAACACAGTAATTCTTCTTACCAGCTGCCACGTTAAAGGACTATTTTTCCCCATATCAAAGGGTACAGACATGACAGTCATTGCACAGCAAAGACCTCACAGCTCATTTTCCCTACCATTCCTTTATTTTCACATGTCATCAAGAAAGAGGGAGAAAAAGTGAGGCAATCTTCATGAACAAGGATCAAGCACAGCAAAGACTTCAGTACAACCAATAGCACAGATTACAATGCTAAAACGGATCACTGAACTCAGGCAACAGGATTTCCCCCCCCCCAATCTATTTCTGTTTCTCTCTGAAAAAGCATTCACCCTCCACTGGTTCCTGAACTGATGGAGCTCTTAACCGACTATGGAGTATTTTCCAGTCATTTAAATAATGTTCAGAGCCTTGAAACCTCTAATTTAAATCACTAGTTGTCTTGTATTGTAAAACACATAACTGGATACCAGCCTGCAAACTACAGTCACACCAGTCTCATACACACTTCTTGAAGGACTTTTTGCAGCCACAGATACCTTAACCAAGTGACTATAAAAAAAATTGTCCCGTCAGCTGTTTCCTCTTGCTCAGAGAGGAAACTCCTGCTTAAACACCACTTTTAATCTCATCTGCAGCAACACAAGAAACCAACACAAGCAAATCCTCAGGCAAAATGCTGCAAAGTTACAGTGAAGCTCCCATCCTACGCCATCAAGTGCACAGCCACCACATAAAAGCACATAATTGACTGTTTTCAAATTCAATTATAGTCCCAGTTCAGTAAAACTTTTGCTCTGAAAGCCAGACCAGGTTCAGGCCTCCTGTTTTTAATACGTACATGCTCACCGAATCCCCAGTTTAGCCCTTCCAGGATAATGCAGGCTAGTTTATTCTCCACTGTTGTTAGAGTGTAATTTAACAACCAGTCACGAATCAGTGCTATCTCAGATGAAGTAGGCTTCCACAGATACAATGGCAGTTCCTTAAACAAATATAAAGAGACCTTTGAAGACAGAAAACAAAAAGGCTAATCAATACTCAGTATGGAACAATAATCACCATTATGCCCTTCTATCTTTAAGAGTGATAAAAAAACCACAAACATGGAGAGATCTTTAACAATCCATCCATGTCAAGCTGTATCTTATAACATAGCCTGTTATGGCCTTAAGTTTTAACTGGGCACCTGCTTTAAACAATGAACGTTAGCACTTACCATCCCAACTTTTTCAATGGTCTCTCTAACTCGATCCAGCAACACAGAAATAATCTGTGTGTGGAAGCTGGCAATTGCTCCCAAGAGTTCTCGACCAACTTTTGAAAACGTCTCTCTTGTGGAAAGGCTAACATAAGACACCTGAGAAGATGAGCAGTGAGAAGTTACTGGTTATGGCCGACTTTCACAGACACCACGATAAAACGTCTTTTGGAAAATACAGAATCAAATTGCTCTGGGTGATCGGATAAAGTTGATAAATGTCAGTATTAAAACTGAAACTGATTGCCCTAGAAGATATGGAAATTATTATGTCACAGTGCCAAAAACAAAGTCCAAAACTAAACATAGGAACAACACCAACACACACACAGAAACCTCCCAAAAAACTACACACTGCAACAGAAAACACACCACACAAGGAATTTCACAGCTACAAGCTA
This sequence comes from Falco peregrinus, assembly GCF_023634155.1. Taxonomy (NCBI): domain Eukaryota; kingdom Metazoa; phylum Chordata; class Aves; order Falconiformes; family Falconidae; genus Falco; species Falco peregrinus. The sequence continues at coordinate 81,106,908 of NC_073739.1, forward strand.
GACCTGCAGGAGAACAATAAAGTAAAATATTTTTGTTCATTTGTTTCATTCTGGCTTGGTCTACAGAAAAGCTGTTCTTTCTCCCAGAAAAAGATGCACTCCAGGATATTTTAACTTGGTACTAGATTATAAACCTCACAAGCAGCACTTTCTTAGTTCCAAAGTAGAAGCCATGAATGTTTCACATCTTCCCCTGTTAGAAGGAAAAAGGGCATACTCATCCTTTTCCTGAATGGACCAGTAATGTTACTCACCTCATATATCTCCAGAGCAACAATTTTGATAAAATCCTCATCAACATCATCCCGTTTGGTTTGTGCCATCTGAGCAAATGTGATGAGCAGATAAATTTCTTCTGAGCAGTTCATTGTTTTGAGATATTTTTCAAAATTTTCAAGGTGCTCTGGGTCTACAAAGAAGTCACATGAAAAAAACCATGATACAAGGAGTATTATAGAACATATATCATCAACATTTATACATTTATTCACAGTTCAATCCCAGAGCAGGAACCAGTGACAGAAGAATTATCACTGCAGGCTTGTAAATTAGTATCCTCTCTTCAGAAGTGGCTGGTACCAGCTGCTCTAAAATAAGGTGTAAGAAACACCGTAATATGCAGCAACGCCATACGATTCAGTAAATATGTTAGTAATTACTAATGAAAGCTAGGACTACTTCAAGAACAGCTGGAATTCAATTTTTAATATTGTTTTAAGTACACCATGCTTATTATCCACAGTAAAAACTGCCTGAATCTCTTTGCTTTTTAAAAAATGTTATGACAGTTTTGGTTTCCATTACATACTGGAGCAATTAATTCCACAGATTAAGCCCAAATTACATGAAAGGATTCTAGTTTTAATCAGCAGTCAAGACAAGATTAAAACTAAGTCCATCCAAGCACAGCTGAGAGGTTTTGATCAAGTTGAGAGACTCTGCCCATTCCACATACCATGATCTCAAGCAGCAATTAAACTGGGGAGATCACTATGACAATTACAAATAAAAATACTTCAAGCATCTAGCCCTGGGCCTAGATCATGTCCAAGAGTTACAAGGAAGGGTCAGCTTCATTTTCTCCGACTCAGTACAAAAAAAAAATCATTGAATGCACTTATTCAGAAAATACCTCTGAAAACAGAGAGCCAAAGTTGCGCAGGACAGGAAGGCTAAGAGATGCTTTCACTCAAATTCAAGGCAGGTTTACTCTTTAATTCCAATAGTGAGATACTGCCAAATGCAAATAAATATTTCATTCCTCAGGGTGGGGACAACAGGAAGGTAAAAGTACAAGGAAACCTGTAAAGGACTTAAAACATTTTTTTTCTCTTCCAAATAACTTGAAAGAGTCTGTGCAGCAAAAGCATTGAAAGTTGCATTTGAGCTGTAAAACAGTTTGGAGAGCGGTCTACTTCTGAAGCATAACATGCCAGTAAACACTGTTTACACCAATCTTACAGCAGCTGAATAAACCGAAAAAGCACTCATTGTGGCACTTAGCTACTTAATCTGCACAGGCACGTGCTCAGCGTGCTTGTGATTAAACACTTCCACTTAAGTTACATTCTATTTTAAGGGCTTTCGAGAATTTTGCAACTGTACTTCAACCCGAGCTCAGATTTGTACAGCCAAAACATCTCATCAGTGTGGTACAGGATTGTGCAATTTACGTAGAGTTTTCCATACAGTCAAATAAACTACACTCCTGAAAGACACCATAGACAGACAGGGGATATCTCCCTTCACCAATACTACCTTCTATCTTTACAGCAGAAGCTACACAGCACTCTGAGTTTTGCTGTTGTCTGAGATTTTTTTTAAGGTAATGCACAAGGGAAAATAACCCAAAATATACCATTACTATATATAAAGGCATGGTAGAATGACCCAGAGGGTGGGGAAGGGGTAGGATACGCAAGTAACAAATGATGACCATGACAGCAATTGTATGATGAGCACCATGATGTGTGTGTCTGTGTTTCATTAGGCACAGACCAGCGAACAACAGAGAAGGTGGCTGGAGAAGAACAGAAGAGAAAAATGGGATCAGGTAAAGTGAAGGACAAAGTCCATAAGAGGAAGGAGGAGGGCTGGTGTCAGCTGCTGGGCACATGTGCATCAAGACCTTCTCTGCTGCAACTCACAGCTCTGCAGTCTCCCAGCTTCCTGCCTCAGCTGCACCTCCTCTTCATCACTGTACCTGGGGTCATCTGTGAGCTCCACACACTGCAGACCCCATGCCAACCTCAAACCCACAGCAAGCCATAGCCTCGACTGAAGGATGGGGACAAGGAAAAAGGGAAGAAGAGAGACTCTGCTTCACTGTGAAGTGATGTCATTGCCTAAATCCTATCTTCCCCACACAGTTGCTAGTGGAGCCAATGCCCTTCCTCCTCTGTGCATCTGATGACACTACAAGTTTAGAGAGACCCCAAGAATCAGTGGCTCCTCAAATTTGGTACTGGCAGTAAAGAAACCGTAACAAGAAATGTTGTTCAGCAGGTTCTCATTGCCAATTGCGATGGACGCAAAGACAAAACTGTTCATCCTACATTCATAAAACTTAAATATACATGCTCATACTCCCACAGGTATCAAACATCAAGAAGAAACTACTAAGTCATTGCTTGTCAGCAAAAACCACAGTAAGTTTACTAACATTTGGTCCACTCAAGAACACCTCAAGTAACCAGACTTCCCATATTTCCTCAGCGGGTTATATCTGGTAGTTCTCATAATCCAGAGGTTGTCCTAGTAAGTGTAGCTCCATCACTGTGCTCCATTTTATCATGCTATTTCTACTATCCCTTAAAAGTAATTACGCTCTCACTTCTATATACTCAAGTCTAAAGCTTCCATCTATTACCAAGGCTTGCTACCACCTGTAGATTCACCACTCAAAAATGCTCAAACAATCTGGGAAGGGAAACCAATAAAAAAAGGTTCTCTCCCAGGAGAAGGTTAATGTCATGGTCTTCTAAGGTATGATTACAAAAAATTAAGTCACCATTATGTTGGTGTCAGTCAAAAGAAGCTAATTCAGAAGATAAGACTGATTTCACTGAAAGAACGGTTGATATTCCCTGTCTAGACATTTGTGAGAAATACTATCATGCTGACATAATCCACTGAAGAGAATGAAGAGGAAAAAAATATCCTGCATCAGCATACCAGCAACTTTAAAACAAAAGATTAAAACATAAAAACAATTTGAAAAAATAATCAGTGTTTATTACTGTCAGACTGCAACCCACCATACATACACCACATACAGAGCTGCAATACACCATATTACATTCTCTTTGAGATACAGGAAAAATTTATTGCAATAACAAAAATAAGTCCTACTGAAACAGTGTAACTGTTACAGTTTTGGTTGGCAAGTATTAATCAGATCAGCACTTCATAAAGTGAATGTAGTTACCATCTTGGTATTTCTCTCCCACTCTGTGTAAATTGCCTTAAATATCAGCTGAGCTTGCACAGAGTCAAGACACTCAGTAACCCCTCAAGATCACCATTTTCTCCTGCTTCTCCATCAAAAGACTTAGTTGATGTGGTAACAGCTCTCCCTGAAGACAGCAAAGAGGCTGGGAAGTAGGGAGTTACTGCTTTGTTTACCCGTCTCCCTGTTAATCAAGTCTTGAAGTATTTTCCACAAAGGCAGCAGCAAAGGGTAAGTAGCATTCCAGCTCCTTCTAAATAACTGTTATAGCTGGTCACCACAGCCACAGTGGAGATCAACACAGGACAGAAGTCAAGAGGAAATAGGAAGAAAAGGTGGCATATAGGACAGGAAAAGCATCAAAAGAAGGCGTGAGATATGGGAAACATCTGTAGTTCTGGACAATAAGCAGATGTTCCCTAATGTAAGATAGTGAAGCCAAAACTAGCAAGTTTAGAGGCAAAAAATAAGGACTGTGGTATTTATAGAACTATCAACAGCTCACATAAAACCCAAAACCCTCAAAAAAACCTTAAACCAACCCTAAGCAATAGAGAGTTCTGCATTTTCAGATTTAAATCTCTCTCTCCAAATACTACCAAAGGTCCAGATAGGAGCTGATACAAGAATACACAAGATTTATCTACTGCATGGCATTCCTGCATCTCTGAGGCAGCCAGTAGCAGTCTCTGTCAGAGAAAACCAGAAGGCCAGCAGATCCAACAATTCCAGTTAACATGAGTGTTTGGGCAAACAAGTACTGGAAGATCATGAACTGCTCAAGACATTTCTAAGGCCCCTGGGCCAGTCATGCTGCTGAGGATGTATTTAACAATGAAACCTACAGAAAAAGTAAACTTGTAGCTGATGCAGCAGTAGCCAAATCAATAATAATTGGTTCCAAGTGTAGGAATTCTACCTTTGAGTCTTTGTTTGCAGTCAGCAGGATGCAGAGTAGAGCAGAGCTTTTCCAGGTGCTCGCTCTCCGCACAGTGCATGACAAAGAAGAGCCTCCAAAGCATGTTGCTGGATAAGGTTCCATAAGGCATCTCAGACATGAACAACCAGACTCCCAACCTGTTGGATTTGAAGAGGCAGAGAGAAGCAGTTTCACCCTGATAAATCCCAACATTTGAAAAGGAGACATATGCCCACATCTCTGCCACAGTAACAGAATCAGGAATTTGAGGATGTGTCTTAGCATCTTAAATTCTGAGGTAACCTCATTCTGAACTGGACAAGTCCTCAGAGCTTCTGTCAGATGCTAGAATTCAAGACATAATACCTCCCCATACTGATGCCACCAACGTGCTGAAAAATTGTGCGTAACGCAGCCTTGTTTAAACCATTAAGTATTTAAAGGCATTCCAAATCCCAGTTTCAAGTATCTAACTTCTCCAAGGTGAAGCCATTATCAGTCACATGGGACAGCCTACCTTTTCGCCTTCAGAACATGTAGAACAGCTCTAAAAAACAGCTCATCAAACTCCAGTTGCAATTTTTCCACAGAGTAGGGATGCATAACTGATCCATACTGTTTATTGTTGCTAATGTATTGGGCCCAGTGGTCACTCACATGACAAAGTGTCATCCTACACAGAAGAATAAGCAAGTTGAAGTAGTATGTCATCACCACATAAAAATACTGACAAGTACAACTAGATCAGAGTCTAATCACAAGACATGTGTTCAACCCTTTGTCCTCTGGTTTTCATACACTTCCAATTAAATAGCATGTCTAAAATTCCTGTGTTATCCTTCCTTGGTATTGCAAGCAAAGTGCATAATATTTTGTTACACCAAATTAGTTGGTGTATGAACTCTGGAGACTTAAGGTAATCCTACATGAAAGGGCAGTAAGTGCAAAAAGTTCATACAGGAATAGTTATACTGAGAAAGCTCCTGCTCTAATAACACAAACAAAAACACGGATTTTGTTTCTGATTTAACTCTATCCCCCCTTGAAAACACAATCATAGAAGCTATATAAAATGACAGCTAGAGATTTAAAAACAAAGAGCAACTTTCTGGTTTCAATTCAGTTTCCCTACTGCAACAATATGACAACTTTCAATGAGCAAATTAAAAATGCTAAAACAATTCCAGATAACAATGGAAAGTGCTAACACTCATTATAAATAGCGGTGATCTGAGATACTGTTTGTTGGATAAGCACATCCGTGATGGAAGTCAGCCTGGTGTTCCACAACTCATCCCATCTCCACTAAACCCACAGCACTTAGATTCTGCAGTTTCCCACTTCACAGGCAGCTTTAGAGTCAAGGACCCTGGGATTTCAGATACCCAGACTGGCTAACCCTAAACTGACCAACTCGCAGAGCAAAATCTACCCAAGAACTAAGTTTGGGTCTTTTGTTTTGTTTTGGCTGGTGGGGTTTGGGGGTTTTTTTTGTTTGGTGGTTGGACTTTTTTGTTCTTTTTTAGCAGCTCTGAACTTTAAACCTGACTGTGTGAAAAAAAAAATTAATCATATCACAGAGAATATATTCTCTTACTTGATCAGCTGACCAATTCGCTTCACAAACTGTCGGTACCGTGCTCTGTTAAATGTTTCTAACCCTGCAGACAGAAGTTCCACTAAGGAGTTCGCAAAAGCAAAAATCTTCATCATCTCCTGGGGAGTTGTTTTTTCAGGAAAATAAGCACCTAAGACAGAGACAGAAAAATAAGGCTCAAAAAGAATGTGTGAATTCTGGTTCTTCTTAAGTAACTTAACAAGCACTCAAAGCCACAATTCACCATATACTTGGCAATCAGTTCATTGATGCCAACTATATAGCAAAGCAAAATCTGTTTTGTTTATGAAATGAACAACCAATACTTGTTGAATACAAGAGTACAAATAAACTATACAGGTTAACAAGACCTCTAGCAAGCAATTATCTTCATGTACTTGTCCAGAAATAAAGAATGAATAAATGACTGGGGAAAAAAATCACAGTAACATTACAGCTAAGAGACAAAGGGGAAAAATTAGTTCTGAAAGCACATATGTGAGTACAACTACCGAACAGATGAAAACTAAGGGAAAGGACTCTAGCATTTTGCATCCTACCATTGCTACAGGTTTTTAAGTCATCCCATACACATGGTGTACACTTCCATCTCATCGATTTAGTCCCTGAGCCATTGCTTCACTTGGAGACTCTCATAATCCAGTAGCATTCGTGGCAGTTTTAGTCATTAATACTGTTAGCACAAGCAACACAAAGGATAACTCTTTAGCAGCTGATTTACCTCCAGACTTAAACCCAAGGAACTGCTGAAAGAGCTCATTAAATGGAAACTGTGACAACAGGGCAATCAAGTCATCTTCCAAAAGAAGACTCCAGCTTGTTTCAGGATCCTCATCCTATAGACAAACACAGTTGCTTTCAGTAGCTTTACAATAAAACACACAGTAAAAGGGCTTCACTACTGTACGAATTAGTTTGCTTGTAAGAGGAAAACAAAGAAAGTACAAAGGAACTCCTTCCCACGCACACAAGCTCCTAAATTCCTCTTCTGTGTGTGTTTCTACATAAAATCCCTCACCAGCTAGGAAACAGAACTAGAACCAATGCTGTGTTAGTCCAATGCAGCTTCTGAAGGGAAGCACCTACTTAAATGTATGTCTACTTCTGTCTTCTTTTGCATGCAATAGCTCAAACATTTAAATTCTATTGCTAATACTCATTCCTGGAAGCTCCAGTATCTACAGTAATAACAGAGACAAAAGGAGAGTAAAATAGATCTAAGTTTCAGATGATGCTTTTTAACTGAACAAGTCAGCTTTTCCTCCTCCATTTCACAAAACACAATAAGCTTGAGCAAAATAAGGGGAAAAAAAAAAAAAAAAAAGAAGTCGTTTGCTGTTACCTCTTCTCCTCCTTCATCTACCAGGGTCCAGTTTCCAAATCCTTTCCTAGACGAGGAAGAACTTTTCCTTTCACTTGGTTTCATATGGCACATAAAGTCCACCCGATTTCTGATTTAAAGTGAAATATCAAGTTTACAAAATATTAGAAAATTGAAAATTCTGAATTCAGTCACCTTTTAGTTAAGAGAAGATATTAAAAAAAAACAAATACAAGAGCAAGAAATTAACAAATATGTCAGAAAGCTGCATGGCAGAAAAGAAATGGGGGCTGGTCGGCAGCCAGCTGGGCATGAGCCCCCCGTGTGCCCAGGTGGCCAAGGAGGCCAGCAGCATCCTGGCTGGTGCCAGCAGTGGTGTGGCCAGCGGGAGCAGGGCAGTGCCCGTCCCCCTGCCCTCGGCACTGGGGAGGCCGCCCCTGGAATGGCGCGGTGGGCTCTGGGCCCCTCGCTCCCAGACAGACCCTGAGGGGCTGGAGCGTGCCCAGAGCCGGGCAGGGGGCTGGGGAAGGGGCTGGGGCACAAGTGCTGTGGGGAGCGGCTGGGGGAGCTGGGGGGTCAGCCTGGAGAGGGGGGGCTGAGGGGAGACCTTCTGGCTCCCTGCAACCCCCTGAGAGGGGCTGGAGCCAGTGGGGTCGGGCTCTTCTCCCAGGGAACAGGCGACAGGACGAGAGGGAACGGCCTCACCTTGTGCCGGGGGAGGGTTGGGTTGGGAATGAGGGAAAATCCCGTCACGGAAAGGGTGGCCAAGGCTGGCACAGGCTGCCCGGGGGGCTGGCGGCACCCGCCCTGGGGGGATTTATAACACCTGTAGCTGTGGTGCTCGGGGCCAGGGCTTAGCGGTGGCCTTGGCAGCACTGGGTTAACAGCTAGACTCTATAACCTTACAGGTCTTTTCCAACCTATAACGGTTCTGTGATCCTAAATGATTCTACAATAAATTGGTATCCTCCAAGACTCACACCAATCTGCTGTATTCAGCAAATGATCTTCCAAGCAACATTCTGAGAAATGTAAATGGCTATCAGCCCTGTACAGCAAGCACATTTAAATATGCAAGAAATAACATTATTCTTGCCCGTGGCTGAGAAAAATCCTTTAAGAAAGGATATAATTTTTTTTATTATTTCAGACAAGGTACTGTACAATAACCATTTAAGGCTAGTGAGTCAACAACACACAGGGTGAGTGCAGGCCAGCTCCACTATACACCTTTAATTGCTGCATTAGCTGAACACCACATCAATGTAAGAGTGGTCTTACACACACTGAGCTACCACAACTAAAGACCTTCCAGAAAGGAGTTGCCTCAAGTCAAGCCAGCTCTAGTTCCATGTATTAGACCACTTTAAGTCTGGGATACTAGCTTTCAGACTCTATATTGTAGAAATCCTAGTTGTGCAGATGTAACAGCAAGTCACACAAATGTGCAGAAAGGTTATATAAAAAGTTAAATCATAACATCCAACTATCTTCTAACCTGAAACATCCCAGCAGAACAGTGCCACAGAAGTCCAGCGTGACATCTGCTATCTCCTGATCTCCTTTACCTTATACTCTGGTAAGATGGATGTATTACAACTGAAACAAGTTTTAATACAGTGGTTTCACAAACCAGATTCAGAATTCAAACTTGTTACTGACATGCAGCAGCTGTAACAGACAAGTCTCAGCTCTTTTACCAGTCAGTACAGCCATTGTGGAGGCTGTGTTCTTGTATCAACAGATGAGAGCATCACTCCAGACACCTTAAAGTCAGCCCTTATTCAAAACACAACCACCAAAATGCACTGGCAATACATATGCCCTCAGGATACACTTATTTCCCCGGGCAGCTCTAGACAGGAAACGCAAAACCAAAACCCTTAAATAACAGCATCCAATAAACCAGACTGCTGATTAACTCAGGGTCTGGCTATCAACATCAGAATGACAACCCTAAATAACATTTGATTCTTAGACATTAAAATTGGGGATGGAGTAATATATTTTATCCGAAACAGTTTTCAATGACTGATTTCATTAACTAGCTTCTCCCAGCAGCATCTATTCCTTCTAGATTAAAAAAAAAAAGGATGACAAATAAATTAGAAGCCCAACCAGCACACACACCAGCTTGGCAAACCCTTTAGTCAGGGAATTCTGTTGCACACACAGTGTAACGAACAGGCCATCATTCAAGGAAAGAACTCTATTTCATAAGTCACAGTAATAAAACATGTGAGGATGTCAATCTTCAAAGCTATCTGACAGCTGAACGCAAGCTGCATCATACTGCACGCAGTAGGAGAATGTACTGCCAAGGCTGTATTTTAAGATGAATGAGTAAAAAGAGTTTGAATTAAACTGTGAATCTCTTATTTGTGCCTGCTTTTATGACTTTGCCTGCAATGAACATTCAGAGTTTCACAAGTAGATCATGTGTCATGTTTTCTAATCTTAAATAATCAGAACATTTTATAAAATCATATTCATACTTACTTGACAGGAGACATAAGCAAGGCAAGAGATTGCATGAAATGAAAGACACCTGATGGGTTATCCAAGACTTTGATCTGAAATTAAATGCAAAAACCTAGGTGAATCTAGATAGGCAACAAAGAGAATTTGAATTTCTCTGATAAAACTAATTTGCTGAGTTTCACATTTTGAACTAGCTTTTTCTTCACACTAAAAAGTAGCCATAAAAGACAGTATCCACATCCTGGAGAAAGTATTGCTATGGCAAAATATTGGGATTAGTCCAATAGAAATTAAATGAGGGAGGGAAAAAACATCAGAAATCCCACAAAAAAGACCACTTCTGTTTCACATGTACTTCTGGGCACCAGGGGGAACTGGGACGTTGAGCAGAGGCGAAGTTAGGATCCTACCACGTTACATTCTAAGGACTTGCTGATCTTTCCCTGTTAATGCAATTGCAATCATGCTCCTACACCTAGATTGCCAACATCTTCCCCTCTCTGAGGGGCAACAATGTTCTTTGCAAGAACACTCTTGTGCCTTTGGATATCTGCACTCCCCCTGATCTATATAAAGCAAACCCTTTCCCTTGCCCTTGAAATTACCTAACCAACAAACTCTTCAGGGAAACTAGTCCCCTTTCAACGTGCAGCATATAAAAATCTGCTCTTCCTCATCCCTTATATATCGCAGAGCTGCCTCCAATCTCACTTGTCTCGCATACAGCACTGTTTGAAGTCTAAATATTCTTTCCATTTCTTAGAGCACTCCCAAAACCTGCTGCTGCATGAAGCCTCCTCAGGCACACCAGAAGTCCTTGACTCTCTTTCACAGGGTCTCTCTAGCCAAGAAAGAGAAGCCTGTTTCCCCGTTAACCTGCTCATGATTGGGCTAACATAGGTAAATACATTCTTTGAGAACCCCCTCACCGTTAAACATGATCCCCGCACCTGGAAACACGGTGTTGGTCAGGAGGGATTGACTAGGCACAAGACACTCTCCTACCCACTCCACTCCCACTTTCTGACAATAACAAAATAAACATTCACACCTGAATGAATGGACAAGCCCATTCGCTGATCCCAGCTGGACACCGAAGGATGTGGTTGAAGAGGAAGAGATGGTCACCTAGACAGCCAATTCTTTGCAACACAGACACCTAAAAGAAAGCATATTGGAATTTGGCAACCAATTTCAAGGTTCGTTCCTTTATAGTCCTGCTAACTCGAGTAATACTGTTTTTTCATTTCTCTTCCCATACTTTCTAAGAAACCTCAATTTTCAGAGCAAGTTACAGGAGAAACAGTATTTAAAAGTCTGCTTGCTTGGCTTATGAGCAACAAACTTTCCTTCAGTGTAGAGAAATTACTCTACAGTTTTATTAAAAATTATTTTAGACATCAGCTAGAAGTTTCTCAAAAATGACAAGTCTGAGTAATTTTAAATTCAAAATAAGTAAAAGCATAATGAATATTAAGTCCACTTCGAGCAGTGTTGGCTGCTCAGGTACCAGTCCTCATTAATGCTGCTGACCTCCACTGACTTCATCAGACAAGGAAATACATTCTAAAAATTCACTAAAAGATTCTGTTCCTCAAGCAAAACAAACCCCAAAAATATCACTGCACATGGGACAGCAAGTTAACAGTAACACTTTCAGAAATAACTCCCAAATTCATCCCATCTGTTGGATCAGATATATCCAGGCTTACTCCCTCACCAGTCTCTGCAGCCACATGAGAAGGTCACTCTGAAACTGAGGATCTTCGATAACTCTGCGAGTGAAACCGAAAAGGACGCTAATACATTCCTTCAAGTGGCCCAAGTCTGAAGAAAGATTTTCTGACTGCTTTGAAACTGCAAATTAAAAACAGAATGAAGGAGCTTCAACATGCAGCTGTCAAGAGCAGTAACATTAGTAGTGGGTTTGGGGCTATATAGAGAACTTGGTCTCTGTATCTATAGATGGAGAAATATTTCAACACAGCTGCTTGTTAAATCTGACAGACATAAGTATATATATGTGTATGTATAAGTAAATACACTTCAGTGTATTTAATCTCATAATTAGGCACTGGATACTAACTACAAGACTATACCAAGGTTACTCTCATAAAAGGCTTCCCCCCAACATAAACTTTTTAAGAACCACCATTTACTACGCATACAAACTATCTGGGAGGTGGGGGGCAAAGGGAGGACGACTAGGAAGGATAAATATCCGGGGCAGGAGGGGGAGGAATACTTTAGCTAAAAGATTATATTGGCAAAAACTCAAGTAATACACATAGGATGAAAACCAAAAAGATTTCTAAGTATTGGAGTTGCAAGATTTTGAATAGCCTTCCCAAGAGGAAGTAAAGTAGGAAAAATATACAGCTGGTGTTAGAATTGTGCATAATCAAATGGGAAAGGGGACTGCATCACATGTTGCCTTTGACAACAAAAGACTGAAGTCCAGGTGTCCTTATCTCACCCAGTGTCCTTCTACAGTAATCAGTGGCAGTATGCAGCTTAGAAGGCGGCACTCCTGCTTCCACTCTCCAGGTGAGTAAGTTAAGAAAATGGGAAATTTTTGTGGTGAGAAAGAAATTTCTTTGATCCCTACGTAAGATCAGCAGGTTTTAGTATCAGAAGAGAAACAATCCAGTATACAAATTCCACCACAATACCCTAAAACTGCAGGTGAACAAGGCGCTGAACACCCTGCACAGCATGGGGAATGGTCCAGACCAGCAACACACCTTGTTCTTGCTGCTGAAGAGCCACTGATCTCAGCAGGGACGAGCTGCTGAGCAACCTGTAGACATATGACTCTACTTGCAAGCGGGACAACACCGAAGTGTATGAGTGGAGCGCCAGTGTCTGATGCACGTGCTCTGCTTTGGCTTCAAACAGCTTTTTCAGTTCCCCCAACACATTGTCATTCAGCTCCACTGTCTGGTAGCGATGGTGACCTGTCACCTTGCACTGATCTGCACAGAAACCCTGAAAAGAAAGCAATTATTTTATATAAGTAGTTTAGTTATTTTGTCAGGTCGAGCATGCTTACATAAATTAACCTTGACATTCCCCTCTCCTCAACAGATTTCAAAGCTTTCCACTCCACACATTGAGAAGTCAAACACCTGGGGACATCCTACATACTTTTTAAGAGCTACTGATTACTGAAGATTCATATCCCTGACTTCTGAAAATAATTACACTACAAACCCTCAGTAACTCAAATTTAGAAACAGATACCAAGTGACTTGTCTGTATCACAGAGATGTGAACAAAATCAGGTCTCTCACTCCCAGTGAGCACACCTGCTTCTCAGTTTATAGATTACAATAAATACTTGAAATTGCTATTTTAAAGCTAAAATACATACTGGAAAAAAATAAGTATTTTTCTAAGGTCCCAGAACTGAATATGTGCAGCTATTTCCCATTGTTTAACATTTTCAGAGATTAACTGCATTCTAACTGTTTCCCAAACTGTAATTAAAAGTTGAGGCCAATCTTCCTCTGCTCTATCTCTAACTCAGCACAAAAGAAAAATCACAATACATCAACATTCCTGTTATTCTTTTATGCAACCAGGAAACATACTTCAGAACCAGCACTTTGAAAGCTTAAGCTTGAAAGTAACCCCGTGTTTCCTAAGTTAGTAGAGTAAGAATTTTAATTTGGTATAAAACCAACAATTATTCTGGACATACAATAAATACATAATGAACTGGGATGGAATAAAGCAAGCAGCAAGCTTAGCCAACTGCAGAATGACCAGTGGGATGTAAGTGCAAAGCCAAAACTGCTTTCAGTGTAGAAACTGATCAACACAAAACTGAAAGTCCAGTGAGGTTCAGTGTTACTCCCCAATAAAAAGGAAAAGATTCAAATCTGTTCGGTGGATGTCTCAATGTCTCAACTCTGAGGAACTAAACAGGAGAGGCACTCACAGAACCAACAGTAAAAGCTACCATGTACACAGGTATTTAGCACCCTTGGAAAATTTTGATGACATGTTGGCTACAAACAGGGTCAGAGTGCCAGAACAATGCCATTCACTCCCACTGTAACACCCAGCTCCAAAGACAAGTGACACAGAACAAGTCTGGGGAAAATCCTTTCTGATGTGTGCCCCAAAGAGCTCCCCAAAGCCCTCTGGTTTGCAGACAGAAATGCTACAGAGTACCAGGACCACCCTGGAAGTAGCTAAAACCACAGCTACACTTGCAGAGCTACAGTTCATGAATGCAGATGGACCTCACGCTCCCTCTGCTTCAAGCAACAGGGTGGGCCGCCCATGAGCATGACTCAAGCTCCTATGCAGCTGCCACCTCTGACTGCAAGACAGTCAGGAATGATGTCAATGACAACTGCCACTACAGGCAGCAGGCCAGATGGGACATCACCACTACCGTCATTCCAATGTCCTCCTCTATCACGTATCCCCTGCACCTACTTTGAGTACTGTGATACAAACTTCACCCAGCACTGCAGGCAGAACTGGGTGCACACACTCATTCTGACTGCAGACACCAGTCTGGCTCCAAAAGGGATCGCTAACAGAGACCCCACTACTCTACACTCAGAGGTTTTTTTTAAAAAAAAAATCGAACAACAAAGTCTTAAATCTCAACAGGATGAACTCTGAAGTACTAGTGGTCAGTGGAGAGGCAGAAAGCAAAGACAATCATTTCTTTTAAAACAAACCAGCTTCAATAAGATAAGCTCAACAGCAAGTAAAATTATCGTCTGAAATCACATCCAAATAGTTTGGGTTAAAAAGTAACGTAAGCAACAGCACCTGTACGGTTTTCTGTTCTTCTTTAAAAGTCCATAATCTCCCCTTAACATTTTGGCAGTCTGTCATCATAGCCTGCAGCTCTGCCTCAGCCAGCAATAGCTGCTTCCTGCAGCGCATGTAGTTTAGGAGCAGTTCATAAAATTCATGCCTGTCCTGATGAGCAACACTTTCGAATTCCTCTACATAGGAGTCAACGTTCTCCAACCATGAGCAAGGCTCAAAAATCTTCAGCTGTTCTCTGGTAAACGGCACCAGTTCTGGTTCGGCTGGGAGCTCTGGATACAGCCTTTCGTTGTGCAACAGTGGTTTGACTGCTATTATGGTTGGTCTCTCATAGGACAATTCAGCCGACAAGTCTGGATAAACTGGTTTCAATCCCAATCGCTGAACACATGTTTTGGATTTCTCAGAAAGCTGTGGGATACTAAGAGGGAGCTTCTCTGAAGAAGAGACAAGAGGATTTTCAACATCTTGTACATTTTCCTTTTCTTTTTCCCGTACAAAGCCCACCACTGTATGACAGCCAGCAGTACTGGAATGAAAGGTACTACTCAATAAATCAGAGTTTCCTGATCCACTAGCAACTGCCTCCACAGGGCTGTGAGGTTTGTCCAACTTGCTTTTTCCGCCCTTCTCAACATCCCCCCCACATTTCTCATGGAAAGGACTGGCTTTGCGCTCTCCTGCATCTGTGGGAGGCCCTACAGTCACTGTCGAAGGCTCTTCATTTGCTGAAGATAAATTACTGCCAGGGATGTTACACACATCATTTATAGTTTTTCCATTCTCTGTTTCATCACTGAGACGAATTTCTGTAAATTCCCCAGGGTGCTCCACTCTCACTTCACGAGCTTGAGAAGACAGTTCTGCCACAGGAAGGAGGAAGACATCATCAGATGGTTGTATCTGGGACTCCTCACTACTTTTTTTCTTTTTTTCCTAGGGGGAAAAAAAAAAAATAATTAACAGTGTCACTACCAAGTGAATCTCTCTCCCTTGCCTCCCAAATCCCACCATCACCAAAACTAATATTTGTCAATATTACAACTCCAAAAGCCCCTCTTAATATATTTAATTTTCATAATATTAAAGGTAAAAACAAATGTACCGAACAGATCCTTGCTACTTAGCTGCTCTTTGAAGACTGTCTATCAGTGTCTATTCTCTTGGTCAGTTCTTAAACAATGTTTCAACATTTCTATGTAAAAAAGCTATTGTTTCATTAACATATAAAATAATCAGTTACAGGATCCTGACCTCTAAGAAGAGTCATTAATTTCACCATATCACAAAAGAAAAGTTACTTCGTGATTCATCTTAAGTTTTCCACACTATTTTAATGAATGGAAAAACATATTCAAAAAAGTAATTTCGAAACAAAAAAGTTTGGAATGCACCCCCTAACTACATTCCAAAACCATCACATCATGTGTACAATTCCTGAAATATCTATTTTCAATAAGTATTACACACTAGAGATGCAGAAAAACTTAGCAGCAACATCAAAATTGTAAAGCAATTGCACACTTTTAAATGAAGATCAGTTTGGGAGTAAATGGTTCCCTTGAAGCTAGTCTAAGGCATAGATTAGCCTCTTTCCCAAAGCACAGCGTGGGAAACAGTGTTGCACAGGAAATCAACAAAGATTTTGCCAATTTGTAAATCATTTCTGTATACCTCCCAGTTCATTAGGAGTGGAACTACATTAGGAGTGGAAGCTACAGCACTCCACTTTGGATGACCCTGATACTATAACAAACACCACCACTGAAATTAGGAAAAGCTTCCCATGATTGGGAAGAGACAATAGTTTTAGCAACTTGGTGGCAATATCACGAATACTTTTCACTAAACATCTGGCATGACTTCGCCTTATGAGAAGGCATACATGAAAACACTCAAATCAAGGCCCTAGCTAACCTCTATCGCAAGCCTAATTTTATTTCAAACATAAGCTCCAGCTCCTTTATGAAATGGCAATACACTGCCATTGCTTTCAGAGTATGTTTTCCAATCTATTAAAGCACGTAAACAATTATAATCACAAAACAGTTCCAACACACTCCAAGGCCAGCTAAAGCTACAGCTGAGAGGTCAAAAATAGATCAGCACAGTTCTTTAAACCAGGACTTGTTATAAAAAACATCTCCCAACACTTAAGTCCAAGTCAGTAATTTCCACAGGATACTATATCACTAATCATATTTTTGATGGTGTACTGTTCCATGTACGTTACAAATACATGCTCGTCCTTTCGCCTCCACAATCTCAAAGTTCTCTCTTGCAGTCCTCACACAGAAGGAACTTCCTTTATCTTTCAGTAGCATCTTGTATTCCTCCCAAACACTACAAGTACTTAAAATAGTTGTTTTTAAAATTTGTGAAAAACCTGTCAGTTCTCACTTTCCAACACAAAAATTGCCATAATCATTACTAGGACTTAGTCTGAGAAAAGGTGAGAGAAATCAGGTTCCAAATTAACATGAAAGCAAAACCTGCTGTTCCCTCTTCTGAGGATTTAGCCTTTAAGTCAAAGATGCCAGCTGCTCGTTAGCCTTGTCCCATACTTAACCATCCTCCTCTCCTAGCACATCAGTGAACAACACCTCAAGCCCCAAGGACACCTATTATTTTTCAGGAAACATCTCTGGAATAACTGAGTGCTACTCACCAAGATGCACACAGACACACCTTCACCAGTTCTGGGTTCACCAGTTTTGCCACCTCACTTTGTTTGAAACAGTCTGCTGTTACTGGTGCTGGACAAGCTCAGCTTTGGGGCTACTATTTTCAGAAAGCCCTGGGCTCCATTCCAGTACCAGGCAGCTCTGCAGCTGAGCCAGTCTTCTCCACCCCCCACCCCCCCAAGAATTTCAGCTTTTCAAAGGATTATGGTTGTTTCTGAGCCATGGGAATGGAAAAGTCCTTAATGTGGCTGAGCCACAAACTGCATCCTCAAACACCTCTGCGTACTAACAGTGGTGAGTGTAACAACAGCCACAAAAAACCCAGGAATGGGTCACGCGTAACACTGAAAAATTACAGATTCTCACACATGACATCACCAGTGAATTGTTTCACAGTGAATTACACCTGGAAGGGATGGCCAAAGACAGTGGCTACTCGAGTCACTGTACACACGTCGTTAATGAACTACCAGCGTGACCTGTGACTCACCACCTTCCTGCAGGGAACTGATTCTCTTAAGCACCAGTCTTAAGATCTGACTGTCTTGCAAATGCTATGGGGCTGAATCAATGACAGAAACAATGACACACTTACTCTTCTAGGATTGCTTTTCCCTCCAGTCTTTACTTCCCTTGAGTTCAGGAATCACAGCCATAGCCGACACCGAGATCTAACCCTTGTTTTAGAGGACACTGGTCAATTAATTCATTAATCTATTCTCAGAGGACTTTGACAGCCACAATTTCAATGCTTTTACTCTATGTGGTGTAGTTTACAACATGAAAGAGGTTAAGCAATTAAGCAAAACATTTCCATTCTGACTGAACTCTGAGGTGAGATATTTCATTTCAGGTAGTTTCCAGAAATTACTGAAATTCTGCGTAGCACCGCTGCAAGGAAAATAAAGCCTTCAGAAGACTGTCATGAACATCATGAACACGGAACACACTCAAACAGGATTAAAACCTAGCAAGAGCGATACTTAACAACCGTAGCACCAACTAACAAAGAAACACTGTCAACTGCTATACATGGCCTCATGTTTTGAACATTTTAAAGCCCAGCCTATATGCACGAGTTGTAGTATAGCACAGGATGAAAATCAGTACGACACTGCTAAGTGTCAGTAAATTCTATTGCCCTATGGCTTCATGGCTGAGGCAACTCCAGCTGCCTCACTGCACAGAGCTATTTATGAAGGCCAATATGCTATATGAATAGAAAGCTTGTTTACACCCTTCTACAGCATCCGGATACCCTTTTACAGCATCAGGCCTCTCACACCCTTCTCCTGGCTGCCAGTAATTCCAAATCTTCTTGCATCGCCTCAGAAAAGCGCAGACACACAGAAAGCTTTTTAGAAAAACACACACACACACACCCCGCTATAACTGCTTTCAGCAGATAAGGATGAACTAACAGGGATACAAACACCGCCCACAACAGCCACCCCTTCCGCTAATTAAAAAAATATAACAGTAACAAAAAGTAACACCAAACACGAGAGAAACCCCTTGACCAAAGCCTCACGGCTTTTCACAGCTCCCCCACACACACCTCCCTGGTCCGAAGCCGCCACAAACGAGAGGCGGCTGTAACAGACGCGGCGGCCAGGCCCCAGCCCCCCGCCCCGGCGGAACGGCAGCCCGAGGGCCCCCCGCCCCGGCCGTGCCCCTTACCGTAGCCCTGTTCTTGGCGCGGGCCTTGCGGGGGACCCTGACGGCCTCTGCCATGGCTCTTGCGCTACGCCCGCCGCGGGGCTGCTGGGCGGCTGTGGGCGGCGCCGGAAGGGGCGGGCCTTATCCGCGCCGCGGGGCGCGCCCGGCCAATCAGCAGCGCGGCACGGACGGGAGGGACGGAGGGACATACCGAGCTGCGGGGTGGTGCTTCTCCGGGGCCCCGCGGGGGGGCCGGGCTCTGCTCTGAGGGTCGGTGGGGTAGGCCAGGCTCTGCTCTGAGGGTCGGTGGGGTAGGCCAGGCTCCCTAGTAAGACCTGCGGGGAGGCCAGGATCCACTGTGAGGGCCTGTGGGGAGGCCAGGCTCTACTAGCATTTGAGGAGTAGGCCCGGCTCCTCCATAGGAGCGCAGGAGGAGGCCAGGCTCCACTACAAGGACCTGCTGGGAGTTCAGGCTCCTCTGTAGGGCTTGGGAGGAGGCCAGGCTCCACTATAAGGATCTGTGGGGAGGTCATACTCCTCCATAGATCAGGCTTCTCTTTAAGGATCTGCAGGGAGGCTAGGCTGCTGCTAGGGGGAGTGTGGTGTGCGAAGCCAAACCCCTGCTATTCAAGATGGGAAGTGTAAAGTCGCTTCTACCTGCGCCGCTGTAGCACCTGGAAGCGCCATTGGAGTGGGGCAGCCTGTCCTGCAGTGCCTGAGGCACCTCTGGCTACAGGGGGGCTGCTGGCTCAGCCTGCGGGGCCAGGCACTACTGCCCCTTCTGAACCCTGCCTGCCCTGGCACCCAGCTGTCCCCAGGGAGCAGTGGCTGGAGCAAAGTCCAAGCCCCACTGGGAGAAGAAGTGACTTCTGGCAGTCTTCAGACAGATGAGCCTCTGCAGACCTCAGGCCCATCCTGCAGAAGACATCATATTCAAGGAGCTAATGATCTCAAGCAGCCAGGATCTAGCTGGAGGCCTGTAGCTGGAGTTGTTCCCCAGGGGTCAGTAGTGGGTCCATTTCTGTTCTACTCGTCCATCCGTGGCCTGGGTGAGGGGACAGACGTACCCTCGGCAGGGCTGCTGGTGCTACAAGGCCGGGAGGAGCGGCTGACAGCCCAGGAGGCTGCGCTGCCGTTCGGCCAGACCTGGGCGGGCTGGAGAGTTGGGCGGAGGAACCTCATGAAGTTCCATAAGGGCAAGTGAAGGGTCCTGCCCCGGGGGAGGGACAGCCCCAGGCACCAGCACGGGCTGGGGCTGAGCTGGGGGGCAGCTCTGCGGAGAAGGGCCTGGGGGTGCTGGGGGACACCAGCAGCGTGACCTGGTGGCCAAGGGGCCACTGGGATCCTGGGGTGCACGAGGAGGGAGCTCGAGAAGCACATAAGTCATTAATCTGTAATTTCTGTCTGTGGGAAATGTAAACTCTATGTGAGTCAAGGCGGGGCTGCACTGATCCTGACCGGGAGCCCA
Source organism: Falco peregrinus (assembly GCF_023634155.1). Classification (NCBI taxonomy): domain Eukaryota; kingdom Metazoa; phylum Chordata; class Aves; order Falconiformes; family Falconidae; genus Falco; species Falco peregrinus. The sequence continues at coordinate 81,127,303 of NC_073739.1, forward strand.
CTGCATGTTCAGGAGCCAGTGATCCCCCTCAGCAGGCACAGGGCAGGGCTGTGCTGCACAAGCCCCTTGACCGCAGGATAAGCTCAGCCAGCTCATGGTTACAGGGGACTGGCAGACAGCTCCTGCCAGTAAGGTACTGACCCTTACACCACCTGCCTGGCCCTGCCTGTATCTGGAAATGCAGGAAAAAAGTTCTCATATGAACTTCCTTTATGAATAGAGCTGGGGTTTTGTGATAATTTATGTATTGGCTTGCAAGACCAAAAAAGGAGAGCTCTGTCTGACTCCACCTGAAGGTCGGGTGCCCAGCACCTGAAGGGATGTAGAACTAACTTGCTATCTGTATTCCTTTTCCTATCCTGTCTTATTAAAGTAGTTGTCTAATTAAGGTACTTGTCGCTGTCTTCCTGGGGAGGGAAAGCAGGAGCTGCATATCTGGTTATCAGGGTCTGTAGGGAGGCCAGGCACTTCTATAGGGGTCTGGGAGGAGGCAAAACCTCTCTACAGGCATCTGTGAGGAAGCTCAGCCTCCACTATAGGGGCCCAGGAGGAGGCTAGGCTCCTCCACAGGGCCCTGGGAGGAGGCCAAAGTCTGCTGCACCATTTGGGTGCAGCACTCACAAGCGAGGGAGGAGGCTGAAGATAAAATACTATTTCAGTTCTCATGGGCCCACAGACTTGCTTCCCAGTAGCTCCACATTTGGCCATGCTTCTTCCAAACCAGACTTTACTTGGCTTTACGTCTATTCGAAGATTTGGTGTATTTTCATAACTGGCATCCCTATTGTTGGATTACTTCTGTTCATTTAGTGAATGTGCAAGCCAAGTTTCAGCCTCATTGGGGACCTCTGCAGCCAGAAAAGCCTAACACCATCTATCGTGCTCAGCTGAAAAATCTCAAGGAAAAAACAACGCAATGTATTGTAGAGTAAATATTCTTCCAGTCCTACATGGTCTGCAGTTTACAGTTCATCACAAGTGCTTGTTTTCATGCCAGGCTTCCTTGGGGTGTTGTCTCCCACAACTGTCTTGGTACTGAGCAAGTACTGAAATAAAGACTAAGCAAGGATAAGCTCTTGTTGGCTTCCTTCCAGGAGAGGGAACTCACCACGCAAACATCCTGGGTTGCTCTGAAGGTGTACCAGCCCCAGTCCTGACAGAAAGTGAACATGACAACCTTCAAAAAAAAAAGTAATACCCAGCACACAAGTCTCGAAACTTATTTTTTAAATATGTATTTAAGGAACTAAGACTACAGCAGGCTCCTTCAGGAGATTATTTGTACACTTGGTCTTTAGGAAATAAAATAGGACAACTGATTCCTTGACATGTGCACTTTGCATAGTTCACTATAATGCAGCAGGACAGGTGTTAAAGCTCACAGTCATCTTCTCCACACAAGGAAATTCAGTAAATCCCCTGGGGACCAGTGGGCTTGGGCACATACTGAAGTCCCGCATATTCAACTTGAAGAACATGATACAACTAGCAACTCCTGGTGCTCCAAAATTAAGCACCTGGCAGCAGGTTCAGCCCGCTAAATTGTGTGCTGCTCCCCATGTCCTGTGTCCCTGTATCCAGTGTTGTAAGGCACTGAGGTGCTGTTAAGCAACACTGCACACAGGGACTTCAGAGAAACCAGCAGCCCTGAGGCATGTAAGCTTCTGAATCAAAGCCATGATTGTACATACGGTAAATAAAAAAGGCAGAAATTTTGAGGAGACCTTGTCAGAACAGGAGTTTCATGGGTCCAGCCCATTAGTAGGTAAATTTGTTTCCAGTGGTGCTTAGTCAGAACAAGTCCAAAATTTAGGTATTCCTAGAAGTTAATCAAATGTGCATCTCCAGAGCCTAGCAATGACAAGCTATACCATTAATCTAAAAAAACACAAGCCCCTCATTGGAAAGACAGTTGCAAGAGCCGACTGACATCCTTCAGATCCCCAAGAACTCTGCAGGGTGCAGGACTTCCCAGCAGGTTTGCAGTGGCACAGCCTATTACTAGTTAGCTCTACGTAGCCTCTTACTAAGTAGCTGCTCTGGGGATTGCTGCACAAGGCAAGATGCAAATCAGCTTCCAGTACCAACGCTTGAGCCTGGAGCACGTCTACAGCGAAGCCAGACACTTGGTGTAACCGCTGGCGCTCCTCTAAGGAAGCTCCCTGAGAGGCATGACCAAAATTAAGCCTAAATTACAAGTTTAATGACCATTAATGAAAGACTTTAGAAACAGGCAAAAGTGTACCCTGAAAGCTGAGTGGGATACATCTGCCCTGAACACAAGCCAGCGTGCCCGAAGGTATCACACAGTGCTCCCCTCGACACATCTGACTTCTTAGTTATCTGGAGGGTGGGAGGCTCCAGCCTCTCCCACATGGCTGCACTTTAGAACTTCAAATCAAAAAACTTCTTCCGACACGTATCGCCCTTGTGCCTGGGTCCACCGCTTATATTCCTTTTCTTCCCCTGAGTGTGAAGGTGGGATATCCGTCCAAGGAGTTTGCTGATCAAAGGCACAGATATTTAGCAGGCACTTTCTGAATGTACAAATAATTAGCAGAGTCCCCAAATACTTTTTTAAAACAGAGAAGCACTTCAGCTCTATGTGGCCCGGAATAACTGGAAACACCACCTCTGCCACGCTGGCCATCTTCTACATGGAGAACCTACAGAACAGGATCGACAGCATCTAAACCACAGCTCCAGCTCAGACAAGCAATGGGAGGGCTGACATGATCACGGCTCCCAGTTGGTCACCTCAACATGCCATCCCTTAACCGGTGGCCTTTCTTTCCTCCACGTCCCTCCTCTGTGTAGCTGCATCTCTTACTAAATCCTTTCTTCATCAAATGTGAGTACTTACTGTGGTTATTAGTGATGTATCAAGCTGTAGCCGTCAACTGTGGCATAATCAGGCTCACCTGAAACTCAGAGCACACAAAAATAAGTTCTGCTCAGGAGAAGTGCTCATTACAAGGTTTTACACAGGACAGAAACACCACGCACTGACTACCTGTGTTAGAGGGATGGAAGGAAAGGGTGAATGAGGCTCAAAGAAATGACTTTATTTGCCAAAGAGCCAAAGCAGGACCTCAATTTGCCAAGTCCTGCTGCAGTGTCCCGTCACTGAAATGGCACTGGCAATGATCTAGCTCGTGCTATTGAAGCAAACTGCAGAGACTGGTGGGATCCCCAGCGTGGGCATCCTTAAGCTTCAGAAATGCCCACACAAAGGGCTTTGATCAGAACTTGTCCTGGCTGAAACCTTGCCTCCAAAGTCAGTGCCCAGCTTCCCAGCATCTTACAGTGGGGACTGGACTTAAAGCAGGAGCTTCACCTAAGCTCATGAACTGATGGAAGAGAGAAAAACCAGAGAGTTCCTCTGCAGGGCCAGAAACCCCATAAAGCAGGTAACTCACCTGGTGCGCTGGTCGGGGTGGGTAGAGGTCCCCTCCTGCACAGAAGGAAACACAGAGCTGAGGATCTGTGTGGCTACAGGACTCCCCTCACCCTGGCTCTGCGCTCCCCAGCTGCCATCCCAGACCTGTGAGAGGGCACGAGGTTTGGCCAGCCTGGGCTTTATGGAGACCTGGTACCAAGGCATGTCACAGTGGGCTCACCATCGACAGCCTGCTTGGCAGACATGGGAACTGAAGCTGATACTGTGCAGGAGAGGGAAAAGCAACCAAAAAGTACTGAGTTGTGGAAACATTTACAAGTGAGCCTCAGGGGATGCCTTTTTACATGCCTTTGCCTAGAGTGAGACATCAGGAAACCATTAACTGAACATGACTTCTCTCCCAGTGTGACAGCCAAAGTGGCACACTCGTCTTTAGCATGAGTCTTTGGCCCTGAGTTGTCATTTTCCCCCCGGCAGAGACATCCTTGACCCTGTCCTCCCTGACCAGCCTCTGTCCTGGGGGAGTGAATTCAGCTCTGCTCTGCCTCCCTCTACCCATGCATGCTTTCAACTGATGCATCTCTCCTCAGGTGGACAAATCCCACGGAGAACCATGCAGGGAAGCTCAAAAGGTTTCGGTCTGGTATCAGAGGATGCTCTGAAAGGGAGCTCAGATAGTTCCCAAAGAAAGCAAGACATGAAATTCAGTGTTCCCTAGACTGCCTTGCTTTCCTGCTGTCCAAGCACCACAGCCCCTCACCTCCATGCAAAGGACTTCTGGAATAGGCTTGTTACAAGAAAAAATGAGCAGGCTTTTACCACAAGCACTTCCAGAATAAAGAATCCAAATGATGAGATGGGAGAAATGACCCTAAAAGGGGGAGGAAGAACCTCTGACTGGGTTTGAGGGGGTCCTTGGACAGCTTATTAGTAGGCAGCACATTGGCATATGTCCTGTGCACAACAAGTCCTGTTGTGAAAAGTGATGGACGACATAGAATGGGAAGTATTTTCTTCTAATACTGCCAAGTCAAGCCTCCAGTAGACTGAAAGCAACAAAATATGCTTGTTTTTTGTCTTTTTTTTAAGGGGGGGAAAGCATCATTTACTATAGCAATTGCAAGTGTACATGTTACATCCCTTACCTCGATATAGGTACGGGAACAGGACTTCTCACTGGAGCTGCATTTCTCTGTGTATTATAGTAGTTTTCATAAACAACAGGAGCTAGGAGAAGTTAACAATAGTGAAGTACAGACCTTTTATAGCCATAAACTTGTCATACCACCATTCAGCTGCTAAGTCTTTCCCCTCTCTGGGAAAATGCCCGATCAGGAAATTAGAAGTTACAGAAAGGGGAGATTATCTTCAGGGGCTCACAACACATGGCAAAGAGTAGTGCTGCCTGCCAGTGAATGAAAGGAGGGTTGTTGCAAAATCTATGGGGTTTGCAGCCAAACTGATGCTGAACAGAGCAGCAGCTCCATGAGAGAAGTACAATGAAGTCAGCACTACTTCATGAGATTGTACTGAGTTCTTACCTGGAGCCAAACTTCCAGTTTTGCGTAAATTTACAAAAAAATCAATATCCTTCTCAATGCTGCACATTTCTAAACTCTTGCGGATTTCCTCATATTTCTGCAAAAGGGAAATAAAAAGCATTTCTGTACATTGGGACAAAAACCAAGAGACTTCCAGTTGTTTATCATACAAGGGGTGAAAGCCCAGTGCTCACTCAAGACACAAGCTTCAGTGGTAGGAGTGGTAGGAGAACCATAAAATCACAGAACAGTTTGGGTGGGAAGGGACCTTCAAAGTCCCTCCAGCCCAGCCCCCTGCCATGGGCAGGGACACCTTCAGCTGGATCAGGTTGCTCAGAGCCCGTCCAGCCTGGCCTTGGATGTTCCCAGGGATGGGCCATCGGGCACCTCTCTGGGCCGCCTGTGCCAGTGTCTCACCACCCTCAAAAACCATGGGAACCCCAGAGGAAACCTCACCTGCAAGAGCTCTAACCAAAACCTTCTGTCTGCACACTCATGCTGGTGTCTGGTGGCCGATCAAAGGCCACAGCCCAACTCAAACATAGCACAGCTTAGTGCACAGGAAAACAAATTGGGCTTTGCTTTCCAAACAGAAAACCAGAGAATGTCATTTGATGTACCTCATCAGTCTGGACACAGTCCTGGGAGAGCTGGTTGACATGAAGCCAGAGGGCGTTGCGGAAGTAGTTGATCCGCTCGCACTCCTGAGTCTCAAAGAACTGAAATGACACAGACGAAATAGCCCTAACATCTTTAAAACAAGAGCAAATCTCTTTTATCCTGATCGCTTCTTGTCCCCAGGTGCCACTACAAAGACAACTGTCCTCAGTGAGGAGCAGGTGGTTTTGGCCTTCTGCAGGAAACATGGAAACCACGAGTCTTCCAGCTTGTCCAGGGACAAAATGATCCCTCCACACAACCAAGTATTTCAAAGATGAGTATTAAGCTCAGGAAGGTCTGCAGGTCACCCAGCATGTTGCTACTTCTGGGGAGACCAAGCAACTTCCAAAAGGCAGTGCATGTTCCCTAGGTACCCCATGGTCCTGCAGTCCCAGCTCACTTCCCTCCCACAGGTATGAAGCAATAAAAAAGCACTGGGGATGTATGAAGACAGAGGCACGTTGATTGGTTGGTCTTCTCCCTTTTTCTTGCCCAGAGCTTTTCCAAGCAGGTTTAAACCCAAGTCTTTTGAAATCTGCTGTCTGGTATACCTCAATTTCACATGCCTTTACGCATGACAACCTTCCATCCCAAGCATACATGTGCACTTGTTACCGGTTACGACCTTTGCAACACACCAAAGGGAAAACCTCCACGTAATCCATCTGTGGAAGTGAAACTATGCATTCTACATCCCACCATCACAGAGGCTTCCGAGACCCTGGACACCAAAGCACACTAGCACTGAGACACCGATGCATGCCACACAGAACAGACAGCAAATTCCGTCTCAAAAGGAAAAAGTAAAATAGAGGCCTGATGAGCAGTGGCTTGGGAAAGGATTGGCACAGCTGGGAATGGGAAGGTTGTTTGCGAGCTTGCAGCAGACCTGGGATAAAACCTTGATCCCTGCAGTCCCTGTCCATCCCTCAGTCACAGATCACAGGTGGCTGCAAGACACAGGTCAGCAGCAGAGCAGCTGCGTGGTCCTCTCACCACCCGCTCTGGACTTCCCCACCGTGTGCTAGAAATCCTTGCTAGACCACTTTGCTATGAGACAGTCTGCTTTAGGCTGATACAACCGCTTGGAGGGGTTCCCGTGCTACACGTGGTCTGTGCAATGCAAGGTGAAGGGCTCCTGGCGTGCAGCGCTCACATACAGATGGCCTCACCCAGTGCGCATCCCCAGCCGGCCACCAGCCTCTGCTGCAAAGTCTTTTAAAGACTTTCAGAGGTTCAGACAGAGTCTGCCAGGTGTTGTTGTTGCTCTCTGACATATTGGCCTTGAGTCATCAAGAATCCAGAGGTGACCACAGCTGTTCAAGATGACAGCCACACCAAATGTGCAAGCAGGTAATGGACAAAAATATCACTACTTTGTCAGTTTTAAGATGTGGTAGATGGCATTAAGAAGAAAAATAAAAATAAAACAAAACAGTGGAAGCCTTGATGTAGTGGGACATAGCAGAATCCAGAAGCCAAACATGAAACACACACAGGGTTAGCTGCAACACACCCTGCTGCTTCACTGCCAGGAGAACACAGAGAAAGCAAATCTGCACTGTGGTGGACATCCAGAGGACCACAATTCTGTCTGAAGGTGTTTGGGGGCATTTACCTCGCAAGCTTTGATGTGCTCTTTCTGCCATTCTTCCCGGATCTTCTCCAGAGTGGTAACACTTTGCTGGTAACTTCTGTCTGTGAGAGAAATCACATTTTCATCTGATTAACATTAGTTAAAAAAACCCTTTGCTAGAAGGTAATATGTGAAGCCTGAAATGGCCGGGACGTCAGGGAGAAAGCAGCAGTAATGTGTCAGGTCAGCTGCGGGCGGGCACTGCAATGGGTTGCAGAGCTGCATAGCAAGGCATAGGGTCTGGCCGTGGGGGAATGGTGGGAGCAGCCTTGTTGGGGCCATGCAGGCTTCTCCAGGGCAGGTGCCCACCTCTGGTATCCTGGGCACGTGTTTCTGAGGAGCCATGCCTGACCCAAGGGCTAGGCTCGCTGCAAGAGCCATGCCATAGCTTCAAAACCCCCTGTCCTGGGAAACACTTCCCTCACCCTCCAAATGCTTCATTTCCACACTCACCAGAGTCCTCTAGAGCTGATTTTGTCTGAGCCAGCTTCAGGAATAGCTGCCAAAAATGGGAGAGAGAAAAAAGGTAGAGGAGAGCTTGGGTGCATCACCAATGGCACTGCAGCCCAGCTGGGGAACATCACCAACCTATCCATCTCACCCCAAGATCTGGCGCTGGAAGAAGAGCCACAGGGCAGGAGAGCTGCAAGAACAGACACCCCTTTCTCCCCTGGCCCCATGGACACCCGCCTCTCCATACCTTCTCCTGCTGCTTCTGCGTCACCAGGTTTGCGTTGCGATGCACAGCCTGTTCCGCCTCATCCTTATCCCTGCAGCGCTGCTCGTAGAGCCGCTTGGCCTAGGGGAGCCACCAAAGGGGCAGGAGCGCGTCAGCAAGCAACGAGATGCAAATACAGCTCCCGCAGGAGGCTCTGGAGGAAAGCACAGCCTACGAGTGAAGAGGTGGGGGCAGGCTGCCAGCCCAGCAGGGGACAGCACTTAAGGTCCCAGGTGCCCTACTGCTTGGGCAAAGACAACCTCACAAGACAAGCTGCTCTTTGTGATGAAAAGCTCAGGGCAATTGAGTTCATGACATCAAAATCACTCATACTCAACCCTGCAAAGCTACCACCAGCCAAGTCCCTGGGGTACTCTTCAGTTTTTCTGAGCACACCCTGCACACTGCTTATGCGGACACGGCATCGCGAGTTGCAGCAGAGAAGGAAGACCCTCGTGTCTAAGCCTGCCCCAGCGCTGTGCGTGTGTGTTAGCAGCATTAACCCATATGGCAAGAAACAGCAGCATGTTCGCTTTACCTCCATGGTTTTCTTGTACTGCAAATTCCTGTTTTTGTGTATCGCCTCCATTATCAGCTCGATCTGTGAAGACAACAGACCCAGAGTCAGCACGTCATTGACCATCAAAGCTCCAGGACGGACTACTTGGCTTAGGAAAGGAAGAGGCATGGACCAGACTGGGATGGATTTAAGGACCTTCATCCACCCCGAGTGTCTTCACAAAACCCATTTTTTATTCTTCAATCTATGCCTCCACTCACATATGCAAAGGAGCTCTACAAATGAGATCTTCACAATATACGGTACTGTATCATCTCCATAGGGTCTGGAAAAATTGGGAAGCCCACTCCCCTCTGCTAGGTCCAAACCAGTCCCTGGTTCTAGTAGTTTTCTTTCATTTTCCAGACATTCCAAGAATCTCAAACCAGAAGAAATTAAAAGGTTTGCCAATTTTAGCAGACCCTATGGAGGTCATACAGAACTATGTATATATGCTTTAAAAACATTCCTGGTTGAAGCTGCCGTCCCTGGAGCTGAGCCCCTGATATAGCTGGCCCCAAAAAACACCCAAAGGAGATGTGGCAGTGAAAAGAAGGAAGTCAGAGGTTGCTGCACTGTTCACCAACATGGTTGCAACACGTAGGGAGGAGCTCAGGACTTCCCAGCAGCAGCAGGCACCAGGGGCATGGTGGGGGCTGGGGCACAGTGGGAGACACCAGCCGGGAGCAGCCAGTCACCAGGGCAGGATCAACACTCTGGGACAAAAGCATGTGCTCCCACGGCACCTGACCTTCTTCCGATGCAGTTTTTGCTTTTCTCTGAACTCCTCCATTTTCTTTGCTTCTTCCCGAAGGGTTTGAGCCAACTGGATGTGACCTTGTCCCACATTGTCTATCTCTTCAAAGAAATAAAAATTATAATAGATACAGATATAGATATATATTCTTAAAAAGGCTGCTGCTCAAGTCAGCTGTTGTAGCTCACACTGAACTAACCCCACATCACACATCCTCCTGCAGAAACATAGCAGCAGCGCTTTTTGAAGCAGCCTCCAAGTGGCACTTGCCTATGTAAGCATCAGTCTTACACTTCAGTTTAAGAGAACTCATATCAAGAGAAGTTATTCAAACAAGCACAGTCACATCTACCCCTCATCCAGATGAATTCAGGCATGTTTCAACACATTGCACCCTGAAGCAGCTGCCTGGAGGCAGCGTTGCCCCAGGCTAGCAGGCAACCAATTTAAGGCACAGAAAAAGTAATGCTAAAAAAAATCTCAGGCTCATCCTGCTGAAGATGAGTGGTCATGCTGTGCAGCACCACACCAGCGAGCTCATCAAAGGAGCTAAACTGAACTGTAGCTCATGATTCAACCTCCAGAGCTGTTTCAGACCCACAGCTATTAATAGGCAGCTGCTGTGAGGGCAGAGCCTCGTTAGGAAGGTGTGCTGTGGGACGGACAGAGCAGCAGGCAGGCCTGGCCAGGCAGAGCACAGATGTGATCGGGGTAGCAGAGTGCTGGCCCTCGACGTGCAGGTGCTGGCTGCCCGTACCCTGGCAGGCTGTGACACAGGGCAACGAAGGGACCATGTAAAGTGGCCAAAGCATCATCTTTTAGATGCTCGGATTAGATTCACAGATTCATTGAGGTTGGAAAAGGCCTTTAAGATCATCAAGTCCAACCGCTAACCCAGCACTGCCAATCCCACCGCTAACCCCTGGCCCCGAGCGCCACAGCTACAGGTGTTATAAATCCCCCCAGGGCGGGTGCCGCCAGCCCCCCGGGCAGCCTGTGCCAGCCTTGGCCACCCTTTCCGTGACGGGATTTTCCCTCATTCCCAACCCAACCCTCCCCCGGCACAAGGTGAGGCCGTTCCCTCTTGTCCCGTCGCCTGTTCCCTGGGAGAAGAGCCCGACCCCCCTGGCTCCAGCCCCTCTCAGGGGCTTGCAGGGAGCCAGAAGGTCTCCCCTCAGCCCCCCCTCTCCAGGCTGACCCCCCAGCTCCCCCAGCCGCTCCCCACAGCACTTGTGCCCCAGCCCCTTCCCCAGCCCCCTGCCCGGCTCTGGGCACGCTCCAGCCCCTCAGGGCCTGTCTGGGAGCGAGGGGCCCAGAGCCCACCGCGCCATTCCAGGGGTGAATTACCACGTATGTGCATGAAGAGGGCAACGCAAGCCAGGCCAACAGATGAGCTTCCCATGCACAGCTTCTGATGTACAACTCCTGCACAACCCCCAAAAGGGCTCCCTGTGGGTCCCCTCTCCCACCCATGCCCTGGAGCCCTTGGTCCCAAGCCCTACACACTGGGATGAGCTGGGCCAGCAGGACAACCTACGCCTGACCCCAGCATCACACAGGTTTAGAGGTTTCTCTGCTATTTTCTTCCACTGTCTGCAGGCTTTGGCTCTGCCAAGTGTCCTGACAAACACAAAGAATTACTTACGTTGCTTGAAAACATCCAGAGATCTCTTCAGTGTGCTGAAAAACACGGGCAGACCATTAAAGAGTGGCAAAGCATGGTCAGGCGCAAACCAGATAGCAAATCCCTCACGCGACGCCAGCCAAAGCAGCTCAAAGCAGGTTTATTTACCCTCCTTATACCTCCGGCTTTTTTCCTCTCAGCAAGTGTAACACAGCTTGGTGTACATCTACTTTACATCTTTCTAAATGTTGGATGCTGTTCAAAATTCTGAGTTTCATGGCAAATGTTTCAGGTGACCTCCTAAAACTATCATCTCAGTCATACGGACACCTTCTACACAGTGCATTGGCCAGTGGCTGGAAATATAGGGAACTTTTCTCCCTATTCATATTGTACAATAAAGATTTCAGAATCATTTTATGTGATATAAAATATAATACATTTTTATATATATGTATATATATATACACACTAAATATATATATATATGTATATATACAGCATAAAACTGTAAATAAATGATCAGAGGATATCAGACCGGGCACGTATAAATTACAGAAACAGAGCAGGAAGTAGAAGGTGCCAAGGTAATGGAGACCCAGTCATGGAGCCGACCACAGTGGCCAACCACCAAGCTGGGGGGCGGTGACACGCTGAGCTTTGAAGATTGTAATGGTTTGAGTCAAGGAAGTACTGGTACTTTCCTCTGGCCACAAAAACAGTCAGAAGTAAACCCAAGGTCTCATGATCCTTGTCCCTCTGCTGAACTGCATGTCTACGTCTCACCTGAGCATCTCCGATGCTTTGATTAGTTTATGGCTGGTAGGAACTTGGTGGAGTCTAGCTTGATTATTGGCAAAGTACAACCCAACTGTGCACCATTCGTTCACAAGACCTATTTCAGATCATCCGCTGGTAGCATCCCAGTCGTATTTCAACACTGTTTTCTCACTCACAGCCTCCTTCCTTCTGCTCCTCCTTCATTGCTCCAAGTAAGGACACCCATAAAAACCAAACACACAGAGGACTGTGAACTTACTTCAGTTCCGTCTGCCCACAGGGCTTCTTCTTCGACAAGTTAATGAGCTCTTTGCCATATTTTTCTTCTATAATTGCCCTAATGAGGAAAGAGAGAAATCAGAGGAAGTTCTCATTTCAGAAACTGATACTCGTTTGCAGCAGAGGCCAAGACCTGTTCTTAACACCCTGCCTATCTCCTGACTTGCTGTGAGCCAGCTGGGGTGGGTGGCTGAAGGCAGGCTGTTGTTTGCAGTTACCCAACAGCCTTTCTACTGAAAACACCCTGTTTTGCTGTGTCTGTGGCCCCGGTGCGTTGTTCTCCCCATCTCCCCATGGCCGATGGGTGCAAGCACCACCTCCGCAGGAGATGGAGGACTAAGTGGCCAGTGCAGCTGGTGGCTGGATACAGCCAGGTGAGTCACCTGGATAGTTTTTAGCTCAGTTTCCTATGGGAACAAGGCTTGTGCAATCATGTTTTCCACGTCTCAGCCATGGGCATCTGTCGGCCCATCCACACAAAGGACTTTTGAATCTGATCTGGCTGATTTAAACCAAATATGACAGGAGGGAGCAGGCACCTCAGAGACCTCTCCACCACCATACATCACCATACGTGCACCCCAAGGCTCAGGACTTCTAAAAATGTAGGTACTCTCTCCTGCTTGCCTCTCCTTAGGGAGAACAGCTACAGAAGAGGCCACATCTGGTGAGATAACATAAATAATACCTTTGAGAGATCATATTGTCCTTCCCTGCTGGAAGAAAGAGGGGCAGGAGAAAGCAAGCCTATATGTTGTACTCTAAGAACCAGCAGGTTTCTGCAGTCACTTTGAAATCTGTACAGGCAACCAGGGCTGGACTTGCTCAATCAGCTGTAGGTATCTCCATCTGGGCAACCCACCCCAGCTGCATGTCTGCAGTCATGGAGAGAAACAAGTGCTGGTGGAGGCTTGCATTAGAAGGTCTACTGCATAAAATAAATCGCCTCCTAAAGTGCTTGTATCTCAAATGCAGATGTAGATGCTGATTTCTAGAGTTTGGCATTGTGGTTCACCTGACTTAACTCTTTAAAAACTCCAAAAGCTTGTAGGGAAAGGGGGAAAAAATAAAGATTATGAATTGATTTTTTTTTCTCTATCTAATAATATTCCCACAAATTTCCTTTTGCAAAAAAGCATCAGATCCGACAGACATGTTCTCCATGGCTGGCTCCATGTAACAGCCGTGCTGTACATGGAGAAGTGGGCCGCGTTCAGAGACGGGTGCCACTAGCAAGCCCAGGTCCAGCCTCTAATCTCCTCCTGGCTAGACACGTCAGTGGGAACCTCCACCTCCTTCAACAGCTAAGCAGAAAAGTGCATAGGGTACACATGAGGCTTTCTGCACTCTCCATTGTCATGGATGAGCAGGGTTCTCAGGGTTCAGCGGATGGTGCCTTGGGCAGCTGGAAAGCCCAAATTTTCCTGGAACATGGGATTACAGCCTAGACAGATGTAGATGCATTAGATACTTTTAACTGCAGGTTCTCCTCCTCTTCATCCCACTTTGTTCCAGGCTGGTTTGTACCAGAGGTTTGTATTCAGAGGTTTGTTTTCTCCAGTTCTCAATACCAAAATTACATTAATTCAGGGTTGTTCTACAACATTCTTTATATTTAGCCGTTATTAGCCAGGTGAACCATAAAGTCAAAATACCTGGCCAAACCATCTCAGCTGTGCCTTTGTAGCCACAGAACCTCTACTTAGGTCATATCCTCTGATTAATAAACACACTGTCTAATGTTACTAATTTTTAACATAAAATATGTGGGCTGTCCATAACGTACAAAGACAAACTTAGGACAAAGCCATGCTTCTCCTGTGCCAAGGTCTTCACCTGATCTTCTGCGAGGTGAACTTCATGGGAACACATGTGGCCTGGGCAGGCCACCAACAGCTGCAAACACATCAGTACAGATGTCTGGCAACATGTAAGACTGAATTATTGAATTGCTCTTGATTCCTCTTCTTTTTAATAGAGAGTTCAAAATGTGAGCATCAAGCCCTGGGCACCATTGCTGCCTCACAGCTGAGGATTCCTGGGCGTGGACTTCACACCACAGCACCAGCTGTGCAAGGAAAGGACAGTGTAAGAAAACACAAGTTCCTCATCAGTCAAAAATCAAATGTGTTTTAACATAGTGGAGAGTTAAATGCAACAGAAACCAAACTGGGAATACAAGGAGTAAAGCAGTGACACCGCTTCACTTCCCAGGTTCAACCCAACTCGTTTTCAGAGGCAGCTCCATACCTTTCCTTCAGAAAGTCTTCAAACTCCTTGCAGTTCTTCCTGCCATCATTCAGATGTTGAATGATGCTGTCATAGCCAACTGTGCTGGTCAGATCTGTACTCTGAAAACACAAGAACAGGAGTCACATCCTCATCAGTGCAGTGCACAGCCACTGCCACCTCCAGTGGCATTTGCACAAGTGGGAACAAGTGTGCAAGTGCTTCCATATGAAATACCATCTTTTTCTTTTAGGGGCAGGCAGAGTTCCAGAATGAGAACAGTGGTGGCAATCTGGGACAAGGCACTTCCAAGACTTCCAGAAAACAAAAATGCTCAGTCCGTTGCTTCCCCCTGGTCTAAGCACAGCTGGCCCCACAGCACATAGTGTCTCCTCCTAGAAGCTTAGCTGTCAGCCTTGATTTAATGGAATCAAACATTAAAAACCCTCCAAAACTCTAGATATAGCCCGTCTTACTACTGCTCCTCACATTTTCAGCAGACATGGAGATAGATCTTGCTTAACGTTGACTTGCACTGTTCTGGGCATCACCCTCACATCTGAACGTAGGAGCCTA